>NC_091474.1:200315493-200642993 GCF_036971445.1 Narcine bancroftii | reverse complement strand
CTCGATATTCAGTGCTCTCCTGTATCATACTCCACACTCAGCACCCTCCTCAGTACCATGTACAGTACTCAAGATTCAATACCCTATCATGTACTGTACTCGGGATTCAGAACCCTATCATGTAGAATAGTCAGGATTCAGTACTGTCACATTTGTGGCCCGAAATGTGAAGTTAATAAAACATTAAACACAAGTTTTATCAGGTAAACTTCTTAGTGTCTTTATTCTCCCGTTTTCCTTTGTTCTCCTGCTTGTGTTCTTATCTCTCCCTCATACCACGTGACTTCCGGTATATCTCATACATATTCATTATCATGACATCCCTCCTTTAGTCAGAAATAAACTTTACCTTCACTTACCAATATCCCTCGGAAACATACAAACATCGTAACTAATGGTAATACTATAACTCAACTACATAAAATTTACTTCCTACAATACTCATACATGCACTTTATGATATAAGATTAAATACTGTCCCAAAGTTCTTATTAAAACTATGGCACAAAGTCTTCGTATTGTTTGGGCGCTTTCCGGTTTCGTTTCGGCCTGCCTGCGATATTGTCATCGCTTCTCGGTTGTTCACTCTCAGCGTCGGCAATACTGCTCGCCACGGCTTCGGGTGTTTCTGGCGCTCTAGTCACTTCATCAGGCGTGCTGGTAACTGCCTCTGGAACATCATCAGGTCTCTCAGTTTCAGCATCTCGTATTGGCCTTTCAACCTCTTCGCTCGATGTATCTCTGGACTGGTACCTTTTTACACCTGATACATTTCTCTTATACAGGACTCCAGTCGGAGACTTGACTGTCACCATACTGCCACTTCTGGATACGACAGTATAGGGTTGATGGTAATTAGGTGTGTCTAGCTTACCACCAGTTTCATGCCTCACTAGAACATTATCTCCTGGCATGATGTCTGAGTACTTGGCTCCACGTTTCGAATCTGTGTACATCTTTGCTGCACCTTTCTTTTCAGCATCGTGGTCCCTCATCTCCTGGTCGTCTCGGATTTCCTTTATTTCTGGCATTTTTGTGTGGATTTTTCTCCCAAAAAATGCTTCTGCAGGACTTTTTCCAGTGGTTGCATGAGGCGTTGCTCGATAGACAGCCACATAAGATAGCAATGCTTCACGCCAATTTTGTCCTTCTGCGTGTGCAATCCTCAATCGTTTTTCAATGGACTGATTTTGTCTCTCTACTTCTCCGTTGGCTTGTGGCCATTTCGTAGTTACTTTATGATGGTGGATACCTGTGGTCCTCATGTATTCCGCAAATGTCTCTGAAACGAATTGTGGACCATTGTCAGAGTATAATGTAACAGGTAATCCATAACTTGCGAATATCTCTGCTAATGCTTGTATTGTTTTTTCAGTGGTTGTGGACTTCAATACCACGTACTCATAGTATCTGCTGTAGTAATCTATCACTACCATAATTGATTCACCCGTCGGTAAAGGTCCAAGAAAATCAACAGCTACGTCGATCCATGGTCCTGTCGGGAGTTGCGTACTCCAGATCGGTTCTGGCGGATTACTCCTACTTGTGATTTGACATCCGTGACAAGTTTTAACAAATCTCTCCGCGTCTTTATCACAACTTGGCCACCATACCTTGGTCCTGAGGTTTTGCTTGGTACCAACAATACCTAGGTGTCCTACATGCACTAAGGATACGATCTTCGGTCTCAATCTTTGCGGTATCACCAATCTGCAACCTCTCAATACACACTGTCCGATGCAACAAAGTTCGTCTCTAATGTGAATGTAAGCCTTGTGAGTACCCTTGTCCCATTGTCCACTCTGTATGCATTCTCTTACTTCCATGAGTTCTGGATCACGTTCGGATTCTCTCTCGACTTCCTTCGTAGTCACAGCTTTCGGTGTCGCCTGAATAGCTACGAAGCGTACAAAGCTCTCTGTTTCTGTTCCCAATTCTGACTTGGATTGTGGACCACCAACCTTCACCAATCTGGACAGCGGATCAGCAATGTTTGCTTTCCCTGCAATGTGGATTACTTTATATTTGTAGGGTTGTAGTCTGAGTACCCATCTCTCTATTCTGGCACATGGTTTGGATCTAGGTGCATAGATCACCTCTAATGGCTTATGATCTGTGATGAGTTCAAATTCAATGCCGTATAAATATGCATGGAACCTCTCACAAGCCCATACAAGTCCGAGTGCTTCTTTCTCTGTCTAAGAGTATCTTCTTTCCACATCTGATAACGATCTGCTGGCAATGATTCTTGGTCCTCCATCATGCATCTGGACCAACACTGCTCCTAAACCAACCGGGCAGGCATCCGCTATGACTTTGGTTGATGCCGCTGGATCGTAATATCCAAGAGTTTTTGCATCTGTCAGGCTTTGCTTTAGCACTGTGAACGCTTTCTTCTGCTCAGATCCAAAATGAAATGGTACACCTTTCCTGGTTAGTTTCCTTAGTGGTTCTGCCACTGTAGCGAAATTAGGAATGAACTTTGCACAAAAATTGACCAATCCCAGGAAACTCCTCACCTCTGTTGCGTTCTGAGGTGCACATGCCTCTGCAATAGCTTTCACTTTGGCCTCTGCAGGGTTTAGTCCTTCCCGTGTAAGTCTGTGTCCCATGAAGTCCATTTCTGACACACCGAACTGGCACTTGTTTCCATTCACGGTAAGGCCTGCCTCCTGTAGTCTAGATAGTACACGTCTCAACCGTTTGTCATGCTCTTCCTTCGTTGGTGCATGGACTATGATGTCGTCAGAAATGTTGGCAACTCCAGGAATGCCTTGAATCACTCGATGTATTTCATACTGGTAGATCTCAGAAGCTGCATTAATTCCAAATGATAGTCTCTTGTAACGATACAATCCACAGTGAGTCACAAATGTTGTTACATCTCGGGAACCTGGATCCAGCTCTAATTGATGATAGCCCTATTTCAGATCAATTTTTGAGAATATCTTACTGGTAGTTAGTTCTTGAAGTATTTCCTCCACTGTTGGTATAGGGTGTTGTTCTCTAATTATAGCTTCATTGGCCATTCTCATGTCAACACATAGTCTTATGTCACCCTTTGGTTTAGGCACAATCACTACTGGGCTGACCCATTGTGTCGAATGTTCCACCAGTTCAATAATGTCTTGTTCGATCAATTCTTTAATTTTGGCTTCGACTTTCCCACGAAGTCCAAACGGAGTTCGGTGCATTGGTTGTGCCTTGGGTTTGACCGTTTCATCTACCTCTAGCTTCAATTGAGACCTTTCAGCTTTCCTACTCCTTGGAAGACTGCGGGGAATTCTTGCTTCATATCCTCGTATGAATGAATTGAATTGACACAAGCTCCAATATGAAGTATTGCCAGGTCTTGCGCTGTGCTTCTACTCAGCAATGGTTCTCCCCTCTCTTCTATGACCATAAACTCTGCTTCGGTGTACTTATCTCCAGCTTCAACAGTTGCAGTAAAACATCCAATGGTCTGCAATGGCTTGGTTGCTGTGTATGGATACAGTTTCTTGGAACACTTCTTTGAGGTACAGATGATCTTTTTCCTTTTCAACTTCTCCCATAAATGTCGATCAATCACATTACTGTCACTGCCTGAGTCTACAATGACCTGCACTGTCACTCCACCAATGATCACTGGGACCTTCTCATGATGTACTTCATTCAACGTAAATTGGTAACAACTCTGTTCCTCCTGGGTATCATCATCGTCACCGTCTATCTGGCGAATGGTATCTTTCTTTCCAGGATACTTTCCTTTTCCCCAGAAAAGGAAGTTGTACTCTTCCTCTTCTGGTCTGCATTGGACTTGCTTTTGCACTTCTTTGCAAAGTGGTCCTTACCTCCACACTTTCTGCAAACTTTGCCTTTGGCCGGGCAATATGGGTCTTTTCCAAAGTGACCTCGGTTTCCACATCGATAACACTCCACGTCCTGTGTCGATGTATATCTTGGCTGATTATGGCGATGTGAGAGCCTCTTAATTTGCTGGCTTGAGTTGTCTTTCAGGGTCATGGTATGAAATTGCCCTTCAACAGCCTCTAATGCAGCAGCAATGGTTAAAGCATCGGTGAGTTCCAACTCACTCCCTCTTTCCAGTAGACGTCTTCTGAGTTTATCTGATCTACAGTGCTGTACGACTTGATCCAATAATTGGTTGTCCAAATCAGCTGGCATGCAATTGCTTCCAACAGCTAGCTGGCGTAGTCTCGTCACATACTGAGCAATTGTCTGGCCATCTTCTTGTCTCGTTCTCCGAAAGAAATGGCGTTGAAATGTAACATTCGGTGTCACTACATAGTGTGCATTTAATGCATCTACCGCTTTCCGGTATTCATCTTTTGTTCCAGTATTCAAAAGTGTCTTAAATGTTTCCCGAACTGTGGGTCCAGCAGTGAAAAGAAGTAACGCCCTTCTCTGCGCTCTTTGTTCAACTGTACCGGTACGTAGAAATAGGCCACGACTGTCGGCATAGGATTCAAATTCTTCCAGCCATGCCTTCCACTTCACACTTACAGTGCTTGCATCACCCGTTGGGTCAAAATGAGCAATTCCACTATGTGTTAGAAAGTCACCTTGAAGTTGTCTGTAAACCTCTGTAATCTTGTTTAGTCTTTAATTTTCTTCAAGCTTCTTTCATCCTCGTCGCCAATGTCACATTTGTGGCCCGAAATGTGAAGTTAATAAAACATTAAACACAAGTTTTATCAGGTAAACTGCTTAGTGTCTTTATTCTCCCATTTTCCTTTGTTCTCCTGCTTGTGTTCTTATCTCTCCCTCATACCATGTGACTTCCGGTATATCTCATACATATTCATTATCATTACAAGTACCCTACTCAGTACCATGTACTGTAGTCAATACCCTCACTAGTACCATGTTACAATAGGATCCAGATGAATGGGAAAAGTGGGCCAAGGAATCACAGATGGAAGTCGACTCAGATACGTGGAAGATGTGCGCATTGGTAGCTTAAATCAGGGTAGGATCTGGGGTCCTGCGGAGTGTTGTAGAATAGAGAGGCTTGGGGGTATGGCATTGAGTCCAGGAGCAGGATGCCTTGTTAAAACTGCACAAAACTTTGATGAGACTGCATGTGAAATACTGTGCAGTTTTAGTCACCTACAGAAAAGATAGCATGAGGCTGGAATGGGTACAGAAAAGAATGATGAGAAATCTAATGTTGGACAGGGCCTAGAGGAATAAAGTATAAGGATTGGGTGAAAGATCTAAAGAAGAGCATTAAGGTCACCAAAAGGGGTCAAGAAATTACCTGGTGAGCAGGATTAAAGAGAATCCGGTGAATTTGCCATCAGTGGGAGGAAAATTTTTGAAGAGGATGTGTGGGAATAGGAGTTATGTACATTTGGAAATCATCATTAGTTTAAGGACAGTCAACATGGCTTTGTGCAGCCAGGTCACATCTTATAAATGTGCTTGAGTTATTTGAGAAGGTGACAAAGGTGGTTGATGTTCTAGGGCAGTGAATGCTGTCTGCATGGATTTCAGTGAGGCATTTGACAAAGACCATCATGGTAGGCTGATGCAGAAGTTACTGTTGCATGGAATCCATGGTTAATTAGAGTATACAGCATGGCAACAGGCCCACATAACACATGAACATATATGTGCTGCCCACATAACACATGAACATATAACTATATATATAAAACATAACTATGTATATATATATATATATATATATATAAACACACATATATATATATATATATAGATAGATAGAGAGATATTTAGGGAGGTAGATAGATATAGTTATGTGCAGTACATATAAATATTTAAATAAATAAATATTATTGTTAAATAAATAGTTGAGTCATGGAGGGTTTGTATGAGCTGTTGATCAGTCATTCAACAGACTCACTGCCAGTGGGAAGAAGCAGTTTCTCAGTCTGGTTATTCTGGGTTTAATACCCTTTTATCTATTTCCCAATGAAAGTAGAAAAATGCTAGAGTGGTAGAGGTCCTTAATGATTTTGCCAACCCTCTTCAGACACTAATCCTGGTAAATACCATCAATGCAGGAAGGGGTTGGGGAGAGAGACTGCAGTGATCCTCTTTGCTGCTTTGATGGTCCTGTGGATTGATCTCTGATCCAATGCTCTACAGCAACTGTACCATACTGTTATGAAGCTGGCCAAGGCGCTCTTGATAGAGTACCTGTAGAAGATTTCTTTAAACTTTAAAATTTTTTTCAAATATCCTTAGCCAATAATACAAAAATATACTTTAATATTTTTCCCCATCCCCCCACCCTAAAAGAAACACCTACCATTTAATATACAATTATGTTAGCATAGACAATCATTAATTATTATTAAAAATTACTAATTAAGAGGAGTGGTTAAGAAAGAGGTGGATGGAAAATTATCCATAAATTCCATATATGGTTTCCAAATACTATAAAAATTTTCAACTTGATTCCTTAGACTATATGTAATTGTTTCCAAAGTTATACAATTTTGCATCTCATTATACCATCTACTTAATAACACTTCTCTATCATCTTTCTATTATATCGCTAGACATTTCTTTGCAGTTGCTATTGCAAATCTTAAATTTTTTTGTTGGTATTTGTCTAATTTCAATTTTATATCCTTTTCATAAATATCTCCAAGTAAAAATATTCTTGGATCCTTTAGTTTCTTTATCTTCATTCCAAAACCTTTCCACTTTTCACAAGACCACAGTTCCTGTAGAAAGTTGACAGGATGCTGGCTGGTAGTCTTTTCAGTCTTTTCAGCATGTATAGTAGCTGTTGCACCTTCTCAATATTACGTACAATGATCGTTTAACCTCAATATTGAGTATAGTACACGGTATTGTTTAGTATTGAATTTAACATAATCAACTTACATACATTTTTGAATGAAAACACATAACAAGACATCTCATATGTCATAAAAAAGAAATTGATGGAACTACATTGCACAGTTCCTTAATCCACATGAGAAAAATGTTATTGAATTAATCTATGAAAACCATATTGAAATCCATATTTTCCAAATTAATCCAAATAAATTGATTAGAAAAAAATGTAAAAACTAAATCTAATCTCCCCCCCCTCCCCCCACTAATCAAGGTAACCTTTGTAAAAGAAAAGGGAAATTGTGAATCGGATAGCGACCTCCAGACATCAGATGGAATATTCAAAATTCTTAATTCTTCCAATCATGATAATATTCTATGAATGGGCCCCACATCTTTACAAATTGAAACTCACTACACAGTATTCTGTACCTTCCTCAGCATTGTGTTCAGTACACAGTATTCTGTACCCTCCTCAGCATTATGTTTAGTACACAGTATTCTGTACCCTCCTCAGCATTGTGGACAGTACACAGTATTCTGTACCCTCCTCAGCATTGTGTTCAGTACACAGTATTCTGTACCCTCCTCAGCATTGTGTACAGTACACAGTATTCATTATCATCTTCAATATCATGGACATTAAACAGTATTCATTATCCTCCTGAGATCAGGTCCAGTAAACAGGAGATAATCTCCTGTGTATCATACATAGTGCACAGAATTCATTACCCTCCTCAATATTATTGTGTCCGGTATCCTCTTCAATATCACCATTACACAGTATTTGTTACCCTCCTCAGTATCACACACAGTACACAGTGTTTGGAACCCTTCTTAGCAACATGACCATCACTGGTCTCCTTTTCTCCCTCAATACATGTATAGTTGAAAACAAAATGAAACTTACATGATAGAAATCTAAAATAAATGAAAAAAATCTGCATGTACTCAATAGGTCAGACATTTGTAGGAAGAGAAAGAGTTTCAGGTTGAAGACCCTCCATTAATGACTTGCCACTTCACCTTTTTCATTCAAGGACTCTCTACTTGTTTGCCATTTTAAGTTTTAAAAAAATACTTGAAATGCTCAGCATATTGGATAGTGTGAAAGGAAAAATAAAAACAGTAATTATTTGAGTCTTCCATCAGGTACGAGGTGAGACATCTCACATCATCGAGAAGAGCTAGTGTGGAGTGAACAATCGGAATATGCGTGATAGAGTGGAGATCTCAAGACACAATTGACATGAGTCATGGTGGTGGAAATCTTGAGATGGTCATGATAATGAATCAGTCACAAATGAGAAGTATAGCAAAGGACATGAATGAAAATAGAAGGAAAAGAAAAAAAGAAAAAGAAAGCCAAGCTTGAAATGCATGACAAACCTCAGCGAAGCAAAATAATGCAGATGCAGCAAACCTGAAATAAAAAATGGAATCACTAGAATGATTCTGCAAGTTAGGAGGCCACTAAAGAGAGAGAAAGATTTAGTTTCCAAGTTGTTGAACTTCCTTCAGAGCTGATACTTCCAATACAACAATTTGTTGAATTCAGAGCTGAGTCCTCTAAGAGTTACAATATGCCAAGATGGATAAAGAGTGGTTGTTTCTTTTGTTTACACAAAGCTTGACTGGAGCAGTTTAAGAGGCAATGATTGAAAGGCCAAAGCTGGAGAGAAATTGGGAATCCAAGTTGAAACTCAGGGTGAACCTATCAGACAGAATGGAAGTGATAGACATTGGGTTACAAAGTAGAGGAAGAAGTACAAATAGATGGAAAACATGCCTTGGGTCTTTGGATAGCTGGAGGTAAAAATGCCAGTGCACATTTTTTGAATTGCATAGAAATATGTTGAAGAAGATGTTGGTCTGGGATCATTCTAGTGGTTTGTGCAACACTACTACAGTGCCATCTGGTGCTGTCTCTAAGGAGTTTATACATTCTCTTTGTATTTCTATGGGTGCTCTGGTTTCCTTTACCTTTCAAAAATTATTGGGTTTGTGGGTTAATTTTTGGGTGGCACAGGCTCAGGGGGTGGAAAAGCCTGTAACTGAGCTCAATTAAAAAAAAAGATAAATGAATATAAGTTAAGATGGAAAAGTGAACCAGAACTTCAGAGATAAAATAGTCCCTTTGAAATGCTTAAAGGGGAAGAGAAGATGTATTTGATAGTGGAAATTACTGAGGATGATCCATGATCCACAAAGGCTGGTATGGTGGATTGAAGATCAGGAAAACCCTATGGTTCATTTTGGATGGAGAAGAGAGATTGAAAGCAGTCATACCAGAAATGGATTTCCATTTTTATTTTCTATATATATCAAACTGGAGAAGGCCGTACAACCCATCAGCTTTGTTCTATTGTGCATGGCTAATTTAATTTATCTGCCTCTAATCTTCTTCCCCAACAATATCTACCATACTTTGTTTTGAGTTTTACCACTTACCTCTCTCAGTTACCTTTGCATCAAGATGTGTTCCAGCCATTAATCTTGAATGATTTGCTCCAATTTTATAAATTCCTTCATTAGAGTATATATTAGGAATCAAGCTCTCAATTAACTCAGAAGAGAAGGTGACAAGATTATAGTCTCACCACATTTGCTAGTATTAAAAAAATCCTGGTAGGATATTTTGGATGCCTAATCTAAATACATTATATACTACTGCTGCTGTGATTTATGCTTTGATTTGGCAATAAGTGCATGATTTTTATCTTTGTCCTTTCTTTGTATTTGACTGGTGCCCACCCAATGTGATCTTAATCTGTTTGCCTCTGAATGATCACAAAAACTCAGATGGCCTCTTTGCTAACAAAGTGCAGAAATTCTCCGGTGTAAACTGCTAGTGCCAGCCCGTCCTTAGATCAGGAAGGTCTCTGTGTCTGCAGCGGGTGGTCCACTGTTTGGAATGGCATTTGTCATCTTGTGGTTTGTTTGTACAAATTTCTGGAGGTCTTACTTTGACTTTAGATTTATTTTATCTTAGAATGTTTTTGCTGAAGGAAATTTCCTGCCCTCAGGCTAGAAGCTAATTGCTTCACTCATTAAGATAAGCATTAGATATTTTAATACAGCTATTTTCACATCAAGTACCCTTGAATTGCTTTTTACTTTAATTTATTTTGCCATCTCTTGCTTATTTTTAAACTTAAGATATTATTTTTATTTGATTGCATTATGTAAGAAAGAGTTTCACACCATATTGAACAGCTTGAGTGAGTTCAGCTGCAGACCAAGATCTATTGTTTTATTCCTAAAGCCTTTTCCCTCCCCATTCAGAGTGCTCCTATTTTTAACATAGCTTTTTCACCAATCGTCCATTAACTGCCCTAAATGGAGATTGTGTATCCATTTTCTGTATCATTCACACCACAAATGGTCTGTTGAATTGGTAATATCCCTTTGTTTCCTATAGATGTGACATCACTTGCTGAGTGTTTCCAGCACTTTTGTGCATTGCTCTTAAGGTTGAAAGATTGGATTTGAATGGTATTCACAAAATAATATTGTGACTCATACTGCAGAGATTTGGTGGAACTGCATTCACATGTAGCATCCATCTGTAATTGAGAAGCTGGTGAACTTGTTCACCTGTGGCTGGAGAGTTGAAGTGAAAGTTTGAATCCTCACATTGCATTGGCAATTGACCGTTCTTTATTTTGTCTGAGCTTCATTTCTATTTTTGGAGGTAAAAAATATCCAATGAACCACAGTGGTATGTTATGTTAATATCTCTTACAATTGTAGTGAACACTCTTGCTGTGAGAAATTCATTCATTAGCTATAAAAATCAAAACAAAGTTGGGAATCAGACTTGAATGTTAGTATTGGTGATAAAAACTGGCCCGATCTGTGTCAGGACTGCATGACCAATACAATAAATGTAAGATATAGATAGGTGAAATATAACTTTTTGCATCAGCTATTACATAATAGAAATTACATAAATTTATTCTAATATATCATATATATTTTTTAGATGTTGTGAAGAAATGGGGACCTTTTTATATTCCACCTGGTCATTCTTTAAAGTGAAACCTTTTTGGGAAAATTTAAGCATTTTATTAGACCAGATTATTGGAAAACAATTATCACAAAATCCAGAATTGTTTCTCTTAGAAAATATTGTGGACATATGACCTAAATTGAGCCTGTCCAAGTACCATTTAGAAATGTTTAAATTGCATTGGCAGTGGCCAGGAAGTGCATTGTGGTTACCTGGAGTCTAATACCCTCTGGATATAGCCTGATGGAATGCGGAAATGCATAGTTGTGTTCCTCTGGAGAAAATTACTTATAATCTAAGGAAGAAGTATAACATGTTTTTGGAGGTATGGCAGCCAGACTTGCAGAACCCAAATCCTGACCGTTCCTCTTTCTTGCTTTTCTGTTTCTTTCTCTCCTATCTATTTTCTCTTTCCTGTTTTTCTCTCTCAGGGTTTTGATTTGGGGGTAGGGACAATAGGGCTGTTTGGAAATATGGACAACCTGTATCATTGATTTTATTCTTTCTTTCAATTTATGTATTTGGGTAATTCTTGAAATTTTTTAAACTTTATTTTTAAATAATACGCACAAAATTTTTTTAATAAAAAGATACACTAAAATACAAATGATACATTTTAACCCTCCTTCCCCCCCCACCACTCTCCATTCCCTCCCATAATACCCAAATACAAATCTTTGTATATATGAGCCAAAATAAATATACAAAAACTATAGATACTGCTATATATCTTCAACAGTAATAATAAAAAGAATCATAAAATAAAATCATAAAACAAGCTATTATTAAGCTAAATCTAACCCCATACATTTCAAATAAGGGGTCCACATTTTAGTTTAAAAAAATTATAATTATTATGTAAATTATGTAATCGTTTCTAAATGAATACAAGATCTTAATTCAAAATGCCATCTCTCAATATTCAATTCCACATCATTCTTCCAGGTAACTGCAATAAATGCCAAATGAAATTTCTCAACTCTTAAACCAGTTGTTAAGGTCATAAATTACCCCAATAAAAAAAGGTAATGGATCCATTTTGACCACAAAATTAAAATAAAGTATTTAAAAAAATAGATCCGGCCATTGCAACAAATAGAGGATGCTCCCCTCAAAATTATTCCAAGGAGGTGCTCACAGCGTGGAAGTGAATCACAAACTATGCCACTTCCCATCAAAGGTGCAAGACAAGGTGGGTAACATTAGATACAGTATAAATCGGGGCTGATTCCTATGCCTCAGGCCTGCTTTTCTGGGTATGTATTGTTTTTCCTATCTTGCTTTTGTCATGTTGATTTAGGCCTTTTAATATTATTGGTTGTTGCTTTTTGTATTTGTTTCAGGATATCCAAGAAACCTAAAAACATTTTATACAATAGAAACTCTATTTTTTAAAGTGACTTTTTTTTTCCAATCAGTACACAATTAACAAATTAGGAACATGTGCTCCATTTTATACTTTTCCTTAATTTTTGTGTAATTTTGTTTATGGGTGATTGAAGAAGACAAACTACCTGGAAGAGTGAGAAACTGAAATATAACTTCAGTTATTATCACAGAGAGTTTTGGCAAGAGTTTTCACTGTATATTTTAATAATATTTTATCATGTAGATTCATTTGTTGCTCTCAGGTAGTAAATGTAGTGAATTTCGTCACCATTTATAGTTTACAATCTTTTATCTTTTTTAAATTTGTTGATGCATATATCCATTCAAAATCAATTCTGATACATTGAAAATAATAATTTGAAGGAATATTGATGGTGACACTCAAAAAATGATGATTGGAAAATGTAGGCAAGCCACTTTATCAAATATTGAAAACAAGCATCTTCTTGTCAATGTTTTAGCTTAGTGAATATTGTGGATTCCTGACAAACACTTACAGTAAAACCCCTGGTATCTGGCACCTATCAGAATTGGTAGATTGAGGAGAACAGCTGACTAAAATACCAACTATGCCACATAGCATGAAGTTTAATCTTTGTGATGAGTTTGGACCTCTCACATGGGGAAGGATAGGAATCTACCCATTAGCCTTGGTACTGCTTGGCTGTGATAATATCTCTGGCTGCATAATCTGTCAATATTGACAGTGTATTTTATGGTTGCTTGAAACTTTCTCTTACAATGCCTAACTAATACATCTGCATTAAGAATAAACACTTCAAAAGACAATATTACTATACTGTTCTTACACTGAACAAATATCACTTGCATGAATATATAAAACTTAAAGCATTTTACTTTATTTTCAGTCATAGTCTTTAAAAACATTTAACTATCGCTGCATCTGCAGATTCCTCTCCCTCCACGGAGTCAGCCGAAGATGAACAATAACTTTAAAGCTAATTAACATCCCCCCTCCTCCACCAAATTTACAGACAAAGTCTCTGATCGGGTCTTACTAAGCTGGGATAAGGAGGCACTTTATGAGAGTCACCTAATGGCGAGCGGCATCAACGAGCTCTTCATCCCGGGCAACACCATTGCTGTTTCACACAACTTTATTTAAACAGCTGCTATGAGCAAAGCATGATCAAGGCACTCCACTGGCTGAATATTTTCCACCATCTTCACCAAAAAGTTTGTGTGTTACTTCAAAGAACATTTACTTTTACAATTTTAAACTTATATATTGTTTACCCATTATTTTATTCTTATTTATTTTAATTTTTAAAATGTATTTTCCTTTGTTTTAGCCAGTGGCTTTCTTGAATTCCGGATGCCAGGGGATTTAATGAATTTGGAAATTCTTCTCAAATCACTAATTCTCCCAGAGTTCTGAACTTTTACCTCAGTATTAGATGACTGTGAAGTATTTGACAGATTATATGCATCAGTTTCTTACAACATGCTTCATGTTGTATGGTTCTCTCATTGTGTAATGTAAATTAATCGTATAATATTATTATTGATATTTTTTTTCTTTGGCTTGGCTTCGCGGACGAAGATTTATGGAGGGGGTAAAAAGTCCACGTCAGCTGCAGGCTCGTTTGTGGCTGACAAGTCCGATGCGGGACAGGCAGACACGATTGCAGCGGTTGCAAGGGAAAATTGGTTGGTTGGGGTTGGGTGTTGGGTTTTTCCTCCTTTGCCTTTTATCAGTGAGGTGGGCTCTGCGGTCTTCTTCAAAGGAGGTTGCTGCCCGCCAAACTGTGAGGCGCCAAGATGCACGGTTTGAGGCGTTATCAGCCCACTGGCGGTGGTCAATGTGGCAGGCACCAAGAGATTTCTTTAGGCAGTCCTTGTACCTTTTCTTTGGTGCACCTCTGTCACGGTGGCCAGTGGAGAGCTCGCCATATAATACGATCTTGGGAAGGCGATGGTCCTCCATTCTGGAGACGTGACCCATCCAGCGCAGCTGGATCTTCAGCAGCGTGGACTCGATGCTGTCGACCTCTGCCATCTCGAGTACTTCGACGTTAGGGGTGTAAGCGCTCCAATGGATGTTGAGGATGGAGCGGAGACAATGCTGGTGGAAGCGCTCTAGGAGCCGTAGGTGGTGCCGGTAGAGGACCCATGATTCGGAGCCGAACAGGAGTGTGGGTATGACAACGGCTCTGTATACGCTTATCTTTGTGAGGTTTTTCAGTCGGTTGTTTTTCCAGACTCTTTTGTGTAGTCTTCCAAAGGCGCTATTTGCCTTGGTGAGTCTGTTGTCTATCTCATTGTCGATCCTTGCATCTGATGAAATGGTGCAGACGAGATAGGTAAACTGGTTGACCGTTTTGAGTTTTGTGTGCCCGATGGAGATGTGGGGGGGCTGGTAGTCATGGTGGGGAGCTGGCTGATTGATGGAGGACCTCAGTTTTCTTCAGGCTGACTTCCAGGCCAAACATTTTGGCAGTTTCCGCAAAGCAGGACGTCAAGCGCTGAAGAGCTGGCTCTGAATGGGCAACTAAAGCGGCATCATCTGCAAAGAGTAGTTCACGGACAAGTTTCTCTTGTGTCTTGGTGTGAGCTTGCAGGCGCCTCAGATTGAAGAGACTGCCATCCGTGCGGTACCGGATGTAAACAGCGTCTTCATTGTTGGGGTCTTTCATGACCCCGGCCTCGGTCGAGTGAGGCAGGCGGAGGCCCCGGTCCGGGCAGGGAGTGGGAGGTGGCGGCCCCAGTCCAGGCACAGGGAGAGCAGCAGCAGCCCCGGCCCCGGTCCGGGCGAAGGGTAGACGGCGGCGGCCCCGATACGGGCAGGAGCAAGGGGGAGACGGCGTCCCCGGCCTCGGTCGTGTGAGGCAGGCGGAGGCCCCGATACGGGCAGAGAGTGGGAGGCGGCGGCCCCAGTCCGGGCACAGGGAGAGCAGCAGCGGCCCCGGCCCCGGTCCGGGCGAAGGGTAGACGGCGGCGGCCCCGATACGGGCAGGAGCAAGGGGGAGACGGCGACCCCGGCCTCGGTCAAGTGACGCAGGCGGAAGCCCCGATACGGGCAGAGAGTGGGAGGCGGCGGCCCCAGTCCGGGCACAGGGAGAGCAGCAGCGGCCCCGGCCCCGGTCCGGGCAAAGGGTAGACGGCGGCGGCCCCGATACGGGCAGGAGCAAGGGGGAGACGGCGACCCCGGCCTCGGTCGAGTGAGGCAGGCGGAGGCCCCAGTCCGGGCAGGGAGTGCGAGGCGGCGGCCCCAGTCCAGGCACAGGGAGAGCAGCAGCAGCCCCGGCCCCGGTCCGGGTGAAGGGTAGACGGCGGCGGCCCCGATACGGGCAGGAGCAAGGGGGAGACGGCGGCCCCGGCCTCGGTCGTGTGAGGCAGGCGGAGGCCCCGATACGGGCAGAGAGTGGGAGGCGGCGGCCCCAGTCCGGGCACAGGGAGAGCAGCAGCGGCCCCGGCCCCGGTCCGGGTGAAGGGTAGACGGCGGCGGCCCCGATACGGGCAGGAGCAAGGGGGAGACGGCGGCCCCGGCCTCGGTCGAGTGAGGCAGGCGGAGGCCCCGGTCCGGGCAGGGAGTGGGAGGCGGCGGCCCCAGTCCGGGCACAGGGAGAGCAGCAGCGGCCCCGGCCCCGGTCCGGGCGAAGGGTAGACGGCGGCGGCCACGATACGGGCAGGAGCAAGGGGGAGACGGCGGCCCCGGCCTCGGTCGAGTGAGGCAGGCGGAGGCCCCGGTCCGGACAGGGAGTGGGAGGCGGCGGCCCCAGTCCAGGCACAGGGAGAGCAGCAGCGGCCCCGGCCCCGGTCCGGGCGAAGGGTAGACGGCGGCGGCCCCGATACGGGCAGGAGCAAGGGGGAGACGGCGGCCCCGGCCTCGGTCGTGTGAGGCAAGCGGAGGCCCCGATACGGGCAGAGAGTGGGAGGCGGCGGCCCCAGTCCGGGCACAGGGAGAGCAGCAGCGGCCCCGGCCCCGGTCCGGGCGAAGGGTAGACGGCGGCGGCCCCGATACGGGCAGGAGCAAGGGGGAGACGGCGGCCCTGTCCTTGGTCGAGTGAGGCAGGCGGAGGCCCCGGTCCGGGCAGGGAGTGGGAGGCGGCGGCCCCAGTCCAGGCACAGGGTGAACTGCGGCGGCCTCGGCCCCGGTCCGGGCAGTATGGACCGACCTAGGAGGGGAGGCAGACCCCTCCAGCCCGGGTAAGAAACCTGCATAGGAGAAGGCCACTCCGATATAAAACCTACGACCCAAGGACCTCGCTGCCACGTCCCAGCTTGCTTGGCCACGGCACACGAACCATGGGTGTAAAGGGTGGGGCCAGTACTGCGCGCACTGCACTCCACCTAAAAGCTCCTTTGCGCAGGCCCGAGGACAGGTCCACGTCCTCCCCCTCAACGTCCTCCCCCTCCATGTCCTCCCCCTCAAAAGATGCTCACAAACTCAAGCTAGCATGCTGGAACATCAGAACCATGCTAGACAAGGCTGACAGCCACCGACCTGAACGTCGGTCTGCCCTCATTGCACATGAACTCCTCAGACTTGACATCGACATAGCCGCTCTCAGTGAAGTCCGCCTGGCAGATGTAGGCAGCCTCCAAGAACGCGGCGCGGGCTACACACTCTACTGGTCTGGCAAGCCTTCGGATGAACGACGCCTATCTGGTGTAGGCTTCATGGTCAAGAGCTTCATTGCCTCCAAACTCGAAAACCTTCCGACAGGCCTCTCGGACCGAATCATGTCCATGTGACTCCCACTTCAAAACAAGCGTCACATCACCCTCATCAGTGTCTATGCTCCAACCCTCCAGGCGGAACCAGCAGAAAAGAACAAGTTCTACACCGACCTGCGCAACCTCATCCAGCGTACCCCTACAGCCGACAAGGTTGTCATCCTGGGCGACTTCAACGCTCGTGTCGGCAAAGACTCAGAAACCTGGCCAGGAATCCTGGGCAAGCATGGCGTCGGCAAGTGCAACGACAATGGGCGCCTCCAGTTGGAGCTCTGCGCAGATTATTGATATTAGATTGGACAAAAAAACAGAGCAGAAAATAGTTAACCAAAAATACCTTGACAGTCTCATAATGCAATAGAAATAATGTTTATATGACATTCTCTAAAGTTGATGGCTCTCAAATAACCATAGAAGAATTCTGATTTAGATTTATTTCTGCAAGCAATGAATCTCCTGTATAAATTACTGGGATTAATTATGTTTTAATATCGCTGCACTCAGATCAATAATCTGTAAGGGTTTGAATGTGAATCTGTAAGGAATCTGTACATATTCCTTGTGTCTGCATGGGTTTTCTCTGAGTGCTGTGGTTTCCTCCCACACTTCAAAAACATGTGGGGGTTGTAGGTTGATTGGTGTATTTAGTGGGCACAGGTTTGTGCACCGGGAGGGCCTTTTATGGTGTTGTACATTGGGCAGCCATTTCCAAATTTTCAAAAAGGAGGGCATGCAGGTTCGGCATCAGAATAAGATTAATGGGAAGAGGACATTAGGGTAATCACGGGGGTTGGGTTGGGGGAGGGAATGAACTTTGAAAATTCTCTCAGTGCAGGTGGGGTTGCCTTACCTTCCGCCATCACACTTTTCCCTCCCTCCAATGGAACTCAATGGAACCGACACTAGTGACCCACCACACATGTGCTGAGTGTCCTCGGTACTCCAATCCATTAGGCCTGTGCCAGCCAGCAATCACGCATATGCAAAAGAAGAAACATAATTGCATACAGCCTATGGACCCCAGGATGCCACCTCCCTTGCCGTTTCTGCCCCTACACCCCTAAATGGAGGACAAATTAATGTCTGGCTTGAGGTGGCACCAGATGGAGGACAGAGTGCTCAAAAGCTGAACTGTATGGCCTAAAACTGGACATCTGGTCACCCTAGCTGTACGTCTGCACTAATGTTTTATCATCTCGTTTCACTCACCTAGCATAGTTTAAGATTTAACATAAGGATTTTAAATGCAAGTTTTGCTGAAACTCTGATCTTTGGAGTACCTCAACATAGGAACAGTTTATAAAATTGAATAAGATTTGAAGGAAACATGTTTTAAGCTACTGAATGGGAAACAAATGGAAGGGAAAGAGAAAACAGAATTAATATTTGTGATAGAGTGGAATGCAGGAGAGATTGAATGATAAATGAGGTCTAAGAACAGAATAATTTGTAATAATTATGAAGGAGATGCACTGTGGATTCAGGAATTCTAAAATAAACCCATCAAAAATGTTGATTTTCTGAAATTATCGAACTTCAATGTTGATTGTAGACTGTAATGCTGCTGGTTGAAGATTAGGTACTGTCCCTTGAGCTTCCATAATGAACTGATAGCATTTCCTTCTCCATTCACTAACTCTAATTTACCTCACTCGAATAAGTAGGGTTGTCAACATTGTATTCCAGCAAACACAGGATGGGTTGTGAATTGAGCCACAACAAGGTCCAGTGTACCACTGAAGATCCAGCGAGCAGTACATGCTCAATGGACCACACAATCATGGACGTAGAAATAATATATGAAAGAGGAAAAATAATCCACGATGTAGGATCTACTGTTATCCCATTGCAGGAATCTAACCATTTATTGAAAGTATAGTACTTCATTGGAGCGCTTTCATCCCAAACGTCGAAGTACTCGAGATGGCAGAGGTCGTCAGCATCGAGTCCTCGCTGCTGAAGATCCAGCTGCACTGGGTGGGTCACGTCTCCAGAATGGAGGACCATCGCCTTCCCAAGATCGTGTTATATGGCGAGCTCTCCACTGGCCACCGTGACAGAGGTGCACCAAAGAAAAGGTACAAGGACTGCCTAAAGAAATCTCTTGGTGCCTGCCACATTGACCACCGCCAGTGGGCTGATATCGCCTCAAACCATGCATCTTGGCGCCTCACAGTTTGGCAGGCAGCAACCTCCTTTGAAGAAGAGCGCAGAGCCCACCTCACTGACAAAAGGCAAAGGAGGAAAAACCCAACACCCAACCCCAACCAACCAATTTTCCCCTGCAGCCGCTGCAACCGTGTCTGCCTGTCCCGCATCGGACTTGTCAGCCACAAACGAGCCTGCAGCTGACGTCGACTTTTTACCCCCTTCATAAATCTTCGTCCGCGAAGCCAAGCCAAAGAAAAAAGAAGAAGAGTACTTCATTACTCATGTGTGGTTGCTATTATTCTAGGTCAGGAAGGTGGACACATTTTGTCCCCATTCACCTTCATTTACATAATTGGCAGCATTAAATTTGTTTGGGAGACTCTCAGACTCATGTGCACAAGCTTCTGGGAGATGATCTGAGAGCGAGGCCAAAGCAGGGATGATAATCTTCTATCCAATTATACTCTCTCTTCAATCAGTCCTTTGGAAAAACAGGTTTTGACCTGTATCTTGTCCTCTTTACACCAGCGATAGGCAGTGCAGATCTGTGCCAGCTTTTATTATACTTTAATATTATGTAGCACTATAATTGCAGGTTGGAGGTACTGTTGAAACTGTTGTAATGGCAGTACTGCCAATGGTGGAGAAGCACGGGAATGGGGCTCAGGGTTTTCAGGGCTCCTTTACAAGTATTACTGCCCAGCTGTCCTGCCTGATGATCACATGCAATTTTAAGGTGCTTAAACAATGAAGGCCCTCAGGAGCTGGTGTCCAAGATGCCTATATTTAACTATCCTGTCTTCCAGGAATGTGTGGTCCAAGGAAGCAGTAGACTGGTGGAGGGTACCAGAGAGTGAGAACACCCACCAGCCAAGAAAGAGAAGCCTGGAAGAGGAACTTTCAGGGCAGGAGACCACAGCAGCAGGCCTTGCAGCTGAAGGGCACACACCAAATTACTGGAAGCTGTTGATCAGCTTCTGGGAATGGTGCCAGGAGCAGGATTTGTGAAGATGTCAATAGCAATCATGGCTCTTGCCAGCCTTGTGTGCTGAGAGCTTCCTAAACACTTTGGGAGTACAGAATCAAGGCCTGAGGTAGGTGTCTTGGATGCCTTGAACTAGACATGAGAATATGTTGTGCAATAAAGGAGGTTACATGGCTGGAGAAGGCATCTCTGAAGGGATTCTCTTTTGCTTCTCTTTCTTGTTTAGATAGGTACTGAATTAGTAGCACCCCTTTGTGTGCCTTTACAGGGCAGACAAAAGAAAAAAAGATTTTTGTGCATTTTTTGCACATGAAAATAAAAGGAATCTTGAAGACTGTGCCAGACTTGTGGTGACCTATTCTCTACCCAAGTGTTATGCAGCAACAAACCAAACCCCACCAGTAGAGTATTCCAGTCTTATGCAGTGACAGAATTGAGCAATCAGTACTTTAATAAATAGCGCCTTTGGAAGATTACACAAAAGAGTCTGGAAAAACAACCAACTGAAAAATCTCACAAAGATTAGCATATACAGAGCCGTTGTCATACCCACACTCCTGTTCGGCTCCGAATCATGGGTCCTCTACCGGCATCACCTACGGCTCCTAGAACGCTTCCACCAGCGTTGTCTCCGCTCCATCCTCAACATTCATTGGAGCGACTTCATCTCCAACATCAAAGTACTCGAGATGGTAGAGGCCGACAGCATCGAATCCACGCTGCTGAAGATCAATCTGCACTGGGTAGGTCACGTCTCCAGAATGGAGGACCATCGCCTTCCCAAGATCGTGTTATATGGCGAGCTCTCCACTGGCCACCGAGACAGAGGTGCACCAAAGAAGAGGCACAAGGACTGCCTAAAGAAATCTATTGGTGCCTACCACATTGACCACCGCCAGTGGGCTGATATCGCCTCAAACTGTGCATCTTGGCGCCTCACAGTTCAGTGGGCAGCAACCTCCTTTGAAGAAGACCGCAGAGCCCACCTCACTGTCAAAAGACAAAGGAGGAAAAACCCAACACCCAACCCAACCAACCAATTTTCCCTTGCAACCGCTGCAACCATGTCTGCCTGTCCCGCATCGGACTTGTCAGCCACAAATGAGCCTGCAGCTGACGTGGACTTTACCCCTCCATAAATCTTCGTCCGCGAAGAAAGAAGAGGCCAGCACCTAATACAGTGTGACAGAGTGACAGACATGTAGCCACTAGAACTTTGCCTATTGTTTTATTCGATGACAGATATATTTATCAGTACATCAGATTACATAATGACTGAACTGTATTTCTAGGACTGGACCAATATTGTGTTGGAAGTTTAGTGCCAACTATTAAGACACCTTTGGCTAGAGAGTTGGACAGGGACCTGGAAATGGGGGAAGACTATCAGACAAGACATGAGGAATTCCTCGAGTTCTGGTTCCCTGACCCTAGGCCAGTCTGGAACCTGGGGTTTAGAATTACATTGGCAGACCCCAAATGTGTAGGCATTTGGTTAAGTCTTAGCATAGTTTTCCAGACTGCCACTGACTTCATCCCTTCACATTGTTTACCATCAGGGTTCAAATGTTAATTGCCTTTAAGTATGGATACTGCATGATTGTGATGCGCTGTTGTACAGTAAGCAAATATAAAACACGAGGAGACTGTACTACAGGCTTTAATCAGCTCAATCTCTGTACACACTAGTCTTAATATCTTTGCTGGCTCCACGTGTGCCTGACTGTCCTTTGCTGGTTCCACGTGTCTGACTGACCCCGGGAGGGGCTGGCTCAAATCTATATACAAACGGCCAGGTGGGGCCAGCCTCCCAGGTTGCCTACCTGGAGATACATTGGTTGTCCCCTGCAGTAGGCTGGTAGGAGTGTGGCCAGTGTTGTGGTTGTATCACCACAGTGACCAGCTAAGTTTCTTCAGCACTTTTGTGTACTGCATCAGATGGTAGCATCTGCAGATATTGTTGTTTAACTTTAACCTCAGGGACCCTCAATCACATACACCTCTTTACCAATTTCCTAAGATGCACAAGAAGGATTATTCTGATGTAGCCATTGGTTTTGCTTACTGATGCACCACAAAACTAGTAAATTCAAGGAAAAACACCCACCATGCTTTCTGTGTATGAAATATTTTGCATCCTTCTACTGTTTGTAGTCAATGCTAATTTTAACAATGGAGGGCAGAAAGTGATGAATTGTATTAAATACCAGAATCTTATGGTTCCTGAAAATACTCGAATATCAAAGTCAGCGACACAGAAAGATAAATGTATTTCAAGATGATTCTCCCTCACTATTCATTTGTAGAGTTTTCTTTTTTTATTTCAGTTTAACATTTGGGGCCACCTTTTCAGCTGATTAGGCAAGAAATACAAGGTGAAATAAATTTGCAGTTTAAACCTCTAAATGACAATTATGTCAAGGTCTGGTAAGAAGTAATTTCCCTTCACCATACAGTCTGGCATCATCCAATATGACTCACCTCAAAGGAAAAGATCACTGAAGGCTGCATGGAACAATTTTGGACATGTGACACATGGATAAGGAGGGATACATAAGAATTGATTGCTGACATCTGCCATTTCTGCCCAAGGTACTATTGTGAGATGTAACCCACTGTTTAATTATTTATTAATGTATTAATTAATTTATCTTACAGCTTCCTATTTACTCTTGATGATGATGGTGACACTCCCTGGAATAATTTCTCTTTGATTCACATCTTATTTATATCAAGACCATATAATTCATATTGGTTTTACAGATTTTTATTCACGCAAGTCCAAAAATACATTTTCAGTTTTTATTTTCTAAATTGTTCATGTTGACATAAATAATCTAGAAATCAGTAGCCATATTTATTTTTGAGAAAAAAACCACTGTTAATATACTATATATGTGTTTTTAAACAAAATATTTGAGGAATGCAAGTAAATATTGTCTGTGGACTGATCTAAATTCTTATTCAATGTGGAACCTTGCGGTTCACCACCCTAATCTGATTCATTGGGTTTGCTCAAGAAACAGGCAAGTCTGAAGTTTGGTTTCTCTGTAAGGCAGCAAGTACAGAAAACTCTGAAGCAGGAGACAATTAGGTGTTATGGTTAATTGATCACATGGGTGTATTTGGGCGATGCAGGTCTTATGGGCCAGAAGGGCCTGTTACTCTGAAGCAGGAGACAATTAGGTGTTATGGTTAATTGATCACATGGGTGTATTTGGGCGATGCAGGTCTTATGGGCCAGAAGAGCCTGTTACTATGCTGCATGTTGAAGTTTTTAAAAAAATTACGTAATGAAAAAATACAAAAAGGAGGCCAAGGTAACTCAAAAGAGGATTAAACTGTTCAAGGACAAGGGATGAATTTATGCCAAGAGCCAGGCGAAGTAGATGAGATACTAAACAAGTACTCTGCAATAGTATTAACCAAAGAGAAGGACAAGTGATATCAGGGATATTCTGGGACACATTGATAGCAAGAAAGAGGAGGTGATGGGGATCTTAAAAAGTGAATGAGTCCTTTGAGTCTGATGGGATCTATTCAGCTATTGAGAGAGACAAGGGAAGATATTGCTGGCAGCTTGCTAAAGATATTCCTATCGTCCTTAGTCGCAGGTGAGATCCCAGAGGACGTGAGAATAAGTTGTTTCTCTGTTTAGAAGGACAATAGAGACAAACCAGGAAATAAGAGGTCAGCGAGCCTTACATCACTGGTAGGGAAATTACTGGAGAGAATCTTTGGCGAATGGATATACTCTTATTTGGAAAAGTATGGGCTTATATGGAATAGTTAGCATGGCTTTGTGTTGAGGATGTCATGTCTTTAAAAATTTGATTGAGCATTTTGAAAAGGTAACAGAGATATTTGACGATGGTGGTGTAGTTGATGTTATATGCCAGGACTTCAATACAACTTTCAACAAGATTCCTCATGGTTGGCTGATCAAGAAGATTAAGGCACATAGGATCTATGATGAGGTATCAAGGAAATACTGGAGGAACCCATCAGGTCAGAGAGCTTTCATACAAGATCCTCCAGCATTTTATTTTGCTTAAGATTCCAGCATCTGTGGATTTTGAGTTTCTTTGGGATTTATGAAGACTTGGTAGATTGGATTAAAAATTGACTAGGCCATATAAGAGAGAGGGTAATAGTTGATGGGTGTTATTCTGATTGGACATCTACTATCTGTGCTGTTCTGCAAGGATCAGTGCTTGATATGTATATGAATGATTTGGATGAAAATGTAGATGGGCTGGTCCAAGAATTTGTTGATCACACAAAAATTGGTGGAGTTGTGGACAGTGAGGGAGGTTATTAAAAAACTCTGCAGGAGGTAGATAATTTGGAAATGTGGATAGAGAAATGGCAGATAGAGTTTAATCTGGACAAGTATGAGGAGAAAGAAGAAAGTGTATGGTAAATGGCTGGACCTTCAGGGGCATTAAGAGATCCAGGGGTGCAAGTCCGTAGCTCCCTGAAAATAGCAACAGGGAAGTAAAAAGGATACAAGTCTTCCTTGCCTTCATCGGTCTGGATTTTGAGTTGTAGATGCCTGGAATGACCTGGTTGGGAAAGTGGCGAAAGTCGATGAAAAGAAATGAGGAATTTTGACAGGCACATAAGATGATGGGAAATGGAGGGTTAAAGACCAAGTGCAGGCACATGGATTTTAGTTAAATTGGCAGCAAGTCCAGTTCAGATATTATGAGCCAAATAGTCTGTTCTTGTGCTGTACTGTTCTATGATCTATCATCAATTCCAAGATGTGATGAGATGGTGTTTAGAGGGTCATAAAATGGCTGAGAGAGATCAGAATATGTGGACGTGACTTAGAGAAGGGCGAGAAACCCTGGGAACTGATGTGAACATTGAACATTACAGCCCAGCACAGGCCCTTCAGCTCTCGATGTTGTGCAGACCTATATATTCCTATTGAATATAGTACTAAATCCTTCCTATCTTATAAGCTTCTATTTTTCTTCCAACCATGTGCCTGTCTAAGAGTGTCTTAAATACCCCAATTGTTTCAGCCTCCACCACCATCCCTCTCGAGGGATTCCAGACACCCACAACTCTTTAGGTAAAAAACTTACCCTTGATGTCTTCAAACTATCCTCCCTGTATTTGTAGAGATGTCCCCTGGTGTTTGCTCTTACTGTCCTGCAGAAAAAAAGTGCTGGCTGTTTAGCTTATCTATGCCTTTCAGAATCTTGTAGACTCTCATTCTTCTTTGCTCCAAAGAGAAAGGTCCCAGCTCTACTAACCTTGCCACACAAGATATATTTCCCAATCCAGGCAAAATCCTGTAAACCTCCTCTGCACCCTCTCCATAGCTTCCACATCCTTCACATATAATGAAATGACCAGAACTGAACACAATACTTTAAGTGTGGTCTCACCAGAGATTTATAGAGTTGCAATGTGACCTTTCAACTCTTGAACTCACTCCCCCTATTAATGAATTCCAGCATCCCATAGGCCTTCTTAATATCTTATCAACCTGTGCAGCGACCTTGAGAGATGTATGGATTTGGTCTTAAAGGTCCCTCTATTTTGTTAAGTATCTGACCATGAACCCTGTTCTTAGCCTTTTGGTTTGATCTTCCAAAATACATCACCTCACAGTTATTTGGATTGAACTCCATCTGCAACTTTTCTGCCCAACTCTGCATCCTATCTATATCCTCTTGTAACCTCTGACAACCTTCAGCACTATCCACTACTCTTCCAACCTTCGTATCATCTGAAAACGTATTGATCCGTCTTTCCCTTCTTTATTTAGGTCATTTATAAAAATTTCAAAGAGCAAGGCTCCAAGAACAGACCTTCAGGCAGAATAATTTCCATCCACCACTACTCTCGGCTTTCTATATGCAAGCCAATTTTTAATCCACACAACCAGGTTTCCATAGATCCCATGCTTCATGGCTTTCTGAACAAGTCTCTCATGAGGGACCTTGTCAAATGCCTTACTAAAATCCATATACTGTAGACCACATCTAATGCCCTACCTTCATTAATTTCTTTTTTTTTACCTCATCAAAAAAACTCAATTAGTCTCATGAGGCACGACCTCTCTTTCACAAAGCCATGCTGACTATCCTTGAGTAGACTGTACTTCTTTAAATCCTCATATATCTTAAGAATCTTCTCCAATACTTTGCACAGCACTGGCATGAGATGTACTGGTCTATAATTCCCAGGATTCTTCCCATTAACTTTTTAAACAAGGGGACAATATTTGCCATTGTCCAATCCTACGGCACCTCCCCTGTGGCCAGGGAGGACTCAAAGATCATAGCCAATGCCCTAACTATCTCTTCCCTTCTTCCCATAGAAATCTGTGTTATATAGACTTCCAGCACAGTGACTTAACAATCTTAATGGTTTTTTTAAGAAGATCCAATACTTCCTCTTCCTTAATCTCAACATCGTGCATCACTCAGGCTTGTTTTATTCTGACTTCACCCTGATCATGGTCTTTTTCTGTTGTGACTACTGAAGCAAAGTTTTCATTTTGGATCTCCCCAACCTCCTCCGCCTTCAGGCACATGTCACCTCCTTTATTCTTTAGCAGCCCCATCTTCATTCTCATCTTCCTTCTGTTCCTCACATATGCGTAAAACACCTTGGCATTCTCCTTAATCCTTCATGCCAACATTTTTCAGACCTGAGCATGCGATGTGGTTTATATGACAGTCCTTCTATCATAAATTTTCAAGGGTTATTTACAGCCATGTTATTTGATCAAGGTCTTGCACTTCATATAACCTTTTATTTTCAAATCCAAACAGGAAGGGGAAAAGTATCTTCAGAAATGTGAAGATCATTTTTACTAGGATGCCAAAATTATAATTATGGGACTAGATTTTCACAGGGAACATTAGACGAAGAAAGTCGCTCACACCATGAATGCAGAACGATATTGAGGCATTCAATTGCTCTGCAAATGATTGTGAACTTTATTCTATGTGATAGTGTTTCCCACACTTTGGGTGCAGAATATTTATTCCGTCTCATTATTCTTGAACTGCATTCACTTGTTTAACTCTCATAATTTACAGCAACTTTTGGCCTTGATTTTTATTCTCTTGTGCCATGCTTTCTTTCCTTGAAAAAAGACCCAAGTGCATTTATTTCAATCTTACAATTTGAACCTTCGACATTTAGATCAACTTCATTGTTAATTCTGCATAATATTATAAAAAAAATAATACCTTGTGTCTTGGTGGCCACCTTAGATTTAGTACTCAAAGTGGGACTTGACATTGTATCATAATGTTACATATCCATTATTGATTGCCGTACTGGTTTGATTGGAGATGTTGAAGGGCATCCCTTTAAATCTTTTAATTATCCAAATCAGTCTTAGCAATATGGATGGCCTGACCAGGCTAATGGGCTTCAAATCAAATAGAGCACCTAAAATCTCAGCGTCTGGAGAGTTTGTGAGACTCTGCAATCTTTATGAGGTTTTAATACATTCTAGGAAGTTACAAATTAATGGGTGGCATAGTGGTTAGTGCAGCACTATTACAGGGATCAAATCCAGCTCTGTCTGTAAGGAGTTTGCAAGTTCTCCTCATGTCTGTGTGGTTTCATCTGTGTGTTCCGGTTTCCACTGACCCTTCAAATTTAATGGGGGTTGTAGGTTAAAATGGGTTTAATTGGATGGCATGGACTTATGGACAAAAATAGCCTGCTACTGCGCTGTTTATCTAAATTAAAAAAAAATTCAAGAATTTAAATTTAAAAATTAAAAAAAATCCCAAAAGTTGCAGATCGAGGGACTCAGACATAAAAACAGAAAATGTTGGCTGTATTGGGCAGCATGGGCTTGAGGGCTGAAAGGGCCTGCTACGCACTGTATTCTAAATAAAAAATTTAAAGGGGCAGTACAGTGAGCAACGCTGTTAGTTCAACGCTGTAACATCACCAGAGATTGGGGTTTGAATATGCTGTCTGTTAGGAATTTGTATGTTCTCCCACATGTGCATGGATTTCCTCAGGGTGCTCTGGTTTCATCCTACCATTCAAAACTTACTGAAGCTGTAGGTCATTTGGGTTTAATTGGATGGCTTGGGCTTGTGGCTGAAAGGGGCTGTTACCATGTCTTAATTTAAAAATTAAATTTAAATCAGTATGCTTTTCCTTGACTGTTGTTTGGCATCCAACACCACCATTTCCTCAAAACTGATCAGCAAATACCAACATCTGGGCCTCAATACCTCACTATGTAATTAGATCTTGCATTTTCTCACCTGCAGACCACAATCAGTGAGGATTGGCAAGAAGAAATCTTCCACAATCTCCATCAGTACTGGGGTACCATTGGGCTGTGTACAGAGCCTCCTGCTCTCCTCACATTACACCTACGTGACTCGATACATTATCAACAGTGTTTTCAAATTTTCTGATGATATCACAGTAGTGGACTGTATATTAAAAAAAAAGCAATGAGTCAGCTTGCAGGAAGGAGATTGAAAACTCGGCTGAATAGTGTATTAACAACTACAATCCGCAACCTGCTGAAGGTGAGAACAAGGGCCTTTAAGGCCAGTGATCGAGATCTTTACAAGAAGTCCAGGTATGACATGTGGAAGTCCCTCTCCAAAGAAAAGTGGCAATTCCAGAGGAAACTAGAGACAGAGACAGATACACACCAGCTATGGAAGGGAGTGCAGGCCATTACAGCCTCTATCCTCAAAGACCCCTACCACCCAGGCCATGCCCTCTTCACTCCGCTACCATCGGGGAAAAGGTACAGGAGTCTAAAGACAAGCACTCAATGGCACAAGGACAGCTTCTTCCCCACTGCCATCAGATTCCTGAATAATCAATGATACAAAGATACTGCCTTACTTTTTATTATTGTTATTAATATTTTTATTTTTTAATAGTAATGTCATAAGATGGTTATAATATGTATGTTTGCTCTATGATTGCTGCTGCAAATGTGGGGTACTTTGGATGAATTGCTATAATGTTTTTGTTTGTTATTTGAGGTGTATTCTTATGTCCTCTGTATTTTTTCAAAATAAATATATTGAAAAATGAAGGGAAATCTAGAGGTGTATGATCTAGTGATTTTGGGGGATCAGAGGTGGAGAGGGTGAGAAAATTTAAATTCCTGGGAGTCACTATCTCAAAGGACCTTTTCTGGACCCAACATACTAATGTCATCTTGAAAAAAGCACATAATTGCCTCTACTTTCTCAGGAGTTTGTGGACGTTTGGTGCGACATCAGAAATCTTAGCAAACATCGACAGATGTATAATGAGAAGTGTGCTGACAGACTGCATCACGGCCTGGTATGGGGGTACCAATGCCCCTGAGCGTAAATCCCTGAAAAAGGTAGTGGACACAGCCCTGTACATCACAGGCAAAACTCTCCCTACCATCAAGCAATCTACATAGAACGTTGCTGTCAGAGAGCAGTAGCAATCATCAAGGATCCACACCACCCAGGACATGCTCTGCAGTTGCTGCTGTCATCATAAGAGCATAGTGTCACAAACATCATGAGACCAGTTTTAGGAAGAGTTGCTACCCCTCCACTATACAACAGACTTAATCAGAGACTCGTTTAAGGATTTTTATTTTTGCAATTTATTGCTGTGTTTTTTCTCTGTATTTGTGCAGTCAGTTTGTTTACATTTTTTATCCTGCTTACATTCCACACATCTTTTTCTTGCATACAGTTTTCAGTTATTGATAAGTAGAAATTCTGCCTGGTCTGGAAGAAAAGAATCTCAGGGTTGTATATGATGTCATGTACAGTATGTACTCTGTCAATAAATTTGAATTTGAAATTAAGGAATATTATTTTAGGGAAGGGATGTCCTTAGAAACTGCAAAAAGGTTAATGAAAATGTGGAGCTGTAGTGGAGGAAAGCAATGAACAGCAGGTCAAATTTCGGCACAATCTGGCTCAATGTCACCAGATTGACAACCAAACAAAAGCACTTGTTCAAAACACCGAGAAAATCATCTGTTTTCGAGTTTGGTTAGAGACTTCGACCTGAAAAGTAAACTCTTATTTTTCTTTCTACAGATGCTGGATCTTCCCAGGATTGACTGTTTGAGTTTCAGATTTACAGCTTCTGCAGTAATTTTGATGAACTTTATTCATTCTCTCAATCATTAAATAATCAGCGGCCATGATTGGGCGGCTGCCCATTTATTCCTGCCTTCATTCTTTCCAACTTTATTTAGGTTCAATAGGCAAGATTTAAAAAGGACTCAGGCAGAATGTTTTATCAACTTTAGTTTATTAATTTTAGCTCTCATGACTAAGTCTCTATTCTCTCCTTGACCTAATCAGAGACCAACAAAAATAACATAGAGTTCAAAGATTAAAATAATAACAGACACTGCTTTGTTATTCCCACATAGGAAGTTTGTCAAAAGCAAAAGCAGCTCTCCTGTCACTTCTATGGTTGAAGCCTGTTTATGTAATGCTTGGATGGACAAGGCACTCCGAAACATGCATTTCCAGATGAAACACCCTGTCTGATAAATAACAAGTGATGGCTAGACTGAATTCTGTTTAGTTTTAATGTCATGAGTGCCTACAAAAGTACCATGTTTCAGTATAAATCAATCAAACCTGAAATGATTTGTGGACTTATTTTTATATTCATGCCTTTCATTGTACATGGTATTCGCTAACTTCAGTAGAAATGTTGAGAAGCTTTTGGTTACAGTGACTGTTTTGCTAGAAAAGGTCATGCCACAAGATGGCTCATAGAGTCACAGAGTCATATAATTTGGATCAGGCCCTTTGGCCCAACTCGTCCATGCCAACCAAGTTGGCATTCTGGGCTAATTCCATTTGTCTGTATTTGGTCCATTTTCATCTGAGCCCTTTCTATCCATACATCTGCCCAAATATCTTTCAAATGTCTTTGAGTTTAAAAGTTGCTTCCTCTTAAATCTCTCTTCTCTCACCTTAAATCTATGCCCTCTAGTTTTAGAATTGTCCACCCTGAGAAATAAACTGTGAGTATTCACTTTATCTTTGCCCTTCAAGATTTTATAAACCTCCTTAAGGTCACCCCTCTTCCTCCTACACTAGAGGGAATAAAGATCAGCCCAGGAGACTTAGTGTATGGTAACTGGCCACTTCAGCCCTCGAGTACATACCAGGGGTGTAGGTTAGTTGGACAGTACAGACTCGTGGACTGAAATGGCCTGTTAACGTGTTGTATGTGTAAATTAAAAATTAAAAGTTTTCCCCACCCCTAATCTAGCATACACAACCTGCTTTTTACTGATGCCCTCCAGTCCTGGCATCATCCTAATAAATCTCCTGTTAACTACCTCCAACTTATTGATATCCTTTCTACAGTGCAATGACCAGTTATTGGAAAGTATGGCCATGAGTATTTTTGTTATTAATAATTCTGAAGTGTAAAAGTGATGATTGGCTTGGCACCGTACAGCACAGGAGAGTGTCTCTGGCGCTGCATCTGCAACTGAATCTAAGCATCTATCAAATCTCATTAATTTAGTAGTCTAAGGAAATGTTGAATTAAGATTAAATAAAACATTGAGATTAAATCTTAACTGTGAAGCAAATGCTTTAATAACATTATTCAGGAGAGAGTCAAAGTATCAAAAAGGAGATACTATAAATTTACTGCCTGTCAGGTTTTTTATTGTTATATTTTCCCACCTGTCTCTTGCCCTTGAGGTCTTTTGCTCTTGGCAGACAACATATGAAGTTTATATATTTTCTTCCGATATATTTATTGTTATCTTTCTATATTATAGAAAGCTTTAATCTCTTCCTATAATTTCAGTTTTGAAAGAACCTTTCCATTATTTTCTTCATTGTTTAAACAAAGATCACTTCTTCAACTAAGTTTGCAACATGACCTCAATAATCTCTCCCTGGATCAGCAACTCTATTCCTATCTGTGAATTACCTTGGACATTCTTTACAATCAAAGCCCCTAGAAATGGAAGCTGTCAGAATATGAAAGTATCCATTGATGAATGATATTTGAGTTTGCTGAGGTTTACCTAGTGCATTGTTCATATATGTTATTAAATGAATATATTTAAATAAGTTATGAGAAGATCAAATTTTGTGAAGTTGTTTCTGAATCAAACCTTTCAAAGGATCTCATACAAAGATCTTGCAAATGTTTTCAGTGACTGCTCAGATCTACTGGTCTGATCGGCTCAGCAGAATTTGAATGGTGGTAATTCAAATTGTAGTAATGATGCCCTTCCTCTTCATCCCATTGCATTCTTACAGCTTATAATATTAAAAAGGATGGCTTCTCTACAAGACCAAATCATTGATAATTGGATCTAGAATTAGATAAGGAAACATCATTCCTTCAACACCATGAATCTTTTGTACCCATTTTTAAAATATAAAAATCTGCCTCTGGACTTAATCTGACTACTTCTTGTTGATTTTGCTGTTATAGGATTTTGGTGGCAGCTTCCCATTCAGGGCGACAAGTCAACAAATTATTTCTAATACATTCAGTTGGAAATATTTGACCAATATTCAGAAGAGGTGTTAAAATTAAAATCCTTTGAAGACTAGATATCCTGTCAAATAGGATAATAGAAAATTGATGGGTCATAAAGAAGTCATTCAGACACTGTGTCCATGTCAAATGAAAATCAGCCTAATCCCATCTTTCAGAACAAGATCTGTGGTCCTGCAGCTCATGCCATGCCTGGTTAGAGTGATACATCACCTGATTTAGCCCTGAATTGGATGAAATTCCCTCCATGTTTAACAGATTAGTTAACACTCAGACAAGGATATTGTACCTTGTTTTCACTTCAACTGTAAACAATCATGTCCTTCCAATACATTCTGATCAATCTTCTCCTACCTCCTTTACTTTGGTTGTAGCCCATGGTGACATAACGACTGTACCTATCAGTGAAATTCAAATAGGCTTCATCCTTTTGCTTGTTCTCCTCTTTCCGGACTTCCGCTTTGGAAGCATGCTTGGTTTTACTCTAGAAATACCAAGAATTTTGGTAGTTCCCATGAGTCCTGCCCTAGGAATGTTTATGATGCAGATAGCTTTATGGTTTCCAAAGAATTCACCATTAGCTGAAATCAAATGGTGATCACGGAAAATTTAAAAAACTTGCTGACATAAGAAATTTAAAATGCTGTTGTTATGAGCCCAGAGGACCCCAAAACCCAGCAGCAATAGATATTCACCAAGACAAATGGTTACTTAAACAAAGGTTGCTTTTAATTATCTTTAAACATGAAAACAGAATCATACTTTAACTTATCACGAAGGACTTAACTAACTTAACTCCCTTCTAATTTTCAGTGCATGTGTATGTAATATGGTGTAAGTTCAGAATGATCCTTTGGTTCCAAGTCCAATTTCACTTCTCATTCCTCCAAATTCACTGGTTGCAGGCAATTCTAATACTGTGCACAGAAATTAACATTTATAAAGTTCACCAGGCTTTGGCGCTTGAAAGGTAAATGGTTACTGCTCAGAAGTTTCTTGTCAGTTTTCAGAGAGAGATTTGTTGTTCCAGGACATCCACAACTGATTTACTTCCATCAGCCACTCCAGTCTCTTGCTGCTGAAACTTACCCCCTCAGGGTTCTCCAGATGATAACCTCTTTCAGGTCACCACAGAGTGCCTTTTTGTTTCTCTTATTCCAAGTGAAACATTAGATAGCCAGTCCTCGCCTCTTGCATGAACCACAAGGGCATTGACCAGGCTGAAATAAGCACTCACAACCTGTCTTCCAAATGGGGTCTTCCACAAGCTGGCCAGCTTGTCCCGTTCCAGTCCTAGCTGCTGTTGCTGGCTGTAACACTGTAGAAGTGATCTCTGTATGTGTCTCTCTCTCTGAAAGAAAGCCTCTTTTACTCTCTCTTCTTGAAAAGCCACATGACCCTTCGGACTGTCTGCAGCTCTGACAAGGTCTTTCATCTGTTGCCTTTTTGTAAACAATAATCCATTAGTGAAGTCTCTTGGGCACTCTCCAAAGCTCGTGCAAAGGCTGTGGGTTGATATGTCTAGCATTAGCAGAGCTTCAGTATTTCAAATAAGATCTGCTGTAAAGTGTTTGTGTGTGACCTACACTAACACACCTTTCCCAATTTATCTCCCAAAAACATATCTATTTACTCTGTCACACTGTTGATTGCCATGGAATGTTTCAGCTCTGAGAAAAGACACTTAGGTTGTGATTGTGCTTTAGGAGTGGAGAAGATGAATGTGGGGAATGGGGAACTCCTCTTTTAAGTTTCCAAACTTTAATGGTCGTCAATGGGGTAGACACATAGAAATAATTCTCATCGCATGGTTACCTGAGGGCATAGGTTTAATATAAAGGTTTGGAAATCTACTGTTGTTTGGTGGATGATTACTTTTCATCGATAGGTTGGTTGAAATACGGAAGCCTTAGGGATAAGCACTTGAAATGTAAAGACTTACAAAGCTATACAAAGCTAAGGGCTAAGTGCTGGAAAGTAGAATTATTATAGATAAATACATTTCTGCAGGCATAGACACACTGGACTGAAAGGCCTGTTTCCATGCTTTCCAATTCTATGACAATGTTGTCATAGAATCATATTAAACCATCATATTAATCATAGAATAATATAGCACAACTCCATTACAATGCCAGTAACCAGGGTTCAAATCAACCACTGTCTGTATGGGTTTCCTCCCGGTATCAAAGCCATATGGGTCTGGAGATTAATGGGTCATACGGATGTATTTGGGTGGTGTGGGCTTGGGGGTTGGAAGGGCATGTTACTGTGGTGTATTTCTAAATTAAAATTAATCCATGAAAGTAAAATCGAAGTGTCACAATTTGCACCAAGTGCTTAAAATCCAACTGGTGGTGTTTCCATTTTCTTATTTCACTGTTCCATAACCATGTCTATGAAGAGATTGATTAATTAATCATGCTGCCTGAGCTATGCATTCACAGGATTTGTTCAGCCCTGCCTTTGGGGATCAAAGCCAGATGCTAAGGGTGGACAATGAGACAAATGGGATACCAAGTGGTGATGCAGGGGTAGTTGGCTGAATGCAGGGAGTACAGATCTGAGAGCTGAAGATTCTGCTCAGCTCCAATATCACCTGGGTGAAGTGGAGACACACAGGAGACTGCAGATGCTGGAATCCAAAGCTCAATACAATCAGCCGGAGAAACTCAGTGGGTCGAAAAGCATCAGTGTGAGAAAAAGAATGGTTGACATTTCAATCAGAACCCTTTATTGAGACCTTCAGTTAGGTGAAAGCTCTCCAAATATAAATGACCATCAGCGTTGTTGGAATCAATAGAAAACAGCCAATTCTGGGAACACACAAGAAGTCCCAGGTCACATCTCAATGTAAAGAGAAAGTGAGTTAATGCCTCATATTGAAAATTCTTTCACACAACTATGGAGAAGCAACATAAGTATTAAACTGAATTGAGGGCAGTGGATGGATTGGATAAAAGGAATAACAAATTAAGTTAAGTCAAGTCACCTTTATTTGTCATTCATACCATCTTCGCACAGTAAAGATGTGATAGTGTTTCTCCAGGAACATGGAATATATTTACATAAATAGACTTTAGAAGAGAAGTTAAACACATTGAAATATTAAAATATTAAGGCATATAAATTAAAAGTCCATGGTACACTATCCACATATGTTCTGGAAATTCAGGAGCCTGATGGGTTGGAGAAAAGTACTATTATAAAGTACTATTATAAAGAATATTACCCATTCTGGACATAATGATTTGAGCATGTCAGTAACTCCTACCAAATGGCAGAAGGAAGAACAGTCTACGTGAGGGGTGTGTGGTGTTCTTCATAATGTTTATTGCCTTTCGCCTGCATTGAGTGTTGTTAGTGTCCTTCTAAACTAGGTGGTGATGCAGTAGCACAGGATGGTCTCAATACATTCCCTGTAGAATGTAATGAGAATGGATGGTGGGAGATGAACTTAACTCTGCCTTCACAAGAAGTCAAGGCGCTGTTGGCTTTCTTGGTTATGGATCTGGTGTCAAGGTGAGATTCTCCACCAAGAGCATTGCAAGGAACTTGATGCTCATGGTGACATCAATGGTAAGTGGATCGTGGTCCCCCCAGGCCATCCTGAAGTTGACAACCATCCCTTTTGATTTATTAATGTTCAGATACAAGTTGTTGGCTCTGCACCAGTCTGTTAGCGACTGCATCTCATCTCAGTATGCTGATTCTTCATTCTTACCAATAAGGCCATGGTAAGGTCAGGGTTGTTTGGGAGATATGCTGTAAACAAGTCATTTGGAGTAAGAAGGCAGTTAGGGAAAGAGAACAAAGGACCACAAACCTATTTCATTTTCTAGTAAAGCCTGCTCCTGGTATGGTGACTTAAAGAGATAGAAGTAGTATTGGCACACACTGTGCTTCGTTGAATTTTATTTTACAGTCGTAGAGGCTCTTTACAGGCTCTTTAGACTTCAGAGTCCATAATGGTTATCATTACTTGTAAATCAATCTAATTTCTCAGCACTCAGCTCAAATCCTTATATGTCACGACAATTCAAGGGGTCATCTAAACATGCCACCAGCATGCCTCGAGGAAATGCATTTGAGATTCCAACTACCTATAGGGAGAAAAACTTTGTCTCATCTTTCTTAAATCTCTAATCCCTTTCCTCACTCCTCTGCTGACTGACATTCCTAGCGTGAAGAAAAGTGTTTCACTATTTCTGCTGGTCATAATATTGTAAACTTCAAAATGAGGTCGTTCTTCAGTCATCTCCGCAAACAAAACAAATCTAGCTTTTCTAGTCTCTCTTGTTTGCTAAAATGCCCCATCTCAGGAAACTTCCTGATGAATCTTCTCTAGTGCATTCTCTCCATTGCAATCACATTCTTTTAAAGTTAGATATACAGCACGGCCCATGCGCCCATCCCATCCAAATACCCCAATGAACCTACAACTCCCATACATTTTGAAGAGTGGAAGGCAACTGGGGCATCCTGAGAAAATCCACACGGACATAGGGAGAACCTAAAAACGTCTTACAAACAGTGCCAAATTTGAGCCTGGGTCATTAGCACTTTAATAGTATTGTGCTAACCGCTACACCCACCATGCTTTCTATCATGTTATGACTGCAACTACACATGATAAACCAAGTGAGGCCTAACTAATGTTTTACATACATATTTGCATCACAAATGCTTGCACTTATGTTTTCTTTCCTGACTAATGGAAGCAAGTATCTCAGATGCCTTCTTAAAACCTTTTCTATCTGTTCTGATGCTCAAGTTCAAGTTTATTTTCACACATACCTAGATGCAGTGATAAAGTTGGTTTAGCAGTCTAGCTTTTATTTCAGAGAAAGTACAGAAGTGCAGTGTTACAGAGAAGATCAATGGCTACAGAGCAAAGGCAGCATAATTTGACTAATGTGAGGTTCATTCAGGAATCAGATCATGACAGGCAAGAAGTTGTCTTTGAATCTGGTGGTACATGATCTCACACTCCTGAAACTTCATCCCAATGAGAGGGAAATGGCTGAGGTGGGATAAATCATCAATATGTTGGCTGTTTTTCCAAGGTAGAGGGAAGTACAGTTAATGGCAAAGATACTTGTTGATTGACACCAATGTCCCTCTATTTCCTTGTACTAATTTAGTTAAGTTTTGGTCTGTCCTTTCCCTCTTAGAACATGCTGAGATGAGATGCAATGCCTTTTAGATTGACAGTGACTCAAGCAGATTGCATGACTGATATATATTAATTGTTGCTGAAACACAAGGAAACCTGATGCATAGTTTGCAGCAATGTTGAGTATGCAAAATTGGTTGTGAATATTATGGAACTGAGGCGACATTGATATTTGTGCACCCAGGCTTGTGCAAAGCTTGATGGAGCCATTCGTGAAGGTGACAGAGAGAAGGCCATGTTAAGTAAATTTTACCCTCCTGTTCTCTCAATATCTCGCATCTCTGCAGGCCTGCCTTATGTACAAAGATGAAATGAAAAAAAATTAATCAGGTTTCTGCTGCAGAGGAACTCAGGGTTGGTTTGAATATAAGTTCTGATGTTAAATTGTAAACATAATTTGCATGACAATGCAGAACTGGTAATGATGACCTATTTATACTTAATTGAGCACCCTCCTGACTTGCTCATTTCTTAGCCATGTCCCCATTCCTGTTTCTCTCCTATACTCCTCTGTAAAATGCAGTCCACGAGAGAAAATATATCAATTGTAACTCAGTACCTTTTGGTTCTTTCCTCTGTCGTATAAAAATAACTTAGAACACGTGAAGTCACACTGAAAAGCTGCATCAGTTATCAAAAATGTGCCACACTATCAGTGAATGAAACCTTTTACTGTTTTTGTGAACATGTATCTTCATGCTGACCTGATTTAGAATTGATGGGAAGCATCGCAAGTTTCCTGTTGTACTTTGAAAAAATTGTATTTTTTATAATGCAGCTGGCTATACTGTGGACATTAGTTATGTACTGACCACGTCCTTGTTAAAAATGTCGGAAACAGCCGCCTGCGGCAACTTTTGTGAAAGGTCTGTGAAGGTGAAACTGGATCCACCCTTGTCATTGAACTTCTCTTCATTATTCCAGTTTCTCAAACAACCTACTGATTCCTCCAGCAGGATTTCTTTGCAGGCGTTTCTCATATCTATAGTGAATCTCACCAAAATTATCCAAAATCATATTATACTGTAATTGTGAAAACCCAATTCTGCCTCATCATTTCTTTTCCTTCACCTCTGAGATGCCACATTGTTTGTCCAACACCTGAGGAGGGTGATAGTCGTAGGTACACTCACAACATTTAAGAAGTGGTTCAATGATCACTTGAAGCATCTTACCATTGAGGGGTATGGATCAGTGTTACAAAATGAAATTGGTAGAACCTTGACCTGGCTCAGCAATCATGCTACATGACTTACTAAATTTTTGACCTCACATTCAATGATGAAAAATTTCCTCCCATGTCTTTACATTCAACACAATCTGTTCATCCACAATGCTCTATAGAACAATGACTCCAAATCTAGCAATGCTTCAAAGTTTAAGATTCTGATTTTCCTTTTTACATTCTGCAATGAGTTCATTCTTGTGAACTTGTCTAGCCTAAAATTTTACGAGATATGTGTTTTTCCACATCTGGCCTTTTGGATATCACTGATTTCATTTGCTTCGCCATTTTTATCCATGTTAAATTGAACTAAGCTCTATCATTAGTTCATTGAACCTTCTTGCCCATCTATCTTCCTTTTCTTGTCCACTTTCATGGCTACTCTGATAATCAAGTTTTCGATCACCTGCCCGAATAACCCTTATGTAGCTCTGCTTCATAGTGTGTATGCCACAGTTCCTGTGAAGGTTCTTGGGACATTTTACCATTGTGAAATTGCCACTTCGAAGCAAGATATTTGTAGCTGTTGAATCCTTTCTATGAGTAATCTAGGATGAATATAACTTGAGTTGTTCCATTGAATCTATACACATACTGTAGTTCTCTTGTTCCAAGTATTCTGCCAATTCTCTTTGGGTGGCCACTGAAACTTTGTTTGAATTTTTAAAGACTGACTTTGATCAAATCAGACTCTTTTTCTTTGACTGTAATGAGAAAAGAATGAACCCATTGCCATGTCTAAGTGCTAAATTTCCTTCTTAACAAGAAATCCATCGGAATTCTAGGGTTTCTAAATCTTGCCGCCAGATGATGGTAGATTCTCCTGAAATCTTCAGCGCACTTGCTGCTTCTGATCATTTGATTTGCCATTTTTTCACTTCCTGTTGGTTTATCTCTTCACTGCTGAATCATATACAATTTGATCCTCTGTGCAGCTAAGCTAGCAAAACTGGGAAACAGAACCATCATAATACAGTGTACAAGTCTTATTAATGTGATTGTCATGACCAAAAAAACTGTTGACCATGAATGCACACTGAATAACAAATAAACTCATACTTGTATAAATTTCAGTGTTCTTATCTGGCAACATTACTTTAGGAATGCTTTTAAAGTTGAGACTTAAGGTCATACCCAAGGTTTAATTAGTTTGCTTTCTCTGTCATAACCCTAAATCCTTGTGCCAGAATTTTACATGGCAGCTAAAAATGAAATGAACAAACACGATTGATGACAGAAGAATGATTTGCAGTGCCGAGAGTTCAGGCTGTCAGAGGCTCTCCATTCAGTTATTTATGTTATTCTATCAAGCTGAATGAAGGTCATCAGTGAAAGCTACTTTCACATACAATTCGGCTGCATAAAGTAGAATACAGACTGACTGTGCCACTTTTCACTATTTTGTCACAAGGAGGGGCAGTGGAAGGATATGAAAGTGTTCAGTGTGCATTGACATATTGATACTTCTATCTGCCAAAATATTCGGGCTACCTACAAAGAAAATAATTGTTGGTCTCAGAATTCCAACACGAGTTCCTCAAAACACTCAAGCTATGGAGGAGTCACTCCATAAGCAGATGTTTCAGAATAGAGGCAAAATATTTATCTGAGTAGGAAAGCCAGCACTTCTAATTTTAATTCACAAATCATTGGATAGAAGTTAAACATTGATATCTAATGCAATTGGGCATAAATCTGGAGTAATGTGGGACAACTTCAAAGATATGCATTCTGCTTCCAGAGAATGCAGAGAGACTTAACACTCTTTGTTGGATTGGAAACATTTTAATAAACCTGGTGGTTTTATAAGTTTTACTTCTCAAATTAAAGAGGAGTATATGAGAGAGATTGATCAATTAGAAACAGAAATAACAGTTTTAAAAAGGATCTTCAAGAATTTGGTTGCCAAGATAAATGTAGACAATTAATTAATAAAAAGCTTCAGTATTATACATTACAGACTTACAGAATTGAGAAAGCAATTATAAGAACAAAGCAAAGATATTATGAATTAGGTGAGAGATCAGATAAAGTATTAACTTGGCAATTAAAGATGGAACAGGGCTTGAGAATAATTAATGCAATTAAAAAGTTATAAAGCTCAAGAAATAAATGAATCATTAAACATTTTTATTTGAAATTATGTAGTTCAGAATCTTTAAAATATGAAAATAAAATCAAGTTATTTATCACAGATAATGCTGCCTAGACTAAGCATAGAAGAGCAGATTGACCTTGATGCTCTGTTTACTGAGGTAGAGGTAAGGGAAGCTATGGTTTCTTTACAGAGCAATAAATCTCTGGGAGAAGATGGATTTCCACCTGAATTTTATAAAGAATTTAAAGATTTATTAATTCCTTTATTCATGCAAGTATTAGATCAGGATGAAAGATGGATTAATTTACTTATAACTTTATTTGGAAGGGTTAATTGTATGAAGATGAATATATTCTCAAGAATGCAATATCTTATTCAAACATTACCTCTTTTAATACTTTAAATTTTTTTCCAAGAATTGAATAAATATGTAAGGAAATTTCGCTGGAAAGTTAAAAAGTCAAGAGTTTCAATAGAGCAGCTAACATGGAAATATGAAATGGGTTGTTTACAGCTTCCTAATTAAAAAATGTTTTACTGAGTGGCACAAATGAGATATGTTGCTTTTTTTTTAAAGTGAAAAATTGGCATTGGTTAATATAGGACTGGATAAAATTGGATAGAGGAAAGAAGAGGAATTTATATATAAGTGGGAATCAAGACTGATGGTTGGTGAGAAGGATACATCATTATTGAAGGATCAGATTAATATTTGGAATAAAAGATGATATTGGTGTAAGAGGGTCTATGTCGCCTAAAATCCTCATATTTTGTTCAAAGGTTAATCAATTTCTGAATATTTGGTTTCATAAGGGGATTATAAATGTTGAAGATTGTTATGAAAGAGGTCAATTAATGTTATTTGGATAACTGAAGAATAAATATGGTGCAACACATAACACCTCTTTTTTGTTATTTTCAATTAAGAATATATATGAGGGATAAGTTAGGACCAACCATGTTGTTGCCTAGTTGTACTAAAATGGAATTTCTCATTAAGAGAGGATTTGTTAAAATGTTTACTTCTGTATTATACTCATTATTACAAGTAGGTACTCCCAAATAAGGACTTCACAAGTCTAGACAGAGGTGGGAAACAGATCTGAATATTGCTTTTGATGGGCAGATTTGTGTGGGGATTGTATGACCAATACTATCAATGTAAGATATAGATTTGTTCAATATAGTTTTTACATCAGTTATATTTCACACAACAGAAATTGAACAGATTGAAATCAGATTTATCAGATCAATGTTTTGGGTGTGATGAAGCTGTATGAACTTATTTTACATTCAACTTTCTCTTGTCCTAATGCCTTTTAGGGCAGATCTACGGAATTTTTTGAAACAAGTTAAAGGAATTTTTTTCCACTAAGTTTGGATTTATTTTTATTAGGGAATATTGAAAGAACAAGTTCTAAATTAAAATAATCAATATATCAATTGGAATTTGTTAAATTAGCATTAGCAGCGGTGAGGAAATGTATTGCAGTCACTTGGAAATCTGATATATCTTTGGGTATGCCAAAGTTGTGTCCCGTTGGAAAAAAATTACATATTGTTTGAGAAATAAAAATGCTGGTTGAAAATTTGGCATCTGTATACCCAAATATTAGGATTGAATTTGTAACAATGTCCTTTCTATGCCTGTGGACCCATGAGATCCTCCTCTGAATCACATTGAAGAATTTTTTTGATTTTTTTGTGTTGACGACACCACTCGATGCAATCCAAAAACTCTCTTTTTGTGGTTATATAGCTATATTATACTTTTATATACACTTTCTTGTGGGATTTTGAGAATGGGGTGAAACCATCTTGTATGTAACTTTCAATGAGCTTTTTTGAAACTTGTATTAATATAGTAATTTTGATTACTACATGCATGGAAATTTTAAAATAAAATATTAAAAATAAAGGAACCACTTTAATGGGTGCTTTCAGATAAGGTTTAGATTTCTTTGCCATGGCGTGGAGCAGATTGAATCTTTGTTACCTTTGGGATTTTAAAGTGGTTACTGGATGGATCCTACTAAATGTTGTTGAGGTATCAATCACATTAAAAGTCAATCTCAAGGTGGTCCAGCCTTCTACCTTCAGCAGCCTGTCTCCTTTTAACATTTTCTATGCATCCATCTGCAACATGTAATCTTTTCACTTTTTCTACCAGACTGGGATTCAAATGGTCTTTCCAGGTGAAGTGCCATTTGAACCTCCAATTTAATGCATTGTATCCAGCATGCATCACATGGTTCCCTCTGCTCTGGAGAAACAGAACTCCAAGTGGGTGATTACTTTGCAGCTTGCTTCTCACTAGTCTGCATTGAGCAGTCATGAAGCTTCCTGACATCTGCCACTGTCAATCTTTGACCCACTGCTATTCTGGTCTCTAACTTTGGCCTCTTGCTTTCAATTGTTTTCTCTGTCATCTTATAATCTCATCTCATGACTGGGCTCAGAATTGCACGGAAATTTAAGAAACCTGTCATCAGGCCTGCAAATGAGGCCTAATATAGCAAAAAAAAGTAACAATGGTCTCCTCGCTGGGGATGATGGCTTGGGAGAGCACACGACTTTGGTTTGCTTGTTCTTCCAATGAATTTGCATTTTCCAGTGTCTTGAAATGCCTGCTGAAGATAGCCTAGGTCCTAGATGCATATAGAAGGACAGGGATCACTGGTGTCCAGTGGACCACATATTACCTTCTTGGTCTGAGGTCTTGATATTTAACTACCCTTTTCCTCTATCAACTGAAGGGTGTGCTGGAGCCTTCACAGGGAGGTGATTCTGAGGAATAGGTTATCCACTTTTTACAGGTTGTCATTTGAACCTTTATCACCATGACATTTGGTGCAGTAAGGGAAGGTGAAATAGGACCTTTGGTTTGCAGATGTTGAATGTAAAGCCAATCCTCCTGTAAACTTCAGCAAGTGACAACTTCCATTTGGGGGTGTGCAAAACCAAATGCCATCTTGAAACTTCTGTCTGACCACCGAGTTGCAGGAGAATCTGGATTTAGAATGTATTACTGCAGGTTCAACACATTCCAATTAATTCTGATGTTTATCTCTTCTCCCATGGAAAGTTTGATACAAGTGAGGTGCAACTGAAAAATGGTTGAGCAAGGTGGTAGGGCATTGATGCAGATTTGTTTAATGATGTTCTCCACAGAAATTGGTTCTGTTGACCATCCATTGGTTAATATCAAGTGTGACGGAATATAGATATGTTTTTGGGAGATCAATTTGGACAGGTTTTTTTTAGTGTAGGTCACATACAAGCACTTTAAAACAGATCTTATTTAAAATACTGGAGCTCTGCTAATGGTAGACATGTCGGGACCTCAGAGCCTTTGCAAAAGTTTTGGAGAGTGCCCAAGACACTTCAATAATAGATTGTTTCTTACAAAAAGGCCACAGATGAAAGAGCTTGTCGGAGCTGCAGACAGTCTGGAGGGGAACATGCTGTTTTAAGAGGGTCATGTGATTTTGCAAGCAGAGAGAGTCAAACAGGCTTTCTTTCTCTCTCTCTGTGTGTGTGTGTGTGTGTGTGTGTGTGTGTGTGTGTGTGTGTGAGAGAGAGAGAGAGATCAGGTCTACATTTTTACAGTCAGCAGCAGTAACTGGAATTGGAACAGGACAAGCTGGCATGCTTGTGGAAATCCCCATTTTGGAAGACAAGTTGTGAGTGCTTAGTTCAGCCTGGTCAAAGCCCTTGTGGTTTATGCAAGAGGAGAGGATATGCTGTCTAATGTTTTAGTTCAGCTTGGTCAAAACCCTTGTGGTTCATGCAAGAGGAGAGGACATGCTGTCTAATGTTTCACTTGAAATAAGTGAAACAAAAGGGCATTCTGTGGTGACCTAAAAGAAAGAGATTATCAACTGGAGAACCCTCAGGGGGCAAGTTTCATCAGCAAGACTCTGGAGTGGCTGATTAAAAAGGAATCAGTTTGGGTGTCCTGGAACAACAAATATCTCTCAGAAAACTGACAAGAAACTTCCTGAAGCACCTGATAGTAATTTAGGAAATGTGGTAATTGGAGTGCACCTGAATCATATCTCCATGTCAACTTTTGCATAGAAACTCTTGACAATTTACCTTTCTATAAAAACAAATTACTTTATAATTCCTTTAAAAATTTCTTCAGTACTACACTATTTATTAATAGGTTGTTTGATATTGATCAACCACCAATATGGGCAAAGGTTAAATTGGACCAGATTTCTGAAAATAAAATCATCAATTTATGCTTAGAATTAGAAGGGGTTAAGGAATCCTTCTCTACTGCAAAAGTATAAATTGCCAGTATTGAGACGCTTAATGGAGATTTGGTATAACCGGGATCAGATTATAGGGTCTAAAGGTAAAATTTCAGCTAAATCACCTTTATATCAAAATAAAATAATTCCTTTTTCTTTAAATAATCCTTATTTGAAAGATTGGGAAATGAAAGGTGTAAAATTGGTGGGGGATTGTTTTGAAGCAGGTAAGTTCCTTTCTTTTAATAGATTTTGAGAGAAGTTCAGCATTTCACCAAATTCTTTTTTTGCTTATTATCAAGTTTGAGATTTATTGTTAGAAAATTTTGGATGAGAATTGGTGTTACTGGGTCAAACAAAATTTGAGATATTAATTGCTGAGAAAGGAAAGGGTTTATTTTGGAAATGTATGTGTTATTGCAGGAAAAGATGGAAAAGGTTGATGTATATAAAATGAAGGATAAGAGGGAGAAAGATTTGGCTATTACTTTGTCTTGGGAGGAATAGTTAAATATGTGTGTTGATAGTGTTATGAAATTGCTTAATGTGCGGTATAGTTTGGTTAATTATAACTTTTTGCATCAATTGTATTTAACTCCTGAAAAGTTGAATAAATATGGTTTTAATTAATCAGATCTGTGTTTTAGAAGTGGAGAACAGACAGGAACTTTTTTTACATTCAATATGGGAATGTACAAAAGTTAAACCTTTTTGGGGAAAAAAATTATGAAGTTCTTGAGAGATTTATTTAAAATAGATTTGTAACTTGATGTGTTGGTGTGTTGATTGGGTTATATGACTACATTAATGACAGGACTGTGGATAGATAAACCTCAACTTGCATTTATATGTTTAAGGTTGGCTGTAGCAGAAAATGTATAGCTATTATGTGGAAAAATGATGTTGAACTGAATATACAAAGATGACATAATGACTTATAATCATGTTTGTATTTGGAAAAGATAACTCTTAATTTGTGAAATAATTATCTCTTGTTAAAATGTGCAGTTTATATTTGCAATGTATGGACTTGGATATTAAATAAACAATATGTAAAGGATTGGCACATCAAATAGCAACCATTAAACACCCAGTTTTAATTTTTTTTAGCTCTGAGTGGGTGGGATGGAATAATATAGAGGGGAGGTGGGGAGAGGGATGGGGGTAGTAAAGGGTGTTTTTTATTTCTGTTGTTACATTTTGTATGTAGATGTTCTGTAAAATTTTCAAAAAAATAAGGACCTTCCTGAGCGGTAATCATTTACCTTTCAAGCTCTAAAGCCTGGTGAACTTTATAAATGTTAAATTCTGTGCACAATATAAGAATTGCCTGCAACCAGTGAACTTGGAGGAATGAAAAGTGAGATTGGACTGAATCAAATAACTTTTTCTGAACTTGCATGCACATTACATACATGTGTGCTTAGAATTAGAAGAGGGTTAAGGTAGGCTAGTTAAGTCAATAGTGATATGTTAAAGTGTGATTCTGTTTACATGTTTAAAGATGATTAAAAGCAACTTTAAGTAACCATTTGTCTTGGTAACCATCTATTGCTGCTGGGTTTTGGGATCCTCTGGGCTCGTAACACAAGGCTTGCATACCATGGTGGAGCAAATGCAAGATGTAGTCGATCTTCCTTGCGTAGCTGAATTAGAAAAAATTTTGACAACCAGCTATGTCTACATCGGAACTCAGTGCTCATTGATTGTCATTGACCTGGTCTCAACTAACTGTGAAATAATGAAAAAAAGATCTGGAATCTAGGCCTTCTGCCACAACAGGAACATTTTGTTCCTGCTTCATCTGCAATTTCTGTTGTTTGTCCATTAACTTGCAGCCAGGTGTACATTTCTATATATAATTGGTGTCTTCCTTGCAGTAAGACAATGATTGCATTTTAACCACAATTCAAAAAGTATGCAACATATTGTGGCACAATATGAAGTTCATCTAATCCTATCTATTTTTAAACAAGAAAGTCTGCAGATGTTGAGGTCGTATTCAATACACAAGCACACTGGAGAAACTCAGTGTGGCACGCAGCATCCAGAAGAAAGAAAAAGTAATGAATGTTTTGGGCCTGGCTTTTGTCAGGGCGGAAATAATGGTCACCTTCCTCTTCAAATCATTTGTGTAGTTTGTTCCTTTAATGCAATAATAGCATTGTAACAAGAACAATCTTCATGACTAAATATTGCAATAAAATAAATAATTATTGGAAAAAGACAGGAATTTACTAAACTCTAGAATTGTGTTAACATTAATGAAGCAGTTTATATATACATAATATTAACATACAACATTAATGTGCATGCTACTATCAAAGCAAGCTTCACTAATGCTAAACTATTGCAGCTTTTGTTCCAATATTTCAGAATAATCTTTCAAAATTTCAATTAATGCAGAGATCACAAATGTATTCTTTTTCTTTAACTGCTCCATGAGACATTAGTTTTGAAATAATGTTTTCAATTTGTATGGAAGAAAAATTGTTGATGAAGTCTCTTTAAAACATTATAAGATAAAAGTTTTACTTGTTCTTAATGAGGTAATAATGTTTGACAAAATGGTGTGAGAGAGTAAATCTTTTTTCTAATGGCTGCTTTTAATTTAGTTCAAACTGACACGAGTCCTCTGGGACCACAATGGAAACAATAATTCATGCCAACTTATTTTTTTGTTTTTTTCGCTATCACAAAAGAAAATCATTAAATAAATAATATTAAAAAAATTCAGCTGTTTCAGACTTCACTAGAGTAAGTTTTCGAGGAAAGGTCGGGAACATTCCACGGCAGTATTCAAGTTAAATTTGATTACAAGGACTCGTGGCCAGCTTGTCAGACGATCACTTTGATATGTTAATGTGACAAAGGTTCCCAGAATTCTTTGTGAGTGACAGAGCTGGCGTGGATGGCCGTTACAGATTGGGGAATTTAACTGTTGCCTTTGGCATTACTTAAAACAGCTGCCAATCAGTGAGAAGCAGCATAAACTAGCTGCCAATCAAATGCCAGCTGTGAAAGAGGGTTACAGTCAATCAGGGAGAAACAGTAGTTTGACAATGTAATTACCACCGAGCTGGAACAGTGCAGCTTAGAGTAGATAGAGAGAGTTTTATTGATTTGTTTAGAGGAGGAAATTTATCAATGTCGTGGTCTGGATGCAGAAAGTCTCTCTCAGAAGGACGTTGACCGGTTCTGTCGAAAATCCCAGTTGATAGTTCTGTCGAAATATCCATTTTACCCTTTTAAATGGAAAAAAATTGTGAAAAAAAAATAATGATTTATGTCATCACACATCAGTGGCCTTTGTAACATGAGACAGGCTAACACAAAGTTTTCATGTGATTGTTTATTAGAATTATTTTGAGCTAAGGAAGCTGTAAAATTGGCAATTTCTCAGCTCCTCACTAACTTTTCATTTTTTTTTTAAACATTCCACAACTTTAAATCCATCATTGTTTACTTGAATAGCCATTTGGTTCAAGCATCTACTCTGCCAAGAACCATGCTTCTGGATGAAAGAGTTTACCAGCCAATGCACCCACAGTTTTCAATAAAGTTGAAAGTGGACAATATTTTTGTATTTATTTTTAAGATCATCATTCATTGTCCAAGCCCATCTGACCTTCAAATGCTAAACAATGAGCCTCAAATCTTAAAATGCTGCAGCATATCTGATGAAGATTTTCTCACAGTGCTGGTCGGTAGGTACTTTCAGGATTAAGATCCAGCAACAAGGAAGAAATTGTAATATATTTCCAAGCCTGGACATCGTGCAAATCAGTAAATATCACGGAATTCTTCACCTCTGCATAGTCCAATGGAGAACGTATAAGCTGAAGCATTCAAGTTGAAAGAAGCTGAAAGAATCCGTTCAAAGTTTATTCAAAGACTTCATAGCGAGCCTTTGGAACTTTACAATGACGTTGCCCAGAGAGCTGGAGGTCAGATGACATAATCCTTAAAGTGATGACAACTTTGAAACAAAAATCATTATTTACAACCAATGCTAATCATATACTACTCTCCTTAATCTTAAAATAAATAACAAATTGATTTAACATGTTAACAAATGTAATCATGTCAAGATTTCCTATATTGTTTGAAATGGGCCAATGTTATTTTCTGGACACTAACATTGTTCCATCTTGAATAAGACCATAAATGTCTCAATGAGATCACCCCCTCATTCTCCTAAAGGGCAGCACGATTGGCGTAGCAGCTAGCACAACACATTTACAGCACCCATGTTTGGGAACTGGGTTCAAATTCCACAATGTCTGAAAGGAGTTTGTACATTCTCCCAGTGTCTGCATGAGCTTTCCCCAGGGGCTCTGGTTTCCTACCATTATTCAAAACATAATGGGGGTGTAGGTTAATTGGATGTAAATTGGGCAACACAAACTCATGGGCCGAAATGGCCTAACCCTAACCTTAACCCTAACCCTAATGGCCTGTTATCATGTTGTATGTCTAAATTTAAATTTAATATGCTATAGGTGCGGGATTTTTTTCAAGACAACCTCCGAGAGGCAGTAGGTGAAGAGTAGAGTTCACTCAAAGAAAGAAGGAAAAAGATGTAGTGGCTATGTAGCGGGCCGAGTGGGCGCTCAGCGTGGTAATGCGAACCGCACGGACTTATCTAAGGGCTGGTATGCTAGCGGTACTGTGTGCCAAGGGACGGCACGTTGATCAGCTGGATCCCCTGCTGCATGGCACAGGACATTAACAAGCCTCAGTTTAAACCTGCTGGTCCCATGGACCAGCAGTCGTCCCTTAACAAGGTCCCACCTTGTCCTGTGGAGCCCGGGACAGGCAGGTAGGCACCAAAATTGGTGACCCTGATGTGATACAAACATGCGGCCTTCACCAGGCTCCACCAGGCCATTGGACTGCAGATATATCTCCCGCGTCCTACGAGCCTCCTGTATCCGCAGTCTAATGGCCTAGTGGAGCATTTCCACCGACAGCTTAAATCTGCGCTTAAGGCCCGACTCACTGGCCCCAACTGGGTTGATAAATTACCATGGGTTCTGCTGGAGGTACGCACGGCTCCAAATGAAGACTTGTCTGCATCATCTGCAGAGTTGGTGCATGGTGCGGCCCTTATGGTTCCAGGAGATGTTCATTTCACAGCCAACTCTGACCTGGATTTCCTTCAACAACTTCGCAGTGGTATTGCTAACAGCAAGCTGACTTCTACCAAATGGCATAGCAACCCTAGACAACAAGTGCCCCCATCACTCCAGAACGCTGACTTTATATTTGTTCATAGACAGGTCCTAGGGGCTCTGTTACAAAAACCATACGAAGGACCATTCCGCATCATTAAGAGAGATGGAGTTGTGTATACCTTGGACATTGGGGGACATTCACAACTATTCAGCATAGACAGTCTTAAGCTTGCCTATACGGACCCTACTACACCCATTCAGTGCCTTCAGTCTAGACGACATGGGCGTCCGCCTAAGACGTGTGTGTCTGGCGTTTTATTTCGGGGGGGGGGGAGGTGATATTGCATTATTCTAATGCTTACAAAGCTTTTCCTTGTTTGTTGTTAAAACTGTTGCTACTGAGCTGTTTTATTTTTAAATGACCAGTAATCCAAAAAATTTGTTTATCCAACACAGGCCTGTCCTGACCATTTTGGATAATTGGAGGTTTACTGTACTGGCAAATTTAACTCAATAATTTTGTGATCATTGGTCATGGTTCCTTTACTCAAAGCTCTTCAATTACCTCTGGTGCATTACAGAACACCCAATCCAGTACAGTTGATCCCCTCATGGGCTCATCAACAAGCTGCTCCAAAAAGCAGTTTTGTAGGCTTTCTACAAAATAATTCTCTTGAAATTCAGATCCAACCTGGTTTTTCCAATCTCCTTGAATATTAAAATTCTCCATGACTACCATAGCATTGCCCTTCTGACACACCTTTTTTTAAATTTGCTGTTATAAATTGTTGTCTACCCTGGCTAATGTTTGGAAATCTGTATATAATTGCTAAGAATGTCTTTTAGCCTTGCTATTTCTTGACTCAACCCACAATAATCCTATATCTTCTGATCCTATGTCATCTCTTTCAAATGATTTAATGTTGTTCTTCCTTACCAACAAAGCCATGCATGTCCTTTGCTTACCCTTCCGATACACTGTGTATCCTTGGACATTAAGCTTCCAACGACATCCATCTTTTAGCCATGACTCCATGATGGCCACAACATCATATCTGCCAATGTGTAAGTCTATTTCAAGGTCTTCCACTTTATTTCTTATGCTGTATGCATTTAAATACAAAATCTTTAGCTATTAATTTGTTACTTCTGACTCTGTGTCCCTGTTGCATCATGACTCATCCCACAGGCTGCTACTTGTGTGCCATCTATTTAGTTCTCTGCTTCTTCATTTTTGTTTTTGCTCTCTGTGAATCTATTTCCACCCCGCCCCCCCCACCCCACCTCCACCAACAGCATTAGAAAACCTCCCTGGCAGGATATTGGTTCCCTTTAAGCCAGGTGTAACTCGTCCCACTTGTACAGGTCATCCCCTTCCCCAGAAAGCTTCCAAAAATGAAAGAACTCAAACCCTGCACCATCTCCTCAGTCACTAATTTCTCTGCACTATCTTTCTGTTCTGACCTTCCCTACCTCATAGAACTGGAAGATTACCATTGATGGAGGTCCTGCTCTTCAGCCTCTTTCCTAACTCCCTAAACATACATTGTAGGACATCTATCCCACTCCTACCACCAATATCTACCATGACCTCCAGCTGCTCACTCTCTTTCTTAGGGACATTCTGCACTCACTCAGAGAAATCTTGGACCACAGCACCTGGAAGATAACACACTATCCTAGAGTCACTTTTCAAGTCAAGTCACGTCACCTTTATTTCATGTTCATTCCATGCTCGCACATTAAAGATGCGAATGACCATGGAGCATATTTACATAGATAGAAGTTAGAATAGAAGTTAAACATTTTAAACATATTAAAATATTATGACATAAACAGTAACAGTCCACGGTATCCTACAGGAGCCTGATGGCGTGGGGGGAAAAAAACTGTTGCCCAATATGGGCGTAAGGGCCCAAGTGCTATGGTACCTCCTACCAGATGGCAGAAGGGAGAACAGTTTACATGAGGGGTGTGTGAAGTCTTTCATAAAGTTTATTGCCTTTCGCCTGCATCGAGTGATGTAGATGCCCTTCATGGTAGGAAGAGACCCCCCCCCCCCCAATGATCTTTTCCACTGACTTTACTATCCTCTACAGGGTCTTGCGGTCCAAGGTGGTACAGCTTCCTAACCTGGTAGTGATACAGTTGCACATGATGCTCTTGATACATCCTCTGTAGAATGTAGTGAGGATGGGAGATGGACTTTCCTCATCCTTAACGGGAAGTAGAGGTGCTGCTGGCCTTTCTTGGCTATGGAGGTAGTGTTAAGGGACCAGGTGAGATTCTCTGCCAATGCACTCCAAGGAACTTGATACGCTTGATGACCTCAATGGCTGAGCCGTCAATGGTCAGTGGAGGGTGCCCCCCCCCCCACCAGGCCCCCTTGAAGTCAACAAACATCTCTTGTTTTATTAATGTTCAGATATAGGTTGTTGGCTCTGCACCAGTCTGTTAGCAACTGCATGTCATATCTGTATGCTGACTTCACATTCTTACTAATAAGGCCCACCAGGGTCATGTCATCAATGAAATTAATGATATGGTTCGAGCTGTTTAGCTGGACAGTTGTGGGTCAGCAGAATGAACAGCAGTGAACTAAGAATGCAGCCCTGGGAGGCCCCTGTGCTCATTGTGATAGTTTTGGAAGTGCTGTTACCAATCCAAACTACTTGAGGTCTCCCCGACAGGAAGTCAAAAATCCAATTGCAGAAGGAAGTGTTTAGACCCAGGAGGCTCAACTCCTTTATCAGGTACTGAGGTGTGATTGTGTTGAATGTCAAACTGAAGTCAATTAACAGCATTTGAACACGAGTCCTTATTTTCCAGGTGGGTGAGGGCTAGATGGAGGGCAGTGGTGATGGCCTTGTATGTGGAGCGGTGGGGGGGTCCAGTGACAGGGGCAGAAGAAGCTTGATGTGCCCCATGATGAGCCTCTTGATGCACTTCATGATGATGGATGAGAGTGTGACAGTTATAGTCATTGAGGTAGCAGAATCTCCAATGTGTTCCTTTGACTATGACCATAGAATCCCCTACAACCTGACCTAATCCTTTCCTTCTGAAGCTCAGAGCTGTCCACAGCGCTATTGGTCTGGCTGCTGTCTGGCCCAGATAGGTCATCCCACCATCAGTATCCAAAGGAGTATTCTTGTTGCTGTGGGGAATGCCTATTCCTTTCCCTTTCCCTCTCCCAACTGTTTCCTAGGTACCTTTGTCCTGCCTCATGGTGTGATTGCATCCCTTTAACTCTTTTCTGTCTCTACCTCAGCTCCCAAATGATCTGGAGTTCATCCAATTCCAATTCCCTTCGAGTGCAGGAGCCGTAGTTGTGTGTGTCTCTCACAGGTGAAGTCACTAGGGATATTGTGGTCTTCCTGGACTATCCACATTCTGTAAGAGGAGCATGTCCCTGCCCTGTCTGCTATTTGAATTAGGAAAAACAGTCCTTACCTGACCTCGACACAACCTCCACCTCAACCTCTGCTCACAAAAAGCTCTCGGACCAAAGCATCAAACTCCCACTCCTATACTCATTCTTTGCAGAAAATTGTGGGATTCAATTTAGAAACATCTTTGATCTCTCAGCTCTCCTTGATGTTGCTTGCCAGGAACAAATGGCAAATGTGGATTTTTTTCAGAATTTCTTACTAATTCACCATTCCTTTGTTTTTTTCAACTTCTTTAACTTGCTTGTGTTCTTTATACACCTTGCATATTATCTCCTGATGGTTATTCTGTTTTAGCAACCTCTTCAAGTTTTCAATCTAGAAAAGGTTGGACAAGTTTCACTATGACCCAAATTTGATCTGCATTGGTACCTCCCCAAGATTGGATCTTGTAAGAGTATATCAGAAATATTGTGGATTGGTTGGCTTCTTACTAATTTTGGGTTAGTTATTACTCTAAGGGTTAAAATGTATTTCTTGCAAGCAAATTATGTTTTGTGACTTTCAATAAGATTGTTTACATATTTTTTGAGTGTCTCCATAGTCTTCAAGCCAAGGTTACAGCTGGATTTTCAGCCATCTTTGAGATGTTATACCAGTTAGTTAGTTTCTTTGTTCTGCAAAATGGTAAGGGACTTAAACAATAAAAGTTGTTGGAATAGTCTAACAGGTTTATTACCACCTAACAAAGTTAAATGACTTGCAACAATGTATAGCAAGTGATAATAATGTTTAATATAAAAAAAAGAAAGCTCAACTCAACTTTAATATGAATTTATTTCAAACAAGTCATAGACAAGAACAACATTCTAATTCCTGCAAGTGATCATAAAGGGAAATAGTCACTACAATTACAGTTGGTGTATTTTCCATATTAAAAGTAGTGTTTTTTTTTAATTCTCCCACTCTATAATCCTTAAACTGTTAAAACTAAAGCATGGAGAAAGGAATCATATGGATTAAATAAGGAGAGTGCTGATTTTTTTCTGTGCACTGTATTATTATTACTCTCAATCTATCAGCATTTTTGCCCTTGAAGGCACTGGAGTCCCATAACTGACTATGGTGGCATTTAACAGAAATTGTAAAGATGTACCAGAGGTAAGTAGCTGTTATACTCAGAATATTTACATTTCAATTTATATTGATTAGATTTTAATATGTATATTTAACTTTTTTTAAATATTCTTTCTTTTTTATTTTTTTATGGCTCTCCTTAGGAGAGTTGGCTGAAGGGGGGGGGATTCTTTTTTTTCTATATATAGAAAAAAATGTTCATGTTTAATTGCTGTATATGTCATATTATTTGTTTTTTGAATGAATAAGTAAAGTTTAAAAAAAAAAGAATTAGTGCTGTTGTGTTGAGAAAGTATCCGATTCAGTGGGTTCACAGAGAAATGAGTCTGGACACAATGGTTTGCAATCACAAGTAGCTTTTATTAACACAACAAATTATAAGGGAGCATGGGAAAAAGTTACAGGAATAAAACACACACATGCAAAATGTATAAAGGAGCAGGGGAAAATATTAATGGGAATAAAACACACATTCACAATTTATAAAAGAACGCAGGAAAATGCTAAACAATACACAATTACTAATTCACATATGTCACTGGTCAGACTGGTAAAGGCTTGGGCACAAGCCCCCACCATGTGTGGATCCCCTCCCCTGCAGACAATGGGGCACCTCCCCGATTTGGTGGGTCAGCGGGATGCCTTCATGGCAGACCTGGGACTGGGTGGTCACTGGTTGGGCTGGTAATGGGTCAGGCACAAGCCACCACCACATGTCGATCCCCTGCCCCTGCTGGACAATGTCTCAGACTTTTCCAGAGTCATGCTATGAGCCAGACCAGAGAGCTTGCAGCTGCTGTATTTCACCAGCATGGAAACTGCATCCCTGATTTTAAGGTCAACCTTAGTGCCTCTTGCAGTTTCCAACATTCATTTTGCAGGGATTCTATCTCCCTGTCTTTCCAGGTCGCTTGTCCTTGGGCAGTTAGAACTGTCTCTTGCAGTTCCCAATATACACCTTGCCAGGATTCTATCTCCCTATATTTTTGGCTACTTAGCTTGGACGTGATAACCCACTGGTGCCTGATCAGGGGTATTAATAACCATAGGATGTCACCCTGACTTCACCAGGCCTCGGGAAACTTCAGTAATTCCAGTTGGGAGACCACATGGTATCATATCTTTTGCCCATGGGCAATATCTTCAACCTCTCATTCCAATTGACTCACCTGGCATGGCCTGTAATCTCTGATGGTCATTGATCCACCTGGGGATTTTAAACTCTAACCTTTGGATCCCTTTCCTACTTGTGAGTCACCTCCTGTAGTCCCAGTTGGTGAGCAGGTACACATTAAACTATGCATCCCACAGGACTCCCACACACACAGTTATCAATAAAATCTCCCACAGTTAAAATAATCTTCGACACCCACATGGTTAAAACTCCATATGTGTCCAGTCGTAACTCCTTGAATCCTGTTTGCGGCACCAATTGTTACATTAAGCATCAGATTCAGCGGGTTCACGGAGAGACGAGTCCAGACACAAGGGTTTTCAATCTCAAGTAGCTGTTATTAACACTCAACAATTTATAGAAGAGGATGGGAAAATGTTAACAGGAATAAAACACACGTGCACACTTTATAAAAGAACAGGAGAAAACATTAAACAGTACACAATTCTTAATTCACACAGGGGTATACACATCTTCCTGGACCTCTGATCATTGGGAGGTGCTCTGGTACAAACAGTACCCATAGGGGCACACACATTCCCAAACCCCTGTTTGTTGGGAGTGGCATCGCTACTGCAAGTATTGATCTGTAGCAATACTACACCTTAGCTTCAGTGCAGTGCACACCTTACCTGCAACCCTTCCAAGCGACATCCACAGTAGTGACCTGGCATGGAGTGATACCTGGGCCTATCACCACAAGGCAGAGAGAGAAAGAAATGCATTCTGTGCTGGTGCTAAATAGAGTGCTGCCAAAAGTGATGCTGAGTGATTTGAATAAGCCAAATGGCAAGGTGTGCACTAATTAATGACCAGAGCCTAACCTTGACTGGCAGGTTATATAATTAGTGGCCAGAGCCCAACCTTGTTTGATATGTATTGTAAATTCCAAATAAGTTCCAGATGGGGGAGGACACATGACCACCCACAATACACATATTCCAGACAAGTGGGGGGGGGGCACATTTCCTCCACACAAGTGCCTCAGATCTACCAAAGGAGCACATGAAGGCAATCCTTTCAATAAGTAAGGAGTGCAGAGTATCCCAGGGTACTCATCTGCCTGTCTCATCAAGCATCTACTCACCTGTACCAGAACCTATGAATCCCATATTGATCTCATCAAACACCATAACAAACACCATCAAAAACCTATGAACTGTCAAAAGACAGTCAAAGGGTAAAATCACATTGTTTTATTAAAAATTTAAGTTTAACTTTAAGCTTATGGTCACATGCAATGCTCGAGGTGGTTTTGTGAATAGACCAGTAGACATTGCATATATGGTACAGCAAGTAAGATGGCACAAAATTACAAAGTCATCCAAAAATAGTTCAAAGAAAACACATGCACGTATTTGATCATAACACATTACAGGTGGACCCAGACTTAAAATAAAGTTTGATTCCGGGACTCGCGTCATAAGTCAAAATTATTGTAAATTGAAATCAGGTGAAAAAAACATGAGATTTTGCCAAAAAATGCAAGAACAGAACCATCTTAACTTTGAAATATTTTATGTTGGGACATTGTAAGTAAGTCTATCTATATAGTGACATATAATTTGTGATTTTCATACTTGGAGCTTGGGAAACACCGTCTGATTCAAATGTCCACATTAATCTCGACCTCATGGATTTTTTAACCAAGTCCCATGTGGAAGGCTGGTCCAGCACTGTCATGCCAAGCATAGGTACACCACAGGTCTGAATGTTCAGCCACTCCTGTTTATGTTACTTTAAAAAAATATATTTTATTTAATCAACATATATAAGATCAAAATAAGTAGATTGAAAAGTAACCTTTATACAATATTAACAAATATATGCTGAAGATATATAGAAAATATATATTGGTAACTGTGTGTGTGGGAGTCCTGTCAGGTGCATAGTTTAATGTCTAATTGCTCACCAACGGGGCCAGCAGGAGGCAACCCAAAAATAGGAAAGGGATCCCGGGGTCAAAATTTAAAAACCCCAGATGGACCTATGACCATCAGGGATTACAGGCCATGCCAAGCATTCAACATGCATCAAAACAATGACCAGCCTATGGAAAAGTCTGTAAAAAGTGCAAAGGACACAATCTCTATGCAATGCAATATTTTTCCAAATGGAAACAAAGCAGAAGTGGAAGTGTGCACACTATAGAAAAACCTGCCCTCGGTGATGCATTCTTTGAGGGCATGGTGGCACAGGAACGTTTCAGACCAACAGACACTCAACAGCCAAGCATGAACAGAGTTGAGCAGGACAAGTGGATGGTGCCATTGCATGCAAATGGAGCAGATATTCCTTTCAAGCTGGACACAGGGGCAAGGGTCAATTTGATCTTTGGGTGTGACATCAGTGCAATGTACATAAAGCCACAGATCCATCTAAATTCTGTTCAGCTCAAGGCCTACAATGCACAGCAGATTGACACAAAAGGCACATGTAGACTCAAGGTGAAAGTTAAAGGTAAAGAGCACCATCTCACGTTTGCAGTAGTCCCAGATGGACATGAATCACTGCTTGGTGACAAAGCAAATGACAGCTTAAGGCTAGTCAAGAAGGTGTTCTGCATTAACAGCACCAATGCACAGAACAATAGAGGAAATACTGGATCAATTTCCAGACATCTACAAGGGGTTTGGTGTTCTACCATTCATCTATAAGATACAGTTAAAGAAGGATGCACAGCCAGTAGTGAATACCCTAAGGTGGGTTCCAGCACCACTAAAAGAAAAGCTCTAGCAGGAACTTGACCAAATAATGACACTAAGGGTCATAAAGAAAGTGGAGGAGCCCACAGAATGGGTGAATTCAATGGTTTGTGTCAAAAAGAAAAATGGTGACCTAATCATGTGCATGGACCCAAAAGACTTGAATGCCAATATAAAGAGGGAAAATTATCAGATTCTAACCAGGGATGAATTTTCATGTGAGATGGCTGGTGTAAAATTTTTCACTAAATTGGATGCATCCCAGGACTTTTAGAAAATAAAACTACATTCTTTGGCTTGGCTTCGCGGATGAAGATTTATGGAGGTGTAAATGTCCATGTCAGCTGCAGGCTCGTTTGTGGCTGACAAGTCCGATGCGGGACAGGCAGACACGGTTGCAGCGGTTGCAGGGGAAAATTGGTTGGCTGGGATTGGGTGTTGGGTTTTTCATCCTTTGTCTTTTGTCAGTGAGGTGGGCTCTGCGGTGTTCTTCAAAGGAGGTTGCTGTCCGCCGAACTGTGAGGCACCAAGATGCACAGTTTGAGGCGATATCAGCCCATTGGCGGTGGTCAATGTGGCAGGCACCAAGAGATTTCTTTAGGCAGTCCTTGTACCTCTTCTTTGGTGCACCTCTGTCACGGTGGCCAGTGGAGAGCTCACCATTAAACACGATCTTGGGAAGGCGATGGTCCTCCATTCTGGAGACGTGACCTACCCAGCGCAGTTGGATCTTCATCAGCGTGGATTTGATGCTGTCAGCCTCTGCCATCTCGAGTACTTTGATGTTAGGGATGAAGTCGCTCCAATGAATGTTGAGGATGGAGTGGAGACAAACGCTGGTGGAAGCGTTCTAGGAATCGTAGGTGATGCCGGTAGAGGACCCAGGATTCGGAACCGAACAGGAGTGTGGGTATGACAACGGCTCTGTATACGCTAATCTTTGTGAGGTTTTTCAGTTTGTTATTTTTCCAGACTCTGTGTAGTCTTCCAAAGGCGCTATTTGCCTTGGCGAGTCTGTTGTCTATCTCGTTGTCGATCCTTGCATCCGATGAAATGGTGCAGCCGAGATAGGTAAACTGGTTGACCGTTTTGAGTTTTGTGTGCCCGATGGAGATGTGGGGGGGGGGGGGCTGGTAGTCATGGTGGGGAGCTGGCTGATGGAGGACCTCAGTTTTCTTCAGGCTGACTTCCAGGCCAAACACTTTGGCAGTTTCTGCAAAACAGGACGTCAAGCGCTGAAGAGCTGGCTCTGAATGGGCAACTAAAGCGGCATCGTCTGCAAAGAGTAGTTCATGGATAAGTTGCTCTTGTGTCTTGGTGTGAGCTTGCAGGCGCCTCAGATTGAAGAGACTGCCATCCATGCGGTACCGGATGTAAACAGCGTCTTCATTGTTGAGGTCTTTCATGGCTTGTTTCAGCATCATGCTGAAGAAGATTGAAAAGAGGGTTGGTTCGAGAATGCAGCCTTGCTTCACACCATTGTTAATGGAGAAGGGTTTAGAGAGCTCATTGCTGTATCTGACCCGACCTTGTTGGCTTTCGTGCAGTTGGATAACCATGTTGAGGAACTTTGGGGGGCATCCGAGATGCTCCAGTATTTGCCAAAGCCCTTTCCTGCTCACGGTGTCGAAGGCTTTGGTGAGGTCAACAAAGGTGATGTAGAGTCCTTTGTTTTGTTCTCTGCACTTTTCTTGGAGCTGTCTGAGGGCAAAGACCATGTCAGTACTGTAAATTCAATACACCATTTGGCTGATGCTTCTGTTTAAGGATGCCTTTTGGAATTTCCTCAGCTCTGAAAGTGTTCCACAGGACAATGGAGCACATCATAGAAGGCATGAATTGGGTACGTGTATACATGAATGATATAATCCTATGGGGATCTACACAGGAGCAACACAATGCATCCAGAATGATTGATTAAGGCTACACAGAGCAAACTGTTAATTTGGAGTGAAGAAAATCTCCTTTCTGGGAGATAAGCTGTCGGAGGCAGGTGTGGAGACGAACAAAAACAAAGTGAAAACAATTCTAGAGATGGCCGGATCCATGGTCAAAAAAGGCATATTGAGAGTGCTGGGAATGATCATTGGTAAATTCATGCCCAACCTGTTTTCCAAAACAATGTTGTTACAGGACAAATGCGAATTCAAGCGGATGGTCAACCAGGAGGAAGAATAGTGATGCCCGAAGATTATTTTAACGACAGAACCAGGGCTTTTGACGCTCTTTACCTAACAAGAAAGACAAAAAAACAATCTACTGATGCTTCGAAAGATGGAATAAGTGCCGGATTCCAGGCTGTGGGAGAAGATTTGAGACAAGTACTATTCGCATCAAGGATTATAAGAACAACTGAATGTTGATAGACACAGATAGAGAAAGAGTGTCTAGGTCTGGTTTATGGACGAGAAATTTCAGAGCTATGTGTATAGTCTACCAGCATTCGAGGGAGAGACAGACCACAACTATTAATAATCATTATCAAGAAAAATCCCAGTGAGATGACACAGTGAATCCAAATGCTGATGATGAAGCTACAACGTCATGACTTTGGATTGGTTTACACACCAGGGAAACCTATAGTATTAGCTAATGCATTATCCAGGGCAACAACGCAGGTCGAGGCAAGGCAGATGTGAATCTCAACATGAAGCTGATCACTGAATCTCTTCCCGTATCTGACATGAAATCCAAGAAAATTGCAGCTGAGACAGTAAAAGTCATCAAGAATCTGAATAACGGTTAACCTAGTGATGAATGTCAGCAATACTACAGCATCAGAGCAGAGCTGACAATGGGCTTCTACACAACAGAGCAGGATTGACCTTCCTCAATCACTGCAACAAAATATCTTGAAAAATATGGAAGAAAATGCAAAAGGAGGGCCAGAACTGTTGTTTATTGGCCAGGGTTAAACGCTGACATTGACAGGAAAGTTTCAAGCTGTGAGACCTGACTGAAACATCAGGCAAAGCAGCCAAAGGAACCCATATTCATAACCGACTTACCAGAGGAAATATGGCAGGAAGTTGGGACTGATCTATTCCACCTGGATGGAAAGAATTACCTGCTAGCTATTGACTCTATCGAACTATCCACTGCTTCCCAACATGTCTGCTGCCTGTGTGATGAAATATATGAAATCGATCTTTGCAAGACATGGAATTGCTCAAATTATCTACAGTGACAATGGACCATGCTACAGTTGTAGAGAATTCCAGAACTTAGCGGAAGATGTGTGATTTCAAGTCCTCTGTATCCACAGTCAAATAGCAAAGTAGTGAAAGGAGTTCATGTAGTTAAACAGCTGCTCAAGAAAGCACAAGACAGTGACTCAGATCCTCTGTTGAGTGACCAAGCTTCACCACTTGAACATGGCATGTCACTCGCTGAACTCGTGTTGGGATGTAGACTACACACCACATTTCCCTACTCTGCAGACCCAAACAAGAACAGAGATGTCAAACAGAAACAAAAAAAAAATCTGCAATGGAGACAAAAAGCAAACTATGATAAGTTAGCAAGAAGCTTATGGCCACTGGGCACAACATGACACAATGAGACTCAGAGATTCCAACACCTGGGACCAGATGCCATTGTTCTGGAGGAAGTAAATCCAAGATCCTCCACTGGCAGAACAGAGGAAGGTCAAATACTGAGGAGGAATTGAAAGAGCCTGCTGAAAACACAAGTGATGCTACAAGAACAGACAAATGCAGAAGACCCAGCCTGTATAACTACAGAGGAAACACCACCAGTGCTAGACAGTAGTGGACCAGCAGAGCCGACACATGCACCTGTGTTGAGAAGATCACCACATATTATCAAAGCACCTGGCGGGCTAAATCTCTAAAAGAAAAACAACTGGGTACTTAAAAAGTTTGTGCTGGTGATGTTTATGTTTGTGTTTAACTTTAAATTGAAATTAATTCTGTATTACCATGTAATGTTGAACATCTTAAGGAAAGGGGATGTGATGATTGGGAGTTGGTGATCCTCCTGACCACTAGAGGGCATCAGGGACAAATATTCCAGCTTGGGTTAGATGCAAAATGGATGTACCATGAGGTCATGAATTGTTTATAAAATATGATTAATACAAATAAACCCAAGTTTCTTTAATACAATAAAAGAAACATCACACAACAGTGACTGCACTTTCTGAGAAGACAGAAGCGGGCAAGGCTACTGGGCACCATTATGTTAACCTTAGGTAGGAGCTCTATTGAGAGCATCCTGCTGACTACATCACAGTGTGGTGCTGCTGAGAAATGTATCAGAGATCAATCCACAGGACCATAAGAGTGGCAGAGAGGGTCATAGGAATCTCCCTCACCTCCATCATCATGATCTTCTGGGATCATTGTCTGAAGCAGGTGTACAAAATCATTGAGGGGCCCTTCCACCCTATACACAGAATCTTTCAACTGCTCCCATCAGGGAAGAGACATAGGGGTATCAGAGCTAGCATCACCAAGCTGAGGAACAGCTTCTTCCCATGGGCAGTGAGAATGCTGAATAACTAAAGGATCTGCTCACACTAGCCATCCGAGACTCTCAGATGTACAAATATGTATTTATTTGGATGAATGAAATACTTGTCCTGCATATGTATTGTTTGTCTGTATATGTGTTTGTCTGGTTGTGTGTCTGCATGTTTTGCACTGAGGACCGAAGAATGCTGTTTTGTCAGGTTGTATTTGTACAGTCAGATGACAATAAACGTGACTTGACTAGTGTAACACCATTACAGTGCCAGTGACCTGGGTTTGAAACACCTACTGTTTACAAGGAGTTTTTACGTTTTCCCCATGACCTGTACGAGTCTTCTCCAGGTGCTCTGGTTTCCTCCCACATTCCAAAGATGTACATGGTTAGTAGATTAATTGGTCACATAGGGTATATTTGGGTGGCATGGTCTCAAGGGCTGAAGGGCCAGTTACCATGCTATATCTCTAAATAAAAATAAATAACATGACATACAGTATTTTGTGAATGGCAGGATTTTTATGTACACAGGGACCTTGAAATGCAAGGTCCTTGAAAATATAAAGCATAGCTTTATATTTATAAAGCATAGCTTTATATTTTTAAATTGAAAGCATAGCTCCTTGAAAATGTCTCCTTAAGTGGATAGGATAGCGAAGTAGGGATTTGACATACTTGTCTTCAAATGCTGAGACATTGAATATAAGAGCTATGACAAGAGTTATATCATGTTGCCACTTTACAAAACAGTGATCAGTCCAAACTGGGAGTCTTGAATTCATTTCTGGATGTAGCAGGCTTATACAATGTGCAGAAGAGATTTATTTGAATGTATCCTGGAATGGAAGGCTGTAGTTATAAGGGAGGTTGCATTGGGTGGGTTTATTCTCACTTGAATGTAGGACCTCAGGGTGGCTTTATCAAGATTATAATATTATGAAGGGTGCAGAGAGAGTATTTTCCTCCTGGATAGGTGAATTTATAACGAGAGGGTATAGTTTAAGGTGAAAGAGGAGAAATTTAAAGGAGATATGAGGGGAGTTAAACAAAAAGGTCTACAGATGCTGGTGTTGAGTGCAATACACAGTTGTGCTGGAGAAACTTAGCAGGTCACCTTTTTCACACAGAGGGTTGTGATCGTATGAAATATGGTGCCGGGGGAATAGGGGAGGCAGATAGAATCAGAGCATTTAAAAGGCTTTTGAACATTCGTATTTGAATAGGGAAGGAATAGTGGGATATAAAAAACAATTAGATGACTAGCACAGTAGCAGGATCTTCTGGCCCACAAGTCCATGCCCCCAAAATACATCCATTAACATATAACCACCAACAATCCCCATACATTTTTTAAGTGTGGGAGGAAACCGGAGCAATCAGAGAAGACTCATGCTTTACTAACAGCTCCAGATTTGAAACTGAGTCGTTGGTGCTGTAAATATACAGCACAACCCACTACACTAACTGTGCCATCCAATTAGGATATATGTTTAATGCCAGAAAAAGGGATTAGTTTAGATGGGCATCATGATTAGTCTGGATGAGTTGGACTGTAGGGCTCACCCTGTGCTGTAGAAATCTACAACTCTGGTGATTAAAAAAGACCAAAAAATGAATCAAACCATGCATTAAACTTTATAGCACAGTATATCCATATTTAAAATATTCTGGAACATGACTTGAGAATCATGGTGATGGTTATATATTACTTGAGCTTTGTTTTGTTGTTCATGACATAATGTGAATTTCTCCACAAGATCGCTGCTTATCGTCACTGCTGGATAGCCATAGTTTAATGTGCTTGTACATAATTCATGATCCTAAACCTCGTTTAACACAATTGTAGTTGTCAACATAGTAAGAATGACTTTCCTGAAATATACTCAAGGGTTGCCTCAGGATCACTGTAGTAATATGTTTGACTAGAGACTGCTTCTGAAGAAATACTCCCGTTACAACATTTGATTCAGTCCTTCATAAAATTTGTTACATTAATATTTTTCTCACAGTTTGCTTGGGAGATGGGTATGCTTTATATATATATATATATATATATATATATATATATATATATATATATATAGTGAAGTCTGTAGATGCTGTAATTATAGTAAAAACACACCGAAATGCTGAATGAACTCAGCCGGTCTTTTCAGCGTCTATAGGAGACAAAGATATACTGCTGACATTTTGGGCCTGAGCCCTTCTGCAAGGAATATGCAAATATATATATATGTTCTGGAGCCTCATCCAGTGGAAAATAACATAGAGCACTTCCTGTCACAGTTCACTCTCTAGCAGATTTTACTTCCTGAAGATGATGATGGCATCAACTTGCAGTTATACTAAAAGTTTACAGTATATGTTTTATGGCCTGTTGCATCCATCAGTCAATCTCCTCAGGAGAGTATAATGGGGAATAAGGAAATAAGAGCAATTAAATTCTTACTTTAGTTCAGTTTTCACAAGAGAGGATACAAATAACCTCCCAAGGATGTTGGGAAACATAGAGACTAATGCAAGAGAGGAGCTGAAAGAAATCGGTATCTCTAAGGACATGGTCTTGGGGAAATTGAAGGGATTGAAGGCTGATAATCTACATCCTAGGGTACTTAAGGAAGTGGACATTCAGATAGCAGATGCTTTAAGAATTATTTTCCAGAACTCGATAGACTCAGGATCAGTACCCATAGATTGGAGGGTAGCTAATGTTACCCCACTATTTAAAAAGGGGGGTAGAGAAAAAACAGGGAATTATAGGCCAGTGAGCCTTACATCAGTAGTGGGAAAAATGATGGAATCCTTTATTAAGGATGTAATAGCGGAGCATATGACTAGCAGAGAAGGGATCGGACAGAGTCAACATGAATTTACAGAAGGTAAATCGTGGTTTGCAAATCTATTGGAATTCTTTGAGATGGTGAAAGGTAAAATAGATGGGGGAGAGCCAGTGGATGTGGTGTACCTGGACTTCCAAAAGGCCTTCAATAAGGTCCCACACAAATGACTGGCATGCAAAATCAAGGCTCATGGGATTGGGTGCAAGGTATTGATGTGGATTGAGACTGGCTGGCAGATAGAAGACAGAGAGTTGGGATAAATGGCTCGTTTTCTGAGTGGCAGGTGGTGACCAGTGGGGTGCCACAGGGATCTGTACTGGGACCCCAGCTGTTCACAATTTACATTAATGATCTAGATGGGGTGATTGGATGTAATATCTCCAAATTTGCAGATGACACTAAGCTAGGAGGGGTTGTGTGCACTGAAGAGGGTGTCAGGAAGCTCCAGTGTGATCTGGATAAATTGGGGGACTGGGCAGATACATGGCAAATGCACTATAATGTGGATAAATGTGAGGTTATCCACTTTGGTAATACAAATTGGAGGGCAGATTACTATTTGAATGGCAATAGATTGGGAGATGGGGAAGTGCAGAGAGACCTAGGGGTTCTTGTGCACCAGTCACTGAAGGCGAGCATGAAGATACAGTAGGCGGTTAAAAAGGTAAATGGTATGTTGGCCTTCATATCAATAAGGTTTGAGTATAGAAATAAGGATACCTTACTGCAGCTGTACAGGGCCTTGGTGAGACCACACCTGGAGTATTGTGGGCAGTTTTGGTCGCCTTATCTGAGGAAGGATGTTCTTGCTATGGAGGGAGTGCAGAGGCGATTCACCAGGCTGACACCTGGAATGGCAGGAATGACTTATGAGGAAAGATTGCACAATTTGGGATTGTACTCGCTGGAGTTTAGAAGATTGAGAGGGGATCTCATAGAGACATATAAAATTATGGCAGGACTGGACAGAATGGATGCGGAAGGGATGTTTCCAATGGTGGGAAAATCCAGAACCCGGGGACATGGTTCGAGGATAATAGGCAAACCATTTAGGATGGCGATGAGGAGGAATTTCTTTACCCAGAGGGTGGTGAATCTGTGGAATTCATTGCCACAGAGGGCAGTAGTGGCAGGTTTATTGAATATATTTAAGAGGGAATTAGATCTATTTCTTCAGTATAAGGGAATTAGGGGTTACGGAGAGAAGGCGGGGACAGGGTACTGAACTTTAAGATCAGCCATGATCTCATTGAATGGTGGAGCAGGCTCAAAGGGCCGAGTGACCTACTCCTACTCCTATCTTCTATGTTTCTATGTTTCTATTAGTCATGCACCATTACCTTGACTTATGACCCTGATTCCCTCATGCCCATTCTCTCTCACCCCATGGCACAGCAGCTGGTGGTATCCACATCAAAAGTGTTGACTTGCATTCTATGGGTCAGCATTTGAATGACTTTGCATTCTTAAAGGGGAGCGAACCATGATAATTTTCTTTTGTAGCAAGTGTGGCCCAATTTTATGTTTTGTGACTACTAAAATGGCATTCATTCAATACACCTGGTCATGTATTTCCAATTTCGCTTTTAAGAAAAATCAAGGTGAAATGGATGATAGTTACCTCAACTGGATGAGGCAGAGGTAGAAAGAAGAGTGAGAATGAGTGATTGAGAAAGTGTGAGAGAGAGAGAGAGTGTGAGAGAGAGAGAGTGTGTGAGAGAGAGAGAGTGTGTGAGAGAGAGAGAGTGTGTGAGAGAGAGAGAGTGTGTGAGAGAGAGAGAGTGTGTGAGAGAGAGAGAGTGTGTGAGAGAGAGAGAGTGTGTGAGAGAGAGAGAGTGTGTGAGAGAGAGAGAGTGTGTGAGAGAGAGAGAGTGTGTGAGAGAGAGAGAGTGTGTGAGAGAGAGAGAGTGTGTGAGAGAGAGAGAGTGTGTGAGAGAGAGAGAGTGTGTGTGAGAGAGAGAGAGTGTGTGTGAGAGAGAGAGTGTGTGAGAGAGAGAATGAAGGGGAAGGCAAGATTCTATCTTTGGTTTTCTCCACAGTTGTTTATAGTCAATGAACCAACCTTGTAATCTTTCCTCATAATTAAATTCTTGATATCCAGGTGAAAATTTAAAATAATTCTTACCCTCTCTTGCAGGAGCTCTAAATAAAAGTAACATGAAAATATCGCAACTTCAACCAAACTGCATGGATGCAGAGAAGCCACAAACTATTTTCACCCCAAACTCTCTTTAGAACAATCATCAGGGAAAGGACAGCCTCAAGCCAGGCCAGGGAGCAAGGAGTTGTCCTTGAAGTCCTTGAAGTCTGGTCTCAATCATGGCACTGTTTGAAACTGTTTGATAGACCATTCCTTGATGGAAGAAGCTGGATTGATTGAATTTGTTGCCTCATTTTAAGTTTTCTACCAGTGGTAAGAGAGATCTTAAAATCCTGTAACCATGCAAATCAAAGTCATTACTTCGAATTTAGCAAATCTGAACCATGAAATCCAGTTACTAAAACATTAAAGACTTGAATAGCAGCTTGGCATAATAAACAGACAATCGTGGAAATAAAGTTAAATGACTTATTTTACTTTTTCATCTATTTTAACAGTAACTACATTAAAAGCAATGCTGGTGCTATTTTTCTCCAATGCTTTAAGATGTCTGCTCTAAGTAATCTCAGAAGTATTTTGGAGGGCAGTGGTCGCTACTACCTGAATTTAATGCCAGGTCTTAGTCTTGATCTTGGAAACCTTTTCCTCTACTGATCAAAGTCCATGCTGACACATTGAAAGTGGTAATGCATTTGATCATTGATGTCTACCATCACTGAGAGGAGGTTCTCAAGATATGGGAAGTGGTCCATGTTTTGTCAGAGGGCAGTGTGTTGCAGTGGGGGGAGATTGGTAAAGGACATTTATTTTGGGGATGTGGAATGCAAGGCACATTATCTCCCATAGGAGAGTGAATCAGTTGACAGTCTCCATCTACTGCTTTTCATCGATTCTGCTTGACCTGCTGAGTTCCACCAAGACATTTGCATACTGCAACAATCCCCACCCATCCTCTCTCTGCAAATTTCTTCAAATTCATTAGAAGGATGAGCAAATCAACTTCAGTGTCCTCCCTAGGCCAATATCCTCAACATTGAACCCTTAATTATTGCCAGCCAGCCACATTGGCCAGGCTATTTCACTCACATGCCTGGCACCAGACTCCTGAAATAGACTTTCTATTTTGAATACTAGGCTGGGAAAATATTACCAATAAGGCAGAAAAAGAGATGCAGGGATATACCCAAAGATTCTTTGAAGAAGTGTAACATCCCCAAGGACTCCTGGGGCCTCAGACCCAGGACTATTCGAAAGGCAGAACAGGCATTTTGGATGGTATTGAGGAAACATGCAATTGGAGCACATAGAAGTCCTGTGCAGAAGGAGTGTACCACTTCACAAACTACTCAGCTGTCTGTTCTCTGGTCAGAATATGCCCCCTCCATCTCTGTCTTCTGTCTTCTATGAATAAGCTAGTTTTGAATCCAATTCACCGTCTTTAATCTTCTGGATCAAACCAACAAGAAGAACTTGCTGAAGGTTTTATTGAAGTCCATGTAGAAAATATCTACTGCCCTAGTCTCATTCATGATTTTTGTCAATTCCTTAAAAAGCTCAATGAAATTTATAAGATGTAACCTGCCATGCCGACTATCCTTGATAAATGCATGCTTTTCAAATGCCAGTAGTCCTATTCCCATTATTCTATCTTCTCCAATTATTTCTCCCCACTGATATAAGGCTCCTTGGCATACAATTTCCTGGTTTGCCTTTATTTTAAACGATAGAATATTTTGCCAATTCTCCAGTCCTCTGGTACATTGCCGATGTGCAAAAGGACATTGACTGCATAAAAAGAGGATGCAATGATCTTTAACAAGGCTCTTGCCTCTTTCAAAAACCAGGGACAGACACTGTTAGGTACTGGGGACATCCACTTTAATATTTATCAAGAGGTCCCAAACTACTCCTTGAGGTCAACATGCCCTAAATTATCTGCATATTCCTTCCTGATCCCATTATCCTACATGCCCTTCTCCTTGGTGAATGCTGATATGAAGTACTCATTTAGTACCCCACCCACTTCCTCTGGCTCCAGACGTAAATTCCCTCATGTTCTTTTAAGTAGTCCTACCTTTGATTAGGTACTCTCTTATTTTAATGTATGAATACAAACAATTTCTAATAAAAAACGAGAGAAAAACACAATAACATTAAAATGTATTTTAAGAAATGTTGGATATCTGTTTTCATTTTATATTCTATGATTTGAAAGGTCAATTTAAAACTTATTCTGTGGTATAGATTTATTTTACTGTGCAATATTCTCTTGTTTTATAAACTTGTTCTTCACAGTAAAATGAAGGCAGTGGAACAGGAGTTTCTCTATTCAGTAAGAAACACAATCCTCTTGTATACAATGCTTAAGATAATTATACCATTATCGTCATTGACAAGACTCACAATTAACTATCCCCTTTCTTTTCCTCTCCTTCTATCTCCTTTCCTCCAGCTCACTATCCTCTTCCCTTCACTCTCCAATCAGAGAGCTCCCTTCCTCATCACATCAGCTTTTTTCCTCTTCTATCCTCCCATCTGCCTGTACATCTTCCTCCCTCCTCATCTCTTCTCCCCCCCCGACCTTTTTACTCAGGCACCCAGCTGTTGTTAAGCTCATTCCTCGACGAAGGGCCCAGGCCAGAAATATTGGTTTCCTTTTACTTCCTATAGATGTGGTGTGACCTGCTGGCATCACTAGGGTTGATGTCACCCAGTACGGTAACTCACAATGTCACCCACCTCCCGTCCCACCACCCCACATGGATCTACTCCTGAACCAGACCATACAGAATACTTAGTAATGTTTTTTTGTAGTTATGATACTTGTAAATAATAATTTCAGTGTCTTAAAGAAGCAGCCTCCATTCTCAAAGACCCTCACCCCCCAGACCATGGCCTCTTCACTCTGCTACCATCGGGAGCCTAAAGACGAGTACTCATCGGCATAAGGATAACTTCTTCCCTGCTGTCATCAGATTCCTGAATAATCAATGAACCAGACACTGCCTTACTTTTTGTGCACTATAATTTTTTTTTATTTTTCTTGTATTGTTGTGAGATGGTTATAGTATGACTGTTTGCACAATGCTACTACTGGTGCACGACACCGAATTTCATGGTGTGAACATGTCAGTAAATTCTGATTCTGATTCCCGTAAATCACTGAATGTAATGGCAATAGTAGTGAGATAAACAACTCGCAAAATTAAAATTACACCTTTAAATTACAAATTGTAAAAATATATAATATGTAGTTCTAAATTACATAAATGTAATATTTCTTGGATTATATGGATACTAACAGCAAAAGTGTTTTGTAAAACCTTTCTACATTGAATTACAACATTATTAGTTACAACATTTTTAGTACCTGACCAGAAACCTTTTCTGATTTTTCTCCTTCTTTTCCTTTAATTACTACTTTATTCTCAAAAATATTTTTTGATCCAGGTTCACATATACTAATGACCACAATAAAACACCAGAAAATTTGACAAATCCAGTGACTATAAAATCACCAGCAGCAATGAAAACAACAGCGCATGCTTGTAGCACTTGTAGACGAAACCATGCGATTCGAAGAGTGATTGTAATTGGGTAGTAATGACAATTCTGACCAGAGTGCATTAGAAGGTTCAAAAAGTAAATTGGCTTTGAGTTTTAGGTATATTGATACATGTAAGCTGGTCTTACGAAAAATGTTTTTGATATTTTTATTTAAAATAATAAATTTCTGCTGAAACACTAAAATTTTTTTTATAGACAGCCATTTTGGTGTCACTCCCTCCGATGGTGTCACCCAGTGTGGTCCTCACCCCCCTAGTGATGCCAGTGTTCACCAGTAGATTTGTGTATTGCACTCGACCCCAGTGTCTGCAGACTTTCATGTTTACATCACAACCACAGGTACTCCCCAACTTGCGACCTATGTGACTTAAGTCCACATATAGGACCAAAATTTTTTTAAAATATAAAATTTACCTGGATTATGTGGTATTTGACAAACTATAATAAGGAATAACAGGGATATATGGCATGTAAGATCCAAAATGTGCATACTTACCTTGTTAGTTGTCGTTCCAGGGTCTGTAGACTGGGTGCAGCCATCTTGACTCCTGTGCACATGCAGACTCTGGGATGCCGACTAACAAGGTAAGCATGGACCAGAATGTAGAATAATTCACCAAGGTTGAGCGACAAATTCAGAAAGCTTTAAGTCTACGATGAACAAAAGATTTAATTAAAAAGTTGGCTTTAAGACCTCGGTACTCCAGGTGCACTGGAAAAATTCTAACTTGCCCCATTTCAAGATACAACTGGTCCTTCGGTCCCAATTACAGTTGTAAGTTGGAGGGCACCTATATACAGTTGGTATATTACATCACACAGTAGGAGCTCATGCCCAGAAATTGATTTGTATAGCATTGAATTTTTCTCAGAGAAAGTCTTGTTAAAATATAACAACATGAGAAATAAAAGCAAGAATAGGTTAGTTAATATCTTGTTTCTGCTCAAGGTTAGCATAGCATTCGATGTGATGGTATTACAGTGCCAGTGACCCCGGTTTGAATCCGGTGCTGTCTGTGAGGAGATTTTACATTCTCCCTGTGACCTGCATGGGTTTTCCCTGGTTTCTCCGTTTTCATTCCACCTTACAAAATGTATGGAATTGTAGGTTAAATAAGTGTAATTGTGTGTCCAGGGTTTAAATAGTCAGAATTAGTGTCTACTGTGTTGTAAAAAAAAAATTATTCACTGACTTCACATCTTATCCTAAACAATTTTCATGCACTCATTCCATTAGTCCTGACTCCTCAACATCTGTTGATCTCTATTTTCAGTCTCTTGAAAGACTGAGGCCCCACACTTTTTGAGTAGAAATCTGTCACCATCAGGGTGAAGACATTTCTTTTCATTTCTGCCCTGAAGGTCAACACCTCATTGTGAAATAATGATTCTTGGTTATGGGGATCCCAATTGGGAGATCATCGACTTCACATCTACACTGACATGCCCCACAGAAATGTAATATGTTTCAATGAGAGTGCTCTCATTCTCAAAACTTGGGGGATTGCAGTCCCAGTTTGTTTAATCTCACATCATACTGCTGTCGCTTTTTGGCAAGTATATAATTCCTTAGATTAAGAGACCAACCTTGTAGTCTAGATGAGGATTCACCAGATTCTTTATATAATTGTAGATATTTCCAATCTAGTATTCACATCTCCTTGCAATAAAAGACTAACATAGAATCTAATTCTTTGCTGAAACTGCATAATTAGCTTTTAGTGATTCTTATGCAAGGATATCCAGGTCCCTCTGAGCACAATATCTTTAAATCTGTTACCAACTGTTAAATATTCGGTGTTTTTGTTTTATTTTACCACCAAAGTGGATGACTCCTATTTTCCACATTATATTACATCTAATGTGCCCATTTAAAAAATTTAACTATCCCTTCCAGCCCACAAGTCTTTGCCATTCGAAGACCCCATTCAATCTACAAACCCTGTGTGCTATTGAAGGGTGGTAGGAAACCGAACACCTGGAGGAAACCCATTGTGACATAGGGAGAATGTACAACTCTTTACAGACAGCACCAGATCCGAACCCAGGACATTTACTGATAAAACCAAGCAAATCTCAATATTGAGAAAACATGATCCATACTCACAAGTAAGACAATTTCCTGGTGTTAGAGATATGCAGAAAAGGCATAATTATTTACAGAGTGCCCATATTCTGACATAACTTGGAGATCAAAGCAATGATTGCCATGGAAAATTTTCACTCAAGATCAGACTATGTCATGTTAATTTTCTGATTTTCTCACCAGTAACACTCTGGCGATATTTGAAGACCAAAGTGAGTAGCTTCAGAGATTACGGCAGATTTTTCAAATAGCTTCAAGAAACCAGAGGGTGAGCTAAAACTGAAAATGATTAGTTTTTCTATAACTTAGCTGCTGAGATACATATACAGTAAAACCCCTGTTATCTGGAATTCAAGCAACCAGCAAATAAATAGGTAAAAAATACAGATGTTTAAAATTGGCACATCTCACCATTAGTTCACCAATCCACGCAACAGGCAATTCAAACAACTGGAAAATTCACCCATCCGGCATCTATGAATCCCCATAGGTACCGGAAACCAGGAGTTTTACCATATATTTATACCGACTGGCAGCTCTCCATTATTAGAGGCATCTTAATTCCCATGGTTGCCCAGTTAGGATGGGTTGGGAACTTGGGGCAGTAAGATAAGAAGATGATCTATGATGATTCTTCAGAGACATCGCACCTTATCTGAATATTTCTGCTGAACAATGTTTCAAGATTCAAATTTCAATTCTTGTTCCATGAGCAGACTAATAGGTTACCTCTAACATAAATACTGCCATGTAAAGAGCAGAATTACATAGTATAGTCAAGACAATTTTATTGTCATCTGATTGTACGAGTACAACACAATGAAGCAGTGCTCTCTGTTCCTCAGTGTAAAGCATGCAGACACACATCCAGAAATAAGACACATACAGATAAACAATACACATGCAGTACAAGTATTCAGATATAGAAATAAATATTGTTTTGTGAATATGAGAGTCTCGGATGGTTAATGTGAGTGGTTCCTTTGGTCGTTCACCATTCTCACTGTCTATGGGAAGAAGCAGTTCTTCAGCCTAGTGGTGCTGGCTCTGATATTTCTGTATCTCTTTCCCAACGGGAGCAGCTGAAAGAAGCAGTGTGCAGGGTTGACGGGGGTCCTCGATGATCTTGTGCAGCCTTTTCAGACAATGATCCCGGTAGATCACGTCAACGGTGGGGGAGGGAGATTGGTCAGAACTTTACTGTCCTCTTCTCACCTCAGCTCAGTCCTAAATGTCTGGGTCCTTATTTTGAGACAGTCATCCCAGATAGAGGAAACTTCATCCCTGCATTGGCTCAGTCAAGCCTGAAATGAATTGTATATGTCTTAAGGAGATTATATCTCATTCTTCTGGAGGATATAAACTTGTACCAGTTACTATTTCCCCATAAAATAAATTCCCTATTCTGGCTACTAAGTTGGGAAATGTTTATGTGTCTTAAATATGTCCTTTCTTAGGTAGAGTGATGAGAATCTGAATGCATTACTTCAGGTTCCACCAGGCCCGATATAATTGTGGCAAGATGTTCTTACTCTTTGTAATGTGAATAAAAGCTCTCACAACTGGAAGGAGAACATATGCTTTATTAGAATATAACTAAGGGTAGGGTCTTACAGTGGTCTTCAGAGGGGCTCAGGGTTTAAGTGGGAAACCAGGGTAGATGGGGGCGGAGACAGCCATCAGTATAAACACACGACCAGTGAATCTCAGTTCTCTGCATTCACCTCTTCCTGCAGAATTTAGGGTCTGTGGATGAAGGCAGAGAACATTGATTCAGAAAAAAAAAATTGAAAAAAATATATAATTGTTTACAAATTTAAATGGTGTGGGTGTCTAGAAATCCTAAGCAAGGGAGGACCTTGAGTCTCCTGGTCCCCTTGTGCGAGAGGAGTAGTGGGTGGGGTCTCTGGCTCTATGGTGGAGTGATGATGCACTTTCCTCCTGAACCAGATCCCCTGAGGCCGACGAGATGGTGGGAATGAGCTCTATGGCTTGCAGGGTACTTGAGGCAACGGACCCTCTGTTCTGGTGGGTGCCAGGTCCCTGATGGAAATGGTGTGCTCCCTGCCATCTTGGTACTCCACATAGGTATACATGGGATTTTCATGGAGCAATTTCACCCTTTCCACCAGGGGATCGGTCTTGCTTCTCCTCACGTTCTTCCTGAGAAGGACCAGACCAGGAGTTGTAAGCCAGCTTGGGAGTGTAGTTCCTGATACTGACCTTCTTTTGAAATTGAATAGGAGCTTGTGAGGAGTAGTGTTGGTCACGGAACATAGTAGCGACTGGATGGAATGGAGTGCCATAAGAAGGACTTCCTGCCAGCGTGAGTCTGGAAGGCATCTTGACTTCAGGGCCAATTTGATAGCTTTCCAGGCCATGGCATTTTCTTTTTCAATATACCCATTTCCCTGGGTGTTGTAACTGGATGTGATGCCCCTCACCAGCAGGTACTGACATAGCTCGTCACTCATAAAGGATGAGCCCTGGTCACTATGAATATAGCCTGGATACCTAAACAGGGCGAAAATGGAATCTAGGGCCTTTATGACTGACCAAGTGGATGTGTCTGGACATGGAATGGTGAACGGGAAGCGGAAGTACCCATCAATGATAGAGAAGGGGATTGATAGAGTAGATGTAAATAGGCTCTTCCCCTTGAGGGTAGGTGAGATTGGAATGAGGGGTCATGAATTAAGGGTTAGGGGGGCAAAAGTTTAGAAGTAATAAGAGAGGGGGGCTTCTTCACTCAGAGAGTGGTAGCTGAGTGGAATGACCTTCCGGAAGAGGTGGTTGCAGCAAAGTAAATTTTGAAATTTAAGAAAAAGTTGGATAGGTGCATGGATGAGAGGGGATTAGAGGGTTATGGGCAGGGTGCAGGTAAGTGGGACTAGAGGAGATCATTTGAATTGGTACAGAGTAGAGGGGATGAGATGGCCTCTTTCCATACTGTAATTGTTATATAGCCATATATTGTTTGTGGAGCTGAGAGGTCCCTTAAAAACGACACTAAAATCGAGCTGTTTGAAGGGCCTGGATGACTTGATCAGGTACGCCTTTGGGGGGCGGTAGAAGTGCGGCTGACAAGACCTGGTAATTTCCCTGACATCTTCCATGGAGTAGGGCAGATTGGGTGTTTTGACAAAATGAGCCATGCGGTAACCCCCTGGATGGCAGATTTCATGATGTAGAGACTGCAGTTGGCCGGTGTGTGCAGATGCTCAGCTTCCTCTGGATAAAACATCTGGAGGGTCATTAAGGGCTCCTGGCTGATAGGCAATGTCTTAATTGTTGGTGGAGAGCTCGATCCTCCACCTAGCAATCTTGTCATTTTTGATTTTCCCCTCTTGACATTAATAAACATGAATACAACAGAGTACTTCTCAGTGCGGACTGTAAATTTCCTACCAGCCAGGTAGTGTCTCCAGTGCCTCATGGCTTCTACAATGGCTTGAGCCTCCTTTTCCACAGAGGGGTCCTGGAGTTCATGGCCTTGCAATGTCCGAGAAAAGAATGCAATTGGCCTGCCTGTTTGGTTGAGGGTAGCGTCCAGGGCTATGTCCGAAGCGTCGGTTCCTACTTGGACAAGTATATTCTTGTCCACCCCATACATGGCGGCTTTTGCAATGTGATTCTGGAGGTAGTTAAAAGCTGTTTGGTCTTCAGCTGATATGGGGAAATTAGTGGCTTTTAAGAGAACTTTATCAGTGTATTGAGGGATCCACTGGGCATAATATGAGAAAAAAACCCAGGGCATTTCCTTAAAGCCTTTGTGGTCCTGGGATGGGGAGCTCTAACAGGGGGCACATCCTATCAGGATCGGGGTCAATTATGCCATTCTCCACCATGTAGCCAAGAATAGCCAGATATTTAGTCCTGAACACACACTTGCTAGAGTTATAGGTGAGGTTCAGGGTTGCCTGTGAGTATGAAGGCGTTGACCACATGGCGCGGCAAGATGGCCACCCTCCTTCTTCCTCTGATGATGATTGCGCCAAGTTTGAATTTGAATCATGGCAAGATGGCTGCCGGGCCTTTTTGCGCCGTTTCCTCATTGTCACCCTCCATTAGCGTGTAGTGCAGCAAGTGGGTTCGGGTGAATTTGGGGCAGAAGATTTGGGGCTGGAGTCATAACCGGGAGCAGTGCATGCCGCGGACTTCCTTAGGCTTCCCTCTGTGTGGGAAAACCTCGCCCAATGTCCTTTCTTGCCACAGCTGGAACAACGAGTCTTTAGCTGGGCAACGAGATTGGGGATGCTGGCTCTTCCCACAGAAAAAGCCCTCCTGAGCTCAGGAATGCTCACTAGCATGGGAAACAGCAGCCTTTAAGGCTGGAGTAGTAGGAGCAGCTGGTCCTTGGAAGGGGCCAACTGGGTGAGTGAGCTCACTAGCTTTGAGGTTGTTGTTCTTGAGCTTGGTCTGTTCTAATGATTTGGCCAGTTCAATGTGTTTAGCCAGGTCCTTCTTACCCAACTCGAGCCTCATGTACCTTGAGCGGACCCATGTGACTAGAGATCCTGGATCTGTTCTTCTTCATGAATGTGGCCTGTAGCCACTTCATACCTGCACTTCTCGGCAAGCATCCACAGATCCAGCAGATAGTCATTAATGGTCTCTCCTGCCCATTGGTGACATAGAGCAAGCTGGTGCCTCACTCGGACCTTGTTTTGTGACTTTAGGTACCGAGCATTCAAAGCCTCAATGTCAGCGTCATATGTAGTGCAGTCCCTGATGACTGCATACCCTTTTGTTCCTACCTTCGAAACGAGTTTGGACCTCCTGAGTTAATTGGTGTGGAAGACATCTCTGGTCACGTTCAGACAGGCCTGAAAGTAGTGTATCCAGTACATGAACTCCTCAGCTGCATCGGGGGACAGAAGGCCTATCAGCAGCCTACCTGGCCTGAGAAGCGCTTCCATCATTTAGGGAATAAGCTAATACAATTGTGGCATGAATAAAAGCTTTCACAACTGGAGGGAGAACATACACTTTTATTAGCTTATAACTGAGGGTTGGTTCTTACAGTGGTCTTTAGAGGGGCTCAGGGTTTAGGCGGGAAACCAGGGTTATATATGGGCTGATGGGGGGCAGAGCCAGACTTCCAGTATAACACACCACCAATGAATCTTAGTTCACTGCACTCTTCTACCTGAATAGACTTGCATTAAAAGCCAAAATACTAAAGTGCTGTATGATTCATGTGCAAGGAGACAAAAGTCCTTCTTAATATCAAAATTCCTTTCAATTTCTCATAATTTAAAAATAATTGGAGTTTTCTTTTCTATAAAGTAGTTGCCCTCGCGTGTTTTAATTCAACCTTTTGCGTCCTGGCACATTGATTTAATTGGTCTCCAACCTTTTAAAACCTCCTTGCTTCTTCCTCACAGTTCACATGATCAGATGGGTGTAATTTTTAACTTTTCCTCATCCTGATAAAGTTTATTGACTTGAAAAGTTAACTCTATTTCTCTTCCCACAGCTATTATCTGATTTATTGAGTCTTTATTGCCCTTTCTGTCTTTCAGATGTCAAACACCTGCAGCTTCTTGCTTTTTAGTTGCCAACTTCATTTAATGAGACCTAATATCATTGTCTTAAGTAAATATAACCCAGCAGACACTGCATTACCATGATAGCAGGAACACCTACTCATGTATGATGCATGCACCCCCTTGAAGGGCTCAAGTCTGGAGTTTCTTCAGCGTTGTGTTTTACATCATCAGGGACCTGTTCAGTGAAGCATATAAGGCAGTGGGCCTTACACTAGACATTAGGAGGGCAAGGGTCATCTCTCAAGCTGCCCCCATCCCACAACATCAATACTGACATTGATAGTCCACATTGAGATCCAGCAAAATAAGGATCAGTTTATATATCTTGAGAGTCCCCACTTCTATTCCAAGGTAGCTATTACTTAAGAAATACAAGACTGCATCTGCTTTCTTAGAACAGCCTTTGTCTGACTGAGTCAAACTTTGTATGATGACCAAGAAGGAAACCCGCACATATCTCCCTCCTTCACGCCATCCTCCTTAGTGCTTGGAGACAGGGACGATCTGCAGAAGCTGCCTCCAAGTAAATAGAGAAATACTGAAATGTTGCCTTTACAAAACTGCCCAAAACTACAGGCAGATATGCGACCCAAGGTCAGTGTCCTCTCGCAGCCCAACATTCTCGTCATCAGCACTCAGACCTTACTCGATATGGTTGTACATGTCATATGCAGGTTTGACACCAGGCTCCTGAAAAAAAGAATCCTCTCAGATCAGAAGCTGCAAAGGATTTCCTGGATGGCAAAGAAAATATTTTAATTTTGTCCTCAAAGGCTCCTTTTAGAAGTTCACCGACGTGAGAATAATTATTCATACATCATCCTTGTAAATGATCAAGGTGGAAAAGGAGTATTTGAGAGCCATGGAGCACCTTGATAGGTTCATGAAGTAACCATGCAGAAATGATGGAATTAATCTAATAATATGAGAATAGAAGAAATAGGAGCAGGAGCAGGTCATCTGACCCTTCAAGGCTGTGCTGCAATGCAATTGGACAAGATGGTGGCTAATCTGGCCATGGACTCATAACCACTTACCCACCTGTTCGGCATAATTTATAATCTCCCTATTACTTTGTGTTGAATGAGGCAACCTCTACTGCTTTGTTGGGTAGAGTATTCCATACCGACTGGTAGAAATAGTTTCGCTTCATCCCTGTTTTAAATCTACTCCCCTGAATCTTAAGACGATACACCCAACTTCCCCCATCCCTCACATCCTCCCCCCTCCCGCTCTATTGCTTGGACACCTGCTGACATTTTTCCATAGCTTGATGAAGGGCTTAAGCTTGAAACATTGTTTATGTATCTTTACCTTTGCTATATAACGGGCACTGTTTGACCTGCTGAGTCCGCATCGGACTGGTCAGCCACAAACGAGCCTGCAGCTGACGTGGACTTTTTACCCCCTCCATAAATCTTCGTCCGCGAAGCCAAGCCAAAGAAAGATAACGGGCACTGTTTGACCTGCTGAGTTTCTCCAGCATTGTGTGTTTTTACTTCAATCAGTGTCCACAGATTTTTGGGTTTTACTATTGTCCCCTACTTCTCATCTCACCTGCCTGTAGAAATAACCTCTCTGCTTCTATAGTATCTAATGCAGTGGGACTCAACCTTTTTCTTTCCACTCACATACCACTTTAAGTAATCTCTATGCCATCTGTGCTCTGTGATTAGAAAGGGATTGCTTAAAATGGTATGTGAATGGGAAGGGAAGGTTGAGAATCACTGCTTTAGACCTAATTGTTACTGAAATATTTTGCTTGAGAAAAATTGTCATTGGCCTATTTCCTTTGGAGTTATGAAACCATGCACATAACAAGTCAATGAGGTACAATTAAAACAGTGGTTTTCAAACTTTTTCTTTCCACCCTCTGTACCCTGTACAATTGCAGCTGAACCTCTCTGCTCTTAAATTTAAACCATTGAGCAATGAATGCCACATCCCATTATCCTTCTTGATTACCTGCGGCATCTACAAAATAGATTTTTATGATTCATGTACAGGTACTTCCAGATCTCCCTGCACAACATCATGATGCAATTTTTCAGCATTTAAATAAGAGTCTGATCTCTGATATTTCTTAACAAAGGCATTGGACAAAGTGGTACTCCAACTGCCAGACCCTTGCTCATTCACTTAACTTCTGACTCTATATCTCTTTGCTGACTTTCCATGTTCTCTACACAATTTGCTTTTCCACTCAATTTAGTGCATTAATCAACCAACTGGCTAACCAATCAAGGGCCCCCATGCCCCACCTGTGGCATTGTCTATGAATCCAGCATGAGACCAATTTAGTAAAAGTCTTAAAATCTGGACTGCTCGGGGAATGGGTTGATTTGGATTGTTTGATTTTGTGGACTCTCTGGCAGTATATCTGTGGCGCTTACAAAACACACACGCACACACACACACACACACACACACACACATGTAATGCGCACATGGAGTCAAAAGCCAAAAGTTTTCGAGAAGTCCGAATTCTCGGGTGCTCCAGATTTTTGAACTTTTACTGTAGTAGTATCACAGAACTAACAAAAATGGAGTGGATGCAAGTCATCCTTGACTTCAAGGGATAATCTGATGGAGAAATGAATTCATACTTTATCAAAATATATGCCAAAGAAGGCTCATGCATCTGTTTAATAACAATGCATTCAGTGATGTTCACAATTTTAAATGTTCACAAGTTTAAATAGTTTCTTCACGCTTCTAACTGATTATGATAAACACCGATCTGGTTGACAAATTTCCTGCAAAGTAATAGCCCTGCACATTTACGGTGTAACTGTGACTCCACTCTCCAGCAATGTGGTTGATTTCTTATTCCCTTTTGAAATGGGCTGGTTAAACACAAAGTTCGAGGGGTCAGTCAATCAGTTGGCCTTTATTTTCACTTTTACACCAAGTTCCATGGAATTTAGGAAACCACAGTGATTTTACAAAAGCTGCTTAACCAAAACAGTACTACATACAATTAATTTATCAGAGATGAAACAATGGCACAAGTAAAGATTGATCACAAACTAGATGTTAAAAGTGTTCACCAGTTCAAGTGGAGAAGAATGTTCCCTGATCCTGAGGGGCTGTGGTGGGGTGCTGGTTGCGCAGCCATCACAGGACAGGTTACCGTCCTCTCCAGGACAAGATGTTAAAGATTCACCAGCATTAGGGGAAACAAATAACCTCACAGTCATCATTCACGAGGCCCAGAACAATACATCTTCTAGACATCTGAACTTGCTGTGATGAGGCCCAGGGCAACGCATCTCTAGACCTTTGAATCTGGCACGGCTGTGTAGCTCTAGTCGCAACTGGACGCCACTTCCAACTCTGCCGCTCCATCCTCTCCTCTTGACCTCTGGCAGCTGACATCCCCGACATTGACCCAAATAGTCTGAAAAGATGCCAGGCCACATCATCATAAAGCAGCTTGACCTCCTCCTCTAGACTGCGCCTGAGTAATTAGGGATATATAATAATATTCATGCTCTGTGAATGAATATAAAAGAGTCTCAATTTTTGCTTGGCACTTCTTATTTTTGGTAATTTCAAGTCCTACAGTAACTTGTATTTAAAAAGAAGTTAATATCATGTCTCTCTAACCCAGGAATCTTTATTAGAGTGGTATTACAAGAAAATATTTTGGCAGATGGGTAATAACCTTCTCAAAGAAATAGGTTTGAAGGACCATCTTAATTAAGGTAGGAGAGTTAAGTGGAGATTCAAAGAAATTTAGGAAGGCCTGTCCTGATTTCAAATTCAAGTTCAAGTTTATCATAACATGTACCAAGATGCAGTTAGAAAGTTTGTTTTGAGAGCAGTTCATGTAGATAAAATATACATAGCACAGTAAATAAGACACAGTACAGAAGTGCAGCATTACAGAGAAAGATCAGTTGGTATGGAGAAAAATCAGCATAGCTTTACTATTGTCTGATTAAGATGGGGTAAAAAAAACTGTCCCTGAATCAGGTGATATATGATCTCATGCTTGTGGATCTTTTTCCCTATGGGAAGGGGTTGAAGTGAATGTGGCCAGTGTGGGATGAGTCTTTTAATATGTTGGTTGCTTTAATCAAGGCAGTGAGAAGTATAATTGTGTAAATGGTGTATAACTGATGATCTGAGCTGATTTCAAAACTCTGTAGTTTCTAGCAGTTCCTGCACCATGTAGAGCAGTACCCTGGCAGGGTGCTCTCACTGGTGTATCTGTAGACTTTGTTAAGGGATTCAGGTGACATGCCAAATTTCCACAGGCTTCTGAGGAAGTAGAGGCTTTCCTGGTCATTGCATTGAAATGGATTGGCCAAGTTAAGTCACTGGAGATGTTCATTCTTAGCAACTTAAAGTTGTCTATTATCTCCACCTCAGTACTGCTAAGGCAGATGAGGGAGTGAGGTTCATCCTCTTCTGGAGTTTTCTTAGCTTTGCTGACTTTGACAGAGAGATTGTGTCCTTGCACCAAAACACTTGCCTCTCTATCTCTCATCATTGTGAGAGATCCTGCCTATGAGGTAGAATTTATAGATGGAGTGGGAATGGTATTTGGAAACATGGTATGGGTGTTCAGGGAGTATAGTTGGGGGCCAAATACACAATCTAGTGCTGAAGGGGCCTTAGTGCTGAAGGTGATCACCAGTCTTCACTGACTGCAGTCTGTGGAACAGTTGTGGATCTGATTGCAAAGGGGATTGTTGAGAAAGGTCATGGAGTTTGAGGATCAATTTGTTTTACATAATTGTGTAAATGGACAATTTAAACCAAATGTTAAACCAATGTTAACCAAATGGATGCTACAGGACCTGTAGTCAATGAATGTAGTCTGACATAAATTTCTTTGTTGTCCAGATGTTTCACAGTTGAGTGTAGGGCCAGGGAGATAGCATCCGCCATAGAATTGGAATGGGTCAAGGGTAGATAGTAGGTTGAGTTAAGGTAAGCCGTGACCAACATTCTGAAAACCCTTTATGATGGTGGGATGTCAGAGCCTCCAGCTGGTAGACATTTGGGCCTATCACTACATTCTTCTTCCTCACTGGATGATAGTGACGTTCTTGAAGCAGATGGGCATTTCAACCTGTAGCCAGGAGAGGTTGAAGGTATTTGTGAATCCTCATACCAGTAGGTCTGCACAGGCTTGAATGACATGTCCAGGGGCTCTGTCTGAGCCAGATGTTTACACTCTGGAAGGTTGATCTGACATCTTTGGTGGTGACAGTGGGTATGCCTGAGGTTGTACTTGGAGTATTGGCAAGTGAAGACACAGTCTCCAATATTAGAGTTATAGCTTCCCTGGTTCAAGTTCTGTGATTTTCAGTTCATGCAATGAGATCATGGATAAACATAGATATTACACACAATTTCTGATTCTTTTTTCTTCACTATTTTTACTTTCCATTCATCCACTTGTTATTTTGTTATTTTAGTTTTATTTGCATAAGGCCCTCTACAATTCTTTCTGTGGCAATTATTTATTTTCAAAAAGCTTTTGTAAAAGAATGCCATCTAAGATCTACTTTCACCTTTAAATGGCTGTAATTAGAAATGGCCACACATGGAAGAGGGAAAGTTTCCTCTTTGTCCTCTCTGACTTTTGCAATCACTGAAAGTCACTTGCCTGTCTTTTAGTAATTGGCTGACAGTGATTAGACATCACAACATGTGATTCAATGAATCAGGTTATGGATTGCTATCCAAGGCTGACTGAGCATAAGATAGTCCAGTCAATAAGCCATTATTTTTTTTGTTTTTTTGTGAAGTACTGCATTTTCCATTGATTTGATATGCATTCTTTCCCTTTTAAATGGAATTTCCTTTCCTTGAATAGACAGAGAGCTTGTAAGAACTATGCGGCTGCCAGATGTTATTTTCCTTTGTTCAGAATTCATAGATCTATAAACTTTGTGCATATGCGATGGTCAAATCAGTGAAATTGAGAATCAAGCAGTTGGACACACTACTAAACAGTTAGTTTGTTACAATCACATGTTTTAAATATCCTTTATGTAGGAGATTTCCAATTTAGATATTAATTTTTAAATTAAAATTAAAATATTTAGACATACAGCACGGTAACAGGTCCTTTTGGCCCATGAGCTCATGCCACTCAATTACACCCAAATGATGTACACCCTCGGTACATTTTGAACAGTGGAAGGAAATCGGAGGACGCGGAGGAAACCCACGCAGATGCTCGAGTCAAACTCCAGTCCCCGTCGCTGGCGTTGTGCTAGCCACTATGTTAACCGTGCTGCCCGTAATTGCCCTGTAATGTTAAATGTAAAGTTTTCCCTATTAATTGTCTTCAGTTTTAATATTACACAGCAATGAACACTTGAGAGGATAGAAAGCAGGACAATTAATTTTCCAGCCTTACATCTTACCTTATATTTTCCTTTGGTGATGCACAAAGGACTGAGATTCTTCCTTTTTTAAAAGATGTCACATCTTCTGGATTTCCATAGTTTACTTAGAGAGTGCCATGAAAAACTTATGATAATGAAAATGAGGAAAATTGTGATAACTATTGGAAGAAAAGTGGGTATATTGTTTCACTGTGGCAGCTTTTTGATATGTGCAGACTTTTGAGAAGAACAGTGGCCCTCTTGGAGTTCCTGGCACTTGGAGATGGAGTGGAAAGCATTTCAACATTTACAAAAGGAGCCTCAGTTTAAAACTCACATGAAGAACAGTAGGATTACTTTTTTATTAATAGAAATTAAACCATGGCTTTATAAAGAACTGCAACCGCTCTTTTTTAATGAATTGTGGCCATCTCTTCAATGGAATATTTTTCTTCCTGTTTTACTAGCTCATTCAAAATAATAGATTTTTCTAGTTGCTTTTCTAATGACATTGATTCTTAGTAAGGCACAATTCCATCCAGTGACCTCCGACAGTCAATACATGCAGTTTGCTCATCTGGCGGGTAGGGGTGAAAGAAAGTGGGTAGGTGCGGGCAGTGGTCTAATGGGAATACAATCCATCATGCTTCTGACTTTGTCCTTCAGTGTATCATCATACTAGAAATGTATGATCCCTTTGCAATTTTCATTCTCAGAACCAGGGCAGAGAGGCAAATGAGTTCAAAGTTCAGATTTATTGCCAGAGTACATAAATGCCATCACATAATACCCTAAGATTCTTTTTCCTACAGGCCATGCAGAAATATCCATAGTGAAATAAAGATTGTGTTCAAAAAAGATATGTACACAAAAGAGAGAAATGTAAACAAAGAAAAAATGTGTACAAACTATACTGAAAATAAATATTCAATAAGAAATAATGTGCAAAGTCAAAGTCCTTAAATGAACCTGATTCAGTTTGTTGTGGCTCTGATGGTGGAGGGGGAGCAGCTGTTCCTGAATCTGGAGGCACGGGAGTCGTGGCAGCTTTACCTCTTTCCTGATGGCAGTAGCGAGAACAGAGCATGACCTGGATAGTGTGGATCCTTGATGATTGCTGCTGCTCTCCATGGTGGGGAGGGTTTTGCCTGTGATGTACTGGGCTGTATCCACTAACTTTACCACTCAGGGGTATTGGTGCTCCCATACCAGGCTAAGATGCAGCTGGTCAGCACACTTTCCATTACACATCTATAGAAGTTTCTCAAGGTTTCCGAAGTTATACCGAACCTCTGCAAACTTCTGAGAAAGTAGAGGTGCTGAAATGTTTTCTTTGTGTTGACATAAAGAATGTTCGGCAATCCTCCAAGATTGTGACCTTCAGAAATTTCCTCACTCTCTCCACCTCTGATCCCCTAATGATCGATGGATCATACACTTGTAGTTTTTCTTGTCCTAAAGTCTACAATCAGCTCTTCATTTTGGTGACATTGAGTGCAATTTGTCATTAGTATACCATTCAGCCAAATTTTCAATCTCCCTCCTAACTCATCACCCCTTTTTATATAACCCACTATAGTGAATTCATCAGTAAATTTGTAGATAGTGTTGTTGTACCAAACCACGCACACGCAAGTATAAAGTGAGTAGAAGAGCAGGGGGCTAAGAATGCAACCCTGTGGTGCTCTGGTACTGATGGAGATTGTAGAGGAGATGTTCTTAACAATCTTCACTGATTGTGGTCCAGAGGTGATGAAATCCAGGATCAAATTACACAGTGTGGTCTTGGAGGACTTGGAGTTTGCTGATCAGTTATGAATGGATGATGCTGTTGAATGCTGAACTGTAGTTGATAAATAGCATCCTGATGTATGTATCTTTGCTGTCCAGGTGTTCCACAGCTTTGTGTAGAGCCAGCAAGATGGCATCTGCTGTAGGCCTGTTGCAGCGGAAGGCAAACTGGCATGGATCCATGTTGCTGCTCAGACAGGAACTGATATGTTTCAACACCAGCCTCTCAAAACACTTCATCACTAATGAACTAAACTGAAACAATTGTTTTCAGGATGAATCGTTGTTTAGCTGGTATTGGCAAGTCTGCTGAAAATTGTGTGCAGTGTTCATTGATAATTGGGATTTCCAGGCCATTATTTTCAGTTAAGAGTTTGACAGATAAGCAAGGATTCAAGGACAATAGGAAGCAGCATGGAGATCTGAATTGCAATGTAACCCTGGATGTAATGAAGTCTTTCAGTCCTTGGACAACTTGGTCATATTTGCTTTACAAGTAAGGTTGCCAGTTTTAACTGGTTTGACATGCAGATAAATTGGCTGCCAATGGTCAACTGGATTGGCTTTGGCAGGTGATACTTAGTATGTTGAAGACTTCTTTGCACCTCAGTAGTGGAAGACATTTTCATTAATCAGACAAATCTCTGAGCAGTTCAGTGCAGTGCAGTCCCTGATGTCTCCCACTAGATGCCAGTACAGTATTTATGTTACTGTTTACAGGTTGGGATGTGTTCCAATGATAAAATTCTCCATGGAGCAGGCCTGGAATCCAATCAGAACTCAAGCATTTGATTTTGGTGTTTTCATACTTTTCTGTGCTGTCAGGTGTCCTGAATTACTCTAACTACAAAAGGAGTAAATGATAATATCCAGTTTCAATCAACATTTTTCTCTTTAAATTGCATCTGACCTTAATTCTTACCTTGTTGCATTAATAGGAGCTGCAGTCGAGCTTGTCACCATGAATGCTTTGACGAGTTAATTGAGGGCTAAAAGGGCTTCAGCATACTATTTTTAATCATCCTAATCAGATTTTTCCTCTGTGGGGATAGGGGAGAGGAGTGGAGGACAGGGAGCTGATCAGAAGATGGGTACTTGGGATGGTGAGGGGGCAGAATGTAGGAGGTAGGATTAGTTTGCGTTAGTCAGCTTGTTAATTTGGCCATTTCTGAATTTGGTCCTAGAGTTCTGCCCATCAGGACCACACTGACCATCAAACATCCACTTGTAATTACCTTGCACATTCTTTTTATTAAAAACACACAGAAAAGCTGAAGGAATTCAGCCAGTCTTGCCGTAGTGTCTGCAGAATTTTGTGTTTCACATCTTTTATTCCCTACTTTCCCACCAACTGATTCCCCACGTACTCCCACCCGCCCCATTTTAACAAGAAACCCCATAATCGTGGGAAGTTTATGGAGGCCACTTAATCTACTAACCTGCATGTCATTGGGATGTGGGAGGGAACTGCAGTAGCTGGAGAAAATCCAGTTGCTGGGTGAACATGCAGACTCCACAGTGATGGTGAGGACTAAACCTGAATCACTGCAGCAGTGAATTAGCCAATTGCCTCTTATCCTCCCCTGAAAGAATCAATTCCTTCCTGAAGATGTCCATTTCAATACTCCATCCCATTCCCTTGCTGACATATCCGTCCTTGGTCTCAGCCAGACTGAGACCACCCACAAATTGGAGGAACATCATCTCATCATCTGATTGGTCACCCTCAGAATGGCATTAATATTGACTTCTCAGGCTTTTGTTAACCACCCCCCCCACCTTCTTCCTTCATCGCCTTTCCCTTTCTCTGTCTCTCCATTCCATCTCATTTTGCACAAACATGACAAATTCTTACCTCGTTTCTTATATCCAATTAACACCTTTTCTTGGTCTGGATTCCTCCTCCAGCCAGCATTGTCTGAATTCTGAGTCTTCCTGAGATTCCCTTCTTCTGACATTCCTTGAAAAAGAGCTCAGGTTCGAAATATCCTTGTATCCTATTGACACTGATAAGACCAGCTGAGTTCCTCCAGATTTTCAGTGTGTTTTTTCTTCAATCACAGCATCTGCAGGCTTTCGTATTTCACTTCCTTACCATGAGATCCTGGAGGATTGGAGATGATTTTTAACCCTTGGTGGGAAATCAGAAGGAGTGGGTTCCAAGCACAGCATGGGCCATCTGACAGATTTTAACCACTGGGTATCACCTGTATGCAACTGATTGGCTGCTTACTTCCACTTTTGATAACAGACTGAAAGGACTGAAGTCAACAGCCCAGGGGAAATAAATTAAAATTAACGTGAAACACAAAAGTCTGCAGATGCTGTGATTCCAGTCAAAATACGAAAATGCTGGAGGAACTCAGCCAGTCTTGCAGCATCCCTTCTCTCACCTTTCCTCCTATCAGAGCCAATTAACACCTTTTGTCAGTTGGTCTGCTCTCCTCCCATAGAACCATAGAACGTTATAGCACAGAAAAGCAGACCATTCGACTCTTCCGGTCTGTGCCGACCAATAAAACTAGCTAGTTCCTCTGACCTACTCTCATTCCATCACTCTCCAGACCACAACCATCCAATTTAATTTTAAAATTCAAGATTGAATCTGCATTCACTTATCAGATGGCAGCTTATTCTACACTCCCACCACTCTCTGAGTGAAGAACCTTCCCCTAATGTTCCCCTTGTACCTCTCCCCTTTCAGTCTAAAGCTATGACCTCCCCCAATCTAAGTGGAAACATCCTACTCACATCTACTCTGACTATACCCCTCATAATCTTACAAACCCCTCCCATTCTTCCCCCTTTCTCTCCCCAGCCTTTAATTCAGACGCCTGTCTCTTGTCACTCACACTTTAAGAAAGGGTTCAGGTCCAAAAATTGGATGCTGCGAGACTGACTGTGTTCCTCAGCATTTCTTTGCTTCGAATTAAAATTGACCTTTGACTGGCACATTCATTAAGAATAGCTATGAAGGGCATTTCTGAAGAGGGATAGAAGCTGGTGGGGAGAGCTTGGGACATTATATGCTCACTTTCTTGTGTAACTTGGAGGCTTCTACAGTAACCTACTCCGTCTTTTTTATTCAGATGTCTGCCTGCTTTGTTACATCTGACGAAGGGCCTAGATTCGAAACTTTGGTAATCCTTTACTTCCCATGGATGCTGTGTGACCTGCTGAGTTTCTCCAGGATGTTTGTGTATTACACTTGACCCCAGAATCTGCAGACTTTCTTGTTTAACTCTTTATTACCTCACCCGCAATGGCCTTGACTCCTGCTTCCTGAACTAATGAGTATTTATAATATTTGTAATCTTTACGATTCATGCATGCAACCAACTCAAGATTGGATTGAAATATGAGTTGCATTGATTACCGAAGAATTCTGAAGGAATCCATCAGGCAGCAGTTACCAATGAGGTGCTAAAATTGCATCTATGTGGGCTGAAGCTTATTTACCCACCTCCAATTTAACACTCCTTATCTGCCATGGAGTGTCAAAACTGCCTTGTTAGTTTTAGAAAACTATTCACTCAAGTGGGGAATTACAATTTACCTTTGTGGCTGCACAATCCAGTCGCAGAGGGTCAGGAGATAATGAGCAGCACCAGGAATGCTGGGAACTCTTTTGTTCTTGCTTCTGTTTCAATTCTGTGTGCTTCAAGATAACTTAACTTTAAAAATATACGTTTTTAAAAACATCTCTCTCCATTGATGATGGGTCTCTGCGTGGAAGAAGCCTGCATTGTTTTTGGTGTTCTTGAGCAGGGAGCTGCAATCTTTGTATGAGGCTTTCAATTAGAGCAGACAGTAATTTGCCTGGAAGGCATAGAGCTCCAACATGTTGGCCGAGCATTTCACAGACACGTCTACACTTTGAACTTTGCTCGAGATGCAAGTATGAATGGTGTGACACAAGATCAATAAATCTCAGCTAGCCCTTTGTGTCTCTTTTTTTCCCTTTTATATTTGCAGTGATGTTTTTTTTCCTGGCTCCCTGTATCAGTGATATTTTCCTTGGAATGATTTATCATTCAGCTTGGAAGGCTTTGGTGTTGCCGTGCCTCACTGGACATCTGATTGTCTGGTGCCAATCGGCAGCTATTCGGAAATATTAAACACTTGCAGCAAGGAAAATTGGATAATGAGTTTCCTTGACTGCTGCTTTGTACTCCTTCATCAGCTTCTTTCGAGAGGCAGTGGCCACAGAACGTCTCTGAGCTGTCGGTGATGCATTACCCAAAGGGACCAGTGCCTAAGAGAAAGTGAAAGAATTTATGCCTTCAAACACAAAAATATTTTTTTTATTTTAACTTATATGTCATGTCTTCCTTCCAATTTAATTGTTTCCTCCTCAGAATCCTGTCAATGGAACCTTCCCTACTTCCAGGAACAGAGACAAGTGTACATCCAAGTGTTGGTGCTCCCTTAACATTCTGGTGTTGGCACTATTTTACCAAGAGTCGACAGTAGGTGATGAACTCATGGACAACCGGCCTGTTTAAGCTGATTTCAAATTTTTTTGTGAAATTTCAGATTTTGCTTTTTTTAAAATCTAACTTTGAATAAACAGTGCCTTATTGATTGCCAGATTGAAGGGATGGGCAGCTTTGGTCAGTTACATGAAAAGTACATCATCTTGTTCTCAAATCCTAATCATTCAAACTTTACTGCTGAACCTATAAGCCTCAAATTTCAATGGCAGTTCTCCCCATCTCCTGATCTGACCAACGGGAGACTGGGAATATCAGTGGAATGCTTCGAGAAATGACAAAGGATGCTGTTGGTATAATTTCTCTGAGGTTTTCCTGATCTCCCAGCAGTTACATAGATAATTACAACAACCTGATGAATTTTTAGAACCAATATGTAAAATAATACCTGGTTTTGAACATATGACATATGCGAAACCCAAATGAAAGTCTACTACAGCTGGTAAACTCAAATTAAATACTTTTATTTTAAATACATTTTATTTCCAAAGCAATTTGTACTTCTATCTTATATGAAATAGGACTGGTTGAATATTTTGCTTTGCAATTCTGTCTTTATTTTTTTTCCCACAGAATCTCTTTTTTTCTCTCATGGACATAGTAACAGGAGTTGGCTGTTCAAACTCTTTGAGCTGTTCCATCATTCACACAGATTAAGGCCAAGCTGCACTTCAACATATTTAATTATCTTTTATCCATTCCTCTGATGGCCTTGCTAACAAAAATCTGACATCAGCCTTGCTATTTGCAGTTCCACATACTTTCAGGAAGAGAGTTCCAGATTCCCACTTCTTCCTTTCATTCCTCAAACTTACCTTTATTTTCAAGATGCTCTTGTTCGCGACTCCCCCACTGGAGTAATTTCTCTGTATTTAAATTGTTGAATTGCTTGGAAGAGGTAAAACTGGAATGAATCCATGTTGCCATTCACATAAGGACCTGCTATACTTCAACACCTGCCTTTCAAAAGCTGATAAAAGAGCTTTTTATCACTCTTGACATGAGTGCCATTGGTTGATACTCATTTAGGCAGGTTACCACACTCTTCTGGGGCACTGGTATGACTGACGCCTGTTTGAAACAGGTGGGTACCACAACCTGCTGGAGTGAGAGTGTAAAGATATCCGTGAATACAGTGGTAAGTTGTTTAGCACAGATTTTTAATACTTTTAATATCAAGTTGAAACCTATGACATCCTTCTACATATCCAAAATAACTATGACTGTGTCATCTGCATACTTATTGAGCCACCTTCCATTTCTTCATTCAAGTCATTACTAAAGATCACAAAGAATACAGGTCCCAGATCCCTGCAGAACACCACCAGTTACTGACTTGAGTCAGAATAGATTCCATCTACTCCCACTTTCTGTAGGCAAGCCAATTCCAAATCCACTCAGCCAGGTTTCTATGAATCCCATGCCTCATGACTGTCTAATGGAGCCTACTTTTGGGAACCCTGTCAAACATCTTTCTATAATCTCGTGGTTTTCAATTTTTTAATTTTCACTCACATACTACCTTAAGTAATTCCTATGCCATAGGTGATTTGTGATTAGTAAGAGATTACTTAGGGTGGTATGTGAGTGAGAAGGGAAGATTGAGAACTACTGCTCTAGACCCAATTGTTACTGAAATATTTTGCTTGAGAAAAATTGTCATTGGCCCATTTTCCTTGGAGTTATGAAACCATGTATAAAATTAGTCCATTAGGATTGAATAAAACAGTGGTTTTCCAACCTTTCTTTCTACTCACACACCACTTTAAGTAATCCATTACTAATCACAGAGAACCTATGGCATAGAGATTACTTAAGGTGGTATGTGAGTGGAAAGAAAAAGTTTGATCCATATACGGTACATCCACCTCAAAAATCTCAAATAGGCTGATGAGGCACGTCTTTCCCCTCACAAAGCCATGCTGACTCTCCCTGAGAAAACTATGCCTTCTGTTAATGCTCAGTAATCCTGTTCCTAAGAATCCTCTCCAATAATTTGCCCACCATTGGTGTAAGACTCACTTGTCTATAGTTCCCAGAATTCTCCTTATTAACTTTCTTAAATAAGATGTCTATATTTGAAATCCTCCGACTTTCCACCTCTTGTGGCGAGGGAGGATTATTGCCAATACCCCAGCAATCTTTTTCCTTGGTTCTTGCAGCTACCACATGTTTTTAAGTTGATCCAGAGTTTCCTCTTTTTAAGCTCAATATCCTCCAACACATTAGTCTCTTCTACACTGACTTCACATTCACCAAGGTCCCCCTCCCTTCAGAACAATGAAACAACATATTCATTTAGGACCTCCCTTACCTTCTCTGCCTCAAGGTACATGTTACCACTTTAACCCAGGACAGTCCTACTCTTGCTCTGGTCATCCTTCTGTTCTTCATGCATGCTCGAACACCTTAGTATTTTCCTTTATCCTACTTAACAAAGACTTCTCTTGCCCCCTTCTAGCTCTTCTAAGTCCTTTCTTCAGTTTCTTCCTGACTACCTTATAATTTTCATGAGTCCTTCCTGAGTTTGGCTTCATTTTTCCTTTCGACCAGTTTTACCTGACATCCTTATTATCTTTTCCCTATCTCAGTGCGATATACCTGTCCACAACTGTGCACAAGTGGTTCCTTGAAACATCTATTCCCAATGTACACTCCCATGTTCTTGCCTGATACCAGTGTAATTAGCCCTTGCACAATTAAACACTTTCCCATTTCATCTGCTCCTATGCCAATAGTCAGAGATTTGTGATTATTGTCTTTGAAATTCACACCCACGGGAAGGGCTATAACCTGATTAGGTTTGTTACTCAGTACTAGATCCAGTTTGGCCTTTCCTCTAGTTGGCTTGCTCACATCCTCTGTCCTTTTGAAAATATGTCTCCATTTGCCTAAGATGCAAACATCAGAAATCTGCTTTTGATGTGGCCCTACGCATGATGTTTGAAGCATTCTTGGGTTTGTCAGTGTATCATTCCAATGCAGTTTAGCATGGGGTACAAAAGAAAATAAAACAGTCCCTTTGAAATCTTCACACAGCCATGATTATTATTTAGCTTGCATCAGCTAGCTGGAGAAGTCAGTGGCAGTTTTAAAATATTTCCAAAATTATTCACAGATATTAAAAATCCATCTTCCGGATAACTGGAAAAAAGAATATCCATATGCTTGTTGAACAAAGAATACAAGATTGTCCTTATATATTTTGCAGATTCTAGATTTGTAGATTTAAAATTTTAATTAAATTAACATGCCTGCATGTATCTCCAGCAACTAGAATGACTTTATAAACAGCAAACTACTTACTTGGATTAGTTGAACTGAAATGTTCTGATGTTTTGTTCTTTTTCTTATTGCTGCATTGTAAAATTTGCTTATCTGTAAAAAAATGTTCTCACCACTGAATGGGAATAATTTGACTGAGCTGCAATGATGGTTTATACACCGATATTTAGAATTCTAGTGAGGGGCCTTTCCTGTTGCAATTCTATTCCTGTCCTCCCGCAAGAGAAGTATACTGTCTGCTGTTTTACCTTAGTTAAAAATGTATCTGTGCCTGATGGATTTGTCATTAGGGTATTTCTGGGTGCTTAAATGCAGAAAAGAACTGCATAGTTCTTCCACATCCAGCTTGACTTTCTACAGGGCCTTGATTTGGCATTAATCATTTGGCATCAAAGTGCAAGAGCTCCATATGGGATTCATTTGGCGAGGCATCACATCCCCAATTTTGGGTAGAGATGAGTTTACTATTTAACATTTCACATCATTGAACTCTGCTTTTTACATTTGCACTACAAATGTAATTGGCAGTGTGAATCAGATTGGTGATCAGGGTCTGTCAGGAGACACTCCTTCCAATGTTCAGAGACTGATATTGGAACATTCAGGCAGACAGACAATCTTTCTACTAAATTTACCAAACAGTGAATGAGTAAGTTTCTCAAGGAAAGAGCCTGTTGCCTTAACTCCATCCTCAACTATACTAGTATAGCTACATAATAATATGCCTTCTTTCCCACTTTTCCATGGGGAAAACAATGGGCTTGTTCATCCAAGATCTGACCCACTGCCTGAAGCTGTCAGCCTACTCATCCAGGCTTGGATATGTGATCTTCCACATGTGAAAGGCACACAAGTTTGAGAGGGCTCCAATCGGAATGACTTATCGGACCATCAAAGACTTCTTTAGTTTTTTAATGCTTCAGGCAGTCAAAGACATTAAAAAACTTACAAAGTTAAATTTGATTTAATCATTTTAAGACACTAATAAATACATAACAATATCAAAGTAAGGTAAAATCAGTGCTTTCATGAAATGTTTTTGCCAAAGAGTCAAATGACTAGGGTTGTCACCAGATTTTTTCAGATTTCAGATTTATTGTTAGAGAACATACATGACATCACATACAACCCTGAGGTTCTTTTTCCTGCAGGCATGGCAGAATTACCACTTATTGGTATAGCAAAAAAAAAAACTGTACACAAGTAAATAAATAAAGAAATGTAAACAAACTGTCAGTGCAATACAGAGGAAAAAAAATCAATAAAGTGCAAAAGTAAGAGTGCATAAATAAGTCTCTGATTGAGTTTATTGTGGTGGAGGGGGAGCAGCTGTTTCTGAACCTGGTGAAGCGAGTCTTGTGGCATTTATACCTCTTGATGGTAGCAGCGAGAACAGAGCATGTGGTGGGTGGTGTGGATCTTGATGTTTGATGCTGTTCTCCGATGGGAGTATTTCCTCGAGATGTTCTCAATGTTGGGGAGGATTTTGCCTGTGATGCACTGGCTTGTGTCCACTACCTTTTGCATGGCTTTTCCCTCAAGGATGTTGGTGTCCCTATACCAGACGATGATGCAGCCAGTCACCAAACTTTCCACCACACATCTATAGAAATTTGGCAAGTTTTTACGATGTCATACCAGACCTTTGCAAATGGCTGCCAGCTCCTACAGCTAAGGTGCTGAATGGATAATTGACCTAGATACTCTCTGGTTGATTTAGAGGACTAGGTGTTACCATCCCTGATGTTTCAGTATTTATTTGATTGATCCTCTGTCATAGAGTTAGTGCAGATGGTTGTCTCAATTACAATAATGGAGGATGACCACTAGGGAATGTTATCTGGTATTAGACACATCTTCAGTTGTATTCCCTGGTATAATTGGGTGCTTTGGCCTTTGGTCCTGACACCTTCTGTCAAGGCAAACCCACCACAGGCTGATCAGATCTAGGTGTGTGTCCAATATCTGTTACTCCTAGTGGTCATTTGGAGCCCAGATAGGATCCCTCCTTTTCAGCCAGAGCTGTTTCAGTGGAGTCAGAAAGGGATTTAGTTGCCTTTCTGCCCTGTCATTCCTCTTCCCTCAGATGCTTGATCATGGATTGGCAACAAATCCTCTCCAACCAACTTCAACTGGGTGCACTCGCACTTTCCAACCTTGCTCTTCTGCTTCCATGGCAAGATTCTTCTGCCTCATCCATGGTATCCTCCAAAGGAGCTGTCAGTTCATTAATGAAGAGTGCCAGATCTGGTCTCCCGTTGGTGCTGGCAATATCCAGTGGAAAGATGAGTTGCTGCCAGAGGTCTACAAGCAATTTCCAGTCTCTTGCTCTGTTCAGTTAGCCTTTGTCAGAGTGAGGAGGAGGAGTGGGTCTTGTGACTTATTCCTCCCAAATGAAAGGAATGAGGCATGGGAGAGTGCCTGGGTTCTGGGTGTTTGACACCAGGGCACTCGAAGATCTTCTCTTTTCTTCAATTCCAACTGCTAGACAGCTCAGCACTTGATTGTGTCGCCTTGGGTGAGACTGCCATTGCACCCAACCAAAATGTGCTTGAGGGAAGCAGGATCTGTGCAGAAGGAACATGCTGGGTCCTCTCTCAAACACAGATCTAGGCTTGAGGAAGAGAGCAAGACATCTGTTGATAAAACTTGTTCTATTTGACTCCTTATTCCACAGATCCTTCCAGCTTAGTCTCCTCCTTTCAATCCTCCCATCTTGTCCATTACCCTTGTTTTGGTTGAGATATGGCTTTGGCAAACCTGGTTGTTTCTTCTTGGCAGCACACTTCCTCCACCACCAGTTGCTGACGTTCAGATGGACTTGCTATCTGCAGGTGAGTTTCTTTGTTCCCAAGCCAAAACCCCCTCTACCCGGTTGCACATAACCCACTATGTCCCGGTGTTGGAGTGCTGATATTGTATTCAGTACTGCTGCAGAGGCCATCCATTTTCTGCCTGTTGACAAGGCAGGGGCAACACCTCTCGTGCACAGGTCCTGTGATTCTCTGAGCGTCATTTCCAGCATCACGTTGACACATTTGTATAAGCTAATTAGTCTCTCCATTTTCTCAACTTTTGATAGAGACACTTTGTATATTGTTAATGACCACATAAGTGTGGTAGCAGATCTGGAGACCCCACACCTTTAGCTTTCCTGGGAGAGCAGAATGTGTATGTTCCATGTTGAGTCAAGTAAAAACATAGGAATGCTGGAGGAACTCAGCCAGTCTTGAAATGGTCATAGGAGGTAAAGATCTATTACCGATGTTTCATGCCTGAACCCTTTTCACTCAATTAATGTTGAGCCAGGAGTCAGAGCTGAAAGTCAGTTGTGTAACTGCAGGGAAGATCAATCTTTCACTTATTCTCAGCTGTAAGTCCCCAGACTTTTCTCACCCAGTTGCTGCCCCTTTTATTGCTCCTGAATCTGAAACTTTGCCGGAAATGTGTAATTGTCCTCTGTAAAGCACGTTTCTGAGATATTGTGGGTTTGCCTGAAGACCTGGCTTGCACTCAAACACAATTTAAATGGGGTGACAAATTGGTGGTGTCAAGATACATGAGTACCAATGCCCTCTCTGCCAAATGGATTTCCATCTCCATGCCTTACAAATAAATTAAGCTTTGCCTTGGGGAATGTGCAGCGCATCTTACATCTAAACTTTGATTTCGTTCCAGGATCCTTTGTTAGAATGATTATTGTATTTTTTGATGAATATAGAAGAGATTCATATTAGGATAATCCCCCCTATGGTTCTGCCACTTTTACTTTTGCTTTAACCCTATAAACTTTGTCTTGTAGATTTGCAATCCATTGCTTCATTGAGTGCACGAGAATTGAACAGGCAATGGTATACTGAATAGTTTTTCGCCTGTTAAATAACATGTTTCAGTTTTGACTGACGGGATCTTGCCATGTGCGCAGATGGAATGATCCCATTCAAGGGAACAGTACACATTCCTATTCAGTCAAACCAACAGTGGAACACAATCTTCCATTGCTGCAGCTGGATGCTGTTGCAATGCATGGCGTCTGCAGTGAATAAAGCGAAGTGGTTTGGCACAGTAGTTCACAGAGCCTTTCATTTCCTGAAGGACTGGCTGAATACTGGCTTCTGAAATGGTAGAGGATCGTCGGAGGATACTGAAATGTTAGTCTTTCCTGCTGAAGGTGGATGCAAACTCTTCATTCTGACAGCCACTGTCATTTGGTTTGAAGATGCTCAGGGAACCTTCATTCCTCCTGATGGTTGTTTAATTATCTGTCTTCTTCCCCGCTGGGCATAGGAAGATTACAGATGTGATAAAGATTTGATCTGAACCATTAAGAACATAAAAGGCAGGAACAGAAGAGGGCAATTCAGCCTTTTTAAACTGCTCTATTATTAAATAGGATCATAGTTAATCCAATGTTCCTCAGTCACTTACTCAGCCTTTTCTCCATAACACTTAGATATCTATCCATCTGGATATTGAAAGATATCTAAATAAAATGGCATTATGACCTGACCTATAGCAAGTGCTGAAAGAATGTTAATTCATTCTTCCTGGGCAGCCAAAAACATACAAAAAATAGTTCAAATAAATACATTTTCCTTTGCTTCTCTCAACTGACACAGGATTTTGTCTCCACCAGCAGACAGAAGCCCTGTGACATGAAGGGCCACCTCACTGGTCAAACAGGAAATGCTTTGCTGGTTGAAAGTCACTTCCCCTTGTCAATCAAAATCAGGTTCTATCCTCCAGACTAAGTCACATCCGAATTGTCATTCTTCTCACCTGAAGTTATGTGAAAATATAACAGAACATTACAGCACCGTACAGGCCCTTAAGCTCATAATGTTATGCTGACTGATAGAAATCTACTCAGCAAACTAAACCTTCACCACTTCACACCCATCAACCTCTATTTTTCTTGCATTCTTATGCCTGTTTAAGAGTCTATTAAATGTCCTGATTGTACCAACCTTCACCTCAACCCCTGGCCATGTATTTCAGGCACCCACTATTCTCTGTGCATTAAACCTAGTCCTGTCATGTCCTCTAAACTTTCCACACCTCACCTGGTATAGATGTCCTCTGGTGTTTTCTACTTGTCCCAGGAAAACAGTACTGATTGCCATCCTATCTGTGTCTTTTATAAACTTGTAGACCTCTAATAAGTCACGTCTTAACTTAGGGCTCCAAAGAGAAAAGCCCTAGTTCTGTTAATCTTGCCTCATAGATATGTTTTCCAATCAAGGCAACATCCTGGTAAATCTCCTCTTCACTCCCTCCATAGCTTCCATATCCATCCTGCAATGAGATGACCAGACTAACTACAATATTCCAAGTGTGGTCTAACCTGAGTTTTATAGAGATGCAACATTACCTCATGACTCTTGAATGCGATACCCCATCTAAAGAAGGCCAGCATCTCATAGGCCTTCCTAATTTTGATATATCTATGGATTTGGACCCAAAAGCCCCTCTGTTTTCAATATTGTTAAGAATTCTGCCATTAACCATGTACTCTTGTTTCAAGTTTGGCCTTCTGAAAGGAAGCGCTTCATTCTTATTCGGATTGAACTCCTTCTGCCATTTTTCTGCCAAAATCTGCACTCTGCCTATATCCAGTTGTAACCTACAATAACCTTCTACACTATACAAAACACCTCCAACATTTTTTTACATTTTTTTTTATTTTTACAGACTCAACAAACCATAAATAAATCAGAGTATGTGATAATCCCATCCCCTAACTTCCCTTCCTCCCTCCCCTATGCATTTTATGAAGCAATCAATTAACTTATATTAATACAGAATCAATTAACTACCTTACTTTACAAAACACACACACACAAACACGATGTCCGCATCACCTCCAACCTTTGTGTCATCTGCAAACTTACCGACCTATCCCTTTACTTCTTCATCCAAGACATTTATAAAATCTACAAAGAGCAGGGGTCCCAGACCAGATCCCTGCAGAACTCCACTAGATGCTGACCTGAAAGCAGAATACATCCCATCTATTAGTACTACTACTACTCTCTGCTTTCCGCAGGAAAGCCAATTGTGAATCTATAATGTTCCATGGGTCCCATGCCTCATAACTTTCTGAATAAGTCTACCATGGGGAATCTTGTCAAATGCCTTACTAAAATTCAAGATTCCTTTATTGTCATGTAATAGTACAGAACATGTAATATTACTCAAAATTCCCTTCTGCCTGCCTTAAGGCAAAGAATAGCCATTAGTTTTGCCCGGAGGCCCTTAGAGTACTAGAGCCTGAGAAACAAAAGAGAGTCCTTTTGGAGTCACTGAGTGTTTGTGGATTCACTTCCAGTGCTCCCTCAGTCTCTGCAGCCACATAGACTCTTCTTTGATTCGGGGGCGTGGCAAGATGGCGTAAGGATCAGACGTGCCTTCCAGTCCTCTCCTGACTCTATCTTATTGTTTTGTCTAGAAATGCCTGTTAAAATTCTTTAAAAGTTTAGATAATTTCAGAGCTGTTAATTTAACTTATGATGGTACAATTGGTGGAAAAGAGCAAAAAAAAACGACAACAGATCGACTCTTCTTTGATTCATTGGCAACCCGAGCGCTAGATCAAAACCTCTAACGCGATCAGGAAGCCTTCAACACCAGAAGCCTTTCAGAAGACTCTCACCTCCCTCTCAAAACCAGCTCTGATACCTGGTTCCCATGAGCAGCCCATAACCCTGCAGGACAACTGACTGCAAGTTGCCCATGTGTATGTCCTTCAGCTGCGAGGCCCCTCGCTGGCTCGGTGCCCTGGTCAACGACCTGTAGAGTTATCTCCTCTGCTTTTCCCTCGCAACTCAGGAGTTCTCCCCATTTCTGGTGTCCTGCACTGATTTGCTGCTCCCTGGAAATTGCCACCCCTATGGCTGTTGCCAAGAACAGGTGCTGCCATCTTGGGCACAGGTCACATGATTGGAGGACTTTAGTTTGAAAGTACTGCATCATTGGCCTCCTTTAACAGGCTGTTTAACCTGTATGGAGCTGCTGGAATTCGGAGCAGGTGGTTGAAACTTTTGGGCCAGCACTGTGTCTCCATTCTCTGCTCATCCCTCACAAAGCCATATTGACTAGCCTTGAGAAAACCATACTGTTCTAAATGCTCATAATTGCTGTCCATACAAATAGTTTGTCCACAATTAATGTAAAGACACTGGTCTATAATTTGCAAGATTCTCCCTATTATCTTCTTTAAACAAGGGCACCACATTTGCCATTCTTCAGTCCTCTGGTACATCCCCTTTGACCAGGGATGATGCAAAGGTCATTACCAAAGCCTTGCCATCTCTTGCCTTGCTTCCTGTAATAACTTGGGGTATATCTCATCTGGTCCTTTTTAAATTCTAATGTTTTTCAGAAGATCTAGTACTTCCTCTTTCCTAACCTCAACATGATCCAGCATGTACACTTGCTCTATACTTACCTCACATTGGCCAATGTTCCTCTCTCTGGTAAATTCTGAAGCAAAGTATTCATTTAGGACCTCCACAAGTTCCTCTGCCTCCAGGCATTTTACTTCCTTTTTCCTATCTTTGCTCTTGTCATCCTTCTGTGACTTGATACTGGGCTTGTTACTGTGTAAGCCTTCTGCCTCTAGCCCCAGGAGTATAATGAAAGCAGCACATGTTTGACACTTTCTCTTTTGTTACCCTGTGGTGGAACACTGCATTGTACAGGTTGGTCTGCCCCTGAAACTCTAACTCCTTCTCAGGATCCCTAATAAAGGTGATACCAGCCAATCCCCTCCCTCAGTACTGCTTTGGAATCAGGCCAACAGCATGTAAGAGATGCCTGTCAGTTTATAGCAATAAAAGCCTATTAATCTCGACCTGGTCTGTCGAGTCTAATTGATAACGCGACAATTTAATCACTATACTTTCATGCTATAGACAAGGCGGAGATGCTGGACACTGACCCTAAGGATCAAGAGGCCTCTGTAAAATTCAACCAATGGCTGCACTGCCTGAACACCTTTATGAGGTGACACAATATTCGGGAAGAAGTGGACTAGAGAGACCAGCTATTTGCACAGGTTGGCCACTGTGTTTTCCAGATGATCAGGGACTGTGACACTTACTATTTTGCCATGGGGCTCCTGCAAGAGCAGTACTGGGCCCTGAAGAATGTAATATATGCCAAATACCTCCTGGGCACCCATCAGCAAGCACCTGGTGAGCCCGTTGCTGAATACATTGTGACCATACGGGAACTGAGGTGAGCTTGTGGCTGCACCAATGTTACAGCAGCTGTCTACCAGGAGGAGCTGATCAGGGACGTATGTGTGGCTGGCTTCAGGTCTGACCATATTAGACAATGGCTCCAGGAGAAGATCAATTAGACCCTGAGGACATGGTCGATCTTGCCAAGTCACCAGAGACGGCCCAACAGAATGTGGAGACTTACTCCTCCAGCAGTATGACCACCACATGGGGAGCAAAGATGCCAACATCTCGAGACATGGGGTCTCAAACAGCAGCTGCTATCGCTGAGCACTCGAAGTGCTATTACTGTGGCCTGATGAAACACCTGTGGAAGAACTGTCCTGCCAGAAGTGTGACCTGTTCCAGCTGTGGAAGAAATGGATGCTATGCAAGGGTATGTAGGTCCAGACCTTCCCCTTGCAACCCTATGGGCTGTCGCCATCTTGGACCACGTCATTTCCGGCTCCACTTCTGGTCACTGTGAACAGCACTGCGGGAACTTAGGGATGACAGCCCGGGTGGACGTCATTTCCGGTGGTGACCACGTTGAGAACGATGGGGACAGCAATCTTTGGGTGGATATTTTGGAGGTTGCCAATGCACACATACAACAACAGCGAGTCGGATAGTGAACTGACATTGGCATTTTTAGTTCTGGATCAGAGCAGCCCACGTAAATTAGGAAGATCCACCATAGACATCAAGGTAAATGGTCACGTTAAAAACTGCTTGTTCGACGCAGGAAGCACTGAAAGCTTTATATACCCAGGCACTCTACAGCACTACTCACTCACAGTGACCCCAGTCCAGTGTAAAATCTTGTTGGTCTCCAAGTCCAATTCAATGAAAATCTGAGGTAGCTGCGCAGTAACACTACCCATGGGTGGAACCAAGTACAAGAATTTTAAATTTCTCACGATGCCACAACTCTGTGCATCGGTCATACTGGGTCTTGACTTCCAGTGCCAATGACAGGCCCCACCCCTCCTGTCTGTAATAACCAACTTTTAAACCACCCGCCTGTCTCCCAAACACAGCCAATCAGTGACCTGAAAACTGCCTACTGCTCACGACCTGTGGTCTGTTCACCCTCCAGGTCCCACTGTCACCCCTGTTTAAAAACCTCACTCCCAACTGTAAGCCTGCAGGTGATACAGCCCTGGGGACAGAGCCTTTATCAAGAAAGAGGTTAAACGACTCCTGGCCAAGGGCATCATAGAGCCCAGCACCAGCCCTTGAAGAGTGCATGTGGTGGGGGCAAAGAGCAGAGAGAAGCACAGGATGGTCATGGATTACAGCAAGACCATCATCCAGTTCAGCCTCTTGGAGATTACCCCCTTCCCCGCTGGCCGACACGGTGAATGAGATTTCCCATTGCCAGATCTTCTCCACTATCGACTTCAAATCAGCTCCATATCTGCCCAGAGGCCAGCCCATACACAGTGAGGTGGATGGCCACTTCTAGCATTTCTTCAGGGTCCCCTTTGGAGTCATGAATGGGGTTTTGGTTTCCAGAGGGAGATGGACCGAATGATGGATGACCACCGACTGAAAGCCATATTCCTCTACCTGGACAACGTGACCATCTGAAACCAGCAGCATCATAATGGTAACCTACAAATATTCCTCCAGACAGCTAAAGCACTAAACCTCACATGTAACCTGAAAAAATGTGTATTCTGCACCTCACTAGGGTGTGTAGTGGAGGAGGGATTCATTGGATCCGACCCCTGCTGGACCTCCCACTCCCCCATAGCCTCAAGGCCCTTAAAAGGTGCCTGGGGTTCTTTTCATATTATGCACAATGGGTCCTTAATTATGTGGACAAAGCCCGCCCTCTGGTAAAAACTACCACCTTTCTCCCATTGGCAGAAGCTCAAACATCCTTCACATGCATCAAAGACGACATTGTCAAGACAGCAATGCATGCTGTAGACAAATCTATCCCTCTTCAGGCGGAGAGCAATGGGTCTGACTTCACCCTGGCTACAATGCTTAACTACGTGGGCAGGCTGGTGGGATTTTTCTCCTGTAGTGTGAATGAAAGCTCTCATGACTGGAGGGAGAACAAATGTCTTTATTAGCTTATAACTAAGGGTCGGGTCTCACAGTCGTCTTCAGAAGGGTTCTGGGTTTAGGCAGGTAAACAGCGTTATAAGTGAACAGATGGGGGCAGAGCTGGGAGGTGGGGCCACCCATCAGCACAACACACTACCAGTAAATCCCAGTTCACTGCACCTCCTTGGCCCTGAACTCTGGCACATTGAGAAAGAGGCCCAGGACATAGTGGAAATTGTGGACCACTGGTGGTGTAATTTAGCTGATAAATCATTCACCCTGCTGAATGACCAACATGCAGTCACATTCATGTTTAACAATAAACAGCGGGGAAAAATTAAGAATGACAAGATCTTCAGGTGGACAATTGAACTGTCCACCTACAACTATAAGATCTTGTACCAGCCCAGGAAGCTTTACAAGCTTCTTGATGTCCTGTCCTGGGTACCTGCACCAAAGCACAAGCAGACCACCTCCAAGCTCTTCACAACAGCCTCTGCTACTCTGGGGTCACCACGTTCCATCACTTTTGAGAGCCCGCGACCTCCCATACACGTTTGAGAACATCAGTGAGCTGACCTGCAGCTGCCTGGTCTGCATGGAGTGCAAGCTACACTTCTACTGGTCGAAGAATTCTCACTTGATCAAGGCCACCATCCCCCCTTCAAACGTCTAAAGACTTCAAGGGCCCTCTTCCCTCCATGAACTTCAACGTGCATTTTCTCAACATTGCTGACGAACACTCATGATTCCCATTCTCCATTCCCTGCCCAGATATGACCACAGCTATAGTTTTTAAGTCCCTGTGTAATCTCTTCAAGCTCTTTGGATACCCCAGCTAAATCCACAGTGACCAGGGTTCTTTCCTTTTTACTGTTCTATGCCTGCCACAATGGTACATCATGTAGAGCTTCTTCCCACCTGTATGGATTTCCCTTGTTGATTAGTTGTTCAAGATTTTGTCAGACCACATTGCACACATTATAGTCCTTTAAAAAATAAACGTTCTTTTGTTGATATTGTGACTCCAGCCAGTGGAGGGTTTCCCTCTGAACACCAAGTGACATCAGTTTTAACAGGATCCTTGATACAACACTTGATCAGATACTGTTTTGTGTAACATGCAATCACTCTCCACGAGTTTTCGACCTCAACCCTTTGGTCCATCAAACCAAGAAGTTATGTTAAAAGCCAAACTGAACATTGATTAAAAATATAGCAAACAAAGAAGTAGAGTGGAACAAACAAGGCTCCCTTTATTTCAGTTATTTCCAAACATCAGCACATGATCTTTCTACCACTGATTCTGAGTCTGTATCATCAATCCTTTCTAATTTTTGGAAGTGGTTACAATATTTTAGTTTTTGCTCATTATAGTGTAAAAAAAGTTTATTTTTCCATTGCTGATGTGATTGAAGTTCTTATTTTTAAATTTCTTTTCACAATCAATACCCAGGGACAGTGTCTCTAATAATATTCTTTGATCCCCGGAGCCAATTTGTGCAAAGCCTACATCAGATATATAACCAGATAGCAAAAAATTCAGATGAATCAATGAATGCACTTCACAGTAAAATTGGATTACACACACAATGTTTACTGCAAAATATTATTCATAATTGAATATAAATTTAAACAAGGTTTTGCAGAACTTGTTGTGGGATAAATTGGATGCATTGGAAGGCTATGCAGTGAATTCTTGGGGTATAATTAATCATCACCCATTTGATCATTTGTTTCCAAGCCGAGCAAAGCTCAAAATCTTAAGGACAATCGTACATATCCTTAAGGCCCATTTTCATGAGCGGGAAGTGCCAGATGAAGCTGGGTGGTGCTGTTTACTTTGCACTTCCAAAGGGAGGTAGTTCCTGCTCTCATAAATCTATTCTGTGAATTTGGGGGGACTTTCATTTGACTTGGCACTCAGTGGATGAAAGGGAGAGGAGTAGCACATTTCTCTTCCCATTAGGATGCAGAAAGCCTTTCAAGTCCATGGTCAAAATGACAGTTGGAGCAAATCATACTCAAGGTCAAGGCCTGAATGAAGCCAAGCTACAAGAGATTTAATGGTATTGAAAATCTGTTCAATTTCAGTGAAGTCCAATCGATTCCCACCTTCTTAATGGCCTTACAAGTGCTCTGTGTAATGTAGCCCTCTCACTCATTGAATCATTATCGATAATAACTAGGCTTGTTATCAATTTTTCTTATGGCCACCACGTCCTCACCTACTGAACACCATCCACTTCTCAGACACACATCTCACAAGCAGCCATGTGCATAGCCACACACTGACTAGATCATTTTGCTTGGTCTTGCAGTTGAAGCTGTTGCATTACATGTGGGCAGCAACTAGTTCACTATCCTGGTGACAGAGAGAGAAAGAAAGAGAGAAGAGAGACAGAATTCATTAAATATGACTAGATATTACCATTGGATCCACAATTTCCTTTTATTTAATATACAAAAGGTGACATTGATTAGTGGGGTGGGTGGTGGGGGGGGGGGGGTGGAGAGAGAAATAGATTAGACATTGTACTTAGTTTTTTTATATTTGTTTTTATTTAATCTCATTTAGCACATAGGTTTAACTTGGTTATTATAGATTTACTTCAATTGTTAGTTTCTTATGTTGATCAAGGAATCACCAATGTACTTTCAGCGATTGTTTCCCTTGTATTTTTAGTGCTTACGTGATGATTTATGTGCTTTCCTTAAAATTTTGTGGAGAGTGAAATGGATTTGAGTAGGATCAGTATAAAATTAGATGCTTGGTGGTTACAATGGACCATGGGCTGAAGCTCCTGCTTCCATGCTTTATCTCTCTTGAATTCTATGATTCTAAAATAGTAGGGTTGGCATATTCAATTAGTACTAATTGAAGAGGATGGAGTATGGCAGCCCAGGGTGGGTCCACCCTATGTTAAATCAGAAGGGAATTGTGGTCCAAATATCCACTCAGAATTTACAATTTGAACAGAAAACAACTCAGTAGGCATACACTTTAATTAGTTTTGTATGCACGCAGTTGAAGGAATTTGTATGTGAGAATGGATGTAGAAGTACAATTTGTGATGCAGGCACAAGTTCGAGCAATTTGAATCAATTTTCTTATGATGTGAAAAATACAAAAATAAACACTTTTCCCTCTTTCAAAATATCACAAATATATAAACAGAAAATGTCATCCAGCCATATGACATAATAAACATTTCTAGTCACAAGACTGGTATAACCCAAGTGTAGCGAAGTATTCTGTTCCGAGCTACTGTAGACATCCTTCTGAATTCACAGAGGCCAAAGGGTGTAATTATAACTGTTTTTGGAATGTCATTTGGGTAGACCAGGATCTGATGATACCCATAGACCAATTCTACCTTGGAAAAGGTGTGGGGACCCTAAGGGTTGGACACAAAGTCCTGTAAATGCAGTACCAGGAAGCAATCCTGGACTGTAACCTTGTTCAACCTGTGGTAATCACCACAGATTCTCCATCCTCCTGCAGCCTTGGATACCATGTGGAGCGTGGTCCATATCGGACCGTTGTACGATACCCATGTTTTCCATCTTTTCAAACTCCTTTGGCCAGACAAAGTTTATCTGGAGGGAGCCTGCCAGTTCAGGTGTGCAGCAGTGACCCTTTGGTTGGTATGTGGTGCTGCACTCCATGTTTCTGCATCACCAATTTGAATTGCAGCATAATTATTGAGGGGGATTCCACCAACCACCTGGCAAATTAATTCTCCAAAAGAGAAACAGAGTCTAAATGCAGGACTAGCAGCTTGACCTCACCTAGGACGAAGGTCTGGAAAGTATTCGTATGAATGAGCCTTCTTCCCTCTAAATCAACCAGCAAGCCCCATGTGCTGAGAAAAAAAAAAATCAGCTCCCAATGGATGTGCAACCACAGCCAATGTGAATGTTCACATGAACTTAGTATTGCTGAACTGAAGCACGATATTATGTGGGCCAAATGTCTGGATAGTACTGCAGTTCACAGCTTTCAACAATGGCCTGGGTATTGTTTTGTGTGTCACACCCTGAAAGGGGAAGCATGCTCAATGGTAGAAACACCAATGGATGCAATCTTCACCGCATTGTCTCCTGGCCATCTGATATTAGATTTGATTGACCTGGCTGCCAGTCTAATGTTGGAAATGCAGTCCTGCTGCTGTGAGCAGGATATGATAACCTGTCCTACAGATGTCACACTTTCTTGCTTAGCCCACCATAGAATGTCAGCACAACACTCCATGAATCTCTGAAATCCTCACCAGCCAGCAACATGTGGATATCTTCTGGCAACTGCTCCAAGAAAGCCTGCTCAAACATGAGGCAGGGCCTATACCTTTCCATTAGCAACAGTATTTCATTCATAAGCACAGAAGGGGTCCCATCTTCCAAGCAGTCCAAGTGAAGTAAACAGGCTATTTACTCACATCATGAGAGGAAAAATGTATGTATGAGCAGACTCTTGAGCATCATATACTTACCCTCTTCCAGAAACTGCTACAGAAAAATCAGAAAATTGGCATGACATCTCTTGATCCAGGGCATTTATTGCATAGTAGTACCACATGCAATCAGATTTTGTCTGCCAAAATGGGAATTGGGCTTCTGCTTGGTCAAACCATACACATGGTTGTGAAGTCCAAAACATTAGCAGTTTCAGAGCCACAGCATGCAGAAAAGAAAGAAAATTCCACATTGGGGGGCCCCAAATATCAGTTAGTCTATCAGGGTCACTAATATAGCAAAGTATTCTATACTGAGCTGTGAGAGACATCCAATATACACAGGGAAAACCAATATACACAGGGAAAACCAATATACACAGGGAAAACCAATATACACAGGGAAAACCAATATACACAGGGAAAACCAATATACACAGGGAAAACCAATATACACAGGGAAAACCAATATACACAGGGAAAACCAATATACACAGGGAAAACCAATATACACAGGGAAAACCAATATACACAGGGAAAACCAATATACACAGGGAAAACCAATATACACAGGGAAAACCAATATACACAGGGAAAACCAATATACACAGGGAAAACCAATATACACAGGGAAAACCAATATACACAGGGAAAACCAATATACACAGGGAAAACCAATATACACTCTATGTCATCTAGTACAAGACTGACACCTCCAAGCTCTTGCATGCTGGGCTTATATACATCACTGCTTCTGTCACATGGACAGGAAGTGACATCATCATCTGCCATTTTGGGAGCCAGTTTGGTTGATGGTAAGTGGGTCACCATACAAGCTTCATTTATGAGAACCTTTATCGTACCACAGCAAGATACAAATTCTTGCTTGACAAGGGGGAGGATGGTTTTAAAATTGTTTTCCTCAACCAATAAATAAAATACAATTTTAATAAATTATAATGAATTTTGTAATTATGGGGAATAAAAATACAAAATTTTGAAAAGTTCAATGCTGGAAATTTGCAATTGATACAGAAAATGGTAATGACAGAAGCTATTAATTCTGTCTCTGATATAAATGCTGTTATAATATTTGGTTTACTCACTTTTGATAATGAAAATATTGGAATTCCAACCCAGTTTAAGTGCCATACTTTTTCTTTTCTCTTTACTGACCTGCTTATCATTATCTGCAGCAATTCCTGATATTTGCAAGATGACTGTTGTGTTCACAATTATTAAGGGATCCCAGATGAACTACATATATTTGTTCATGTGTGGTAAAGCATTGCTACAACTGGTTGTAAGTGCAGATACTGGAAGTGGCAGCAACCATTGGTAAAAATGGTCAGTCAACGTTTTGGGTTTGGACCCTATATTGAGACAAAAGTAGAAAGAGGCGATATTGGGGAGGGGATAGGGGAAGAAGTTGGGAAGGGGCAAAAAGACATTGAACAGTAGGCAGGAGCCAAAAGAATTGGACGTATAAATGTGTTCATAGTCATCAAATGTTGCATTGAACCCAATAATGTTCACATTAACCACATCAAAGAATTGCTGTTACTGTTGCGTTAGAGGTTTACAGATCTCAATTGCAGTATTTGATCATCTTGTTGCAGGTTGTGAGCAAGCTCAGCAAAGAAACTGGGACAACAGGCTGTGAGCTCGAGTACCACAACTGCTTTATTTTGAATTCCGCACTGCAGCCTTTAAGACCCTTCTCTGTCCTGCCCCTAACGGCCCAGTGCTTGTGACCTAATGATGTAAATGTATGTGATCTATCCTTCTGGATGGGAAAAGACGGTCACGTGACACCATGCTTGCCAGAGCTTCCCCACCGACTGCACATGACGAGTTGGGCCAGTTTTTTAATTACAAGCATGTGCATTGTCACACAACTCTCCCCCTTCCCACACCCCCCCCACCCCCCAAAGAACCAGCACCGATGGTATCAGGATGCTTCAAGGGTGAGGTCTGCTGTTTTGCCGGCTGGCCTCTGCGCACTGGTGGGGGAACATGTATTGGTTGGGACAAGTCCAGATGAACTGATTTTAAACTGTCCAACGTGAATAACTTTTTCTTGTTCCCAATATCAATGGTGAATATCGAAGCATTTCTGTGTAGCACTGTCTATGGACCTTCATAAGGTCGCTGAAGGGGAGTCCCGTGCATGCTTCTGCACACGAACACTTACTCACAGGAGGACAAGTCTGGGGGGCGGGGTTCACCATGTTGCAATGGCAGATGTGGTGCGATAGAGCTCAGTTTGTCAAGGATGACAATGGTATCAGCGTCTTGCTTGGCTGATGGGGTGGAGGAATTGGCGCAGTACTATGATAGTTTCTCCATAGACTAGTTTGGCAGAGGAGGCCCCGAGATCATCCTTGGTACTTTGTGAATCACCAGGAGCACCCAGGGCAGTTCATCCAGCTAGATGGGCTTCACAAGGCATACCATCAGCACTGATTTGAGATTGCAGTGGAAGCATTCGACTAACCTATTGGCTTGGGGGTGGTAAACTGTGGTGCAATATAGCTGGGTGCCCAGGAGTCTGGAGAGTCCTGTCCACAGGGAGAAGGTGAATTGCAACCCCCGATCAGATGTAACATCTGCCAGAACACTGAAACGGGAGACCCAGGTGGCGAGGGAAGCTCTGGCTCGTGTTTCTGTGGAGATGTCTGGAACGAGAATGGCCTCTGGTCAACAAGTGAACCTTTCCACCACCATGAGTAGTTAGTGTGACCCCCGGGAGACTGGCAGGATGTTAGATGGATATGTTGGAACCTTCAGGTTGGGCTGTAGAATGGCTGAAGTTGGTGCTGGTGTGCAGTTGGTTGTTGGGCATTTGGCCGTCTGTGAAGTTCTTAGCCCACTCTATGACTTGTTAACACAGGCCGTACCAAACAAATTTTGCAGACACCAGTCGCATTGTTGTGCGGATTGAGGGGTGGGACAAACCATGGATCATATTGAAGATTGTTCTCCATTGGCAGGGATGAAAGGTCAGGGTTGGCCAATGGAAATGTTGCAGAGTAGTGTAGTGCCATTGGTGTCAAGTGGGAGGTCTTGGAACTGCAGCTCCACGATTGCAGTTCTGAAGCTGAGTGTCTTGGGGTCATTCTGATGTGCCTCAGCCAGATCATGGTAGTTGATGCCCTGCAACATAACGTGGACTACCGGTCTGGAAAGTGCGTCTGCGACCACACTGTGCTTTCCTGATGGATGTTGGATAGCAGTGGTGAACTTGGAGACATAGGATAAATGTCTCTGTTGTCAAGCAGACCATGGGTTAGAGGACTTTGAGAAGGTAAAAGTAAGTGGCTAGTGATCAGTGTAGACAATGAATAGATACCCTTCCAGGAAGTAGCGGAAGTGGTGGAGGACCAGGTGCATGTGCTGTACTTCAGTTTGCGGGGCCACGGGTGTTAACTAAAAAAGGTGAGGAGTCTCCATGTGTCATCAATGAACAGCGCCCATGGCTGTGTTGGACACGTCAACTGTGAGGGCCATCGGTATATCCATTCATGGGTATAGTAGCATCATTGTGTGGGTGAGGACATCTTTGGTCTGCTCAAAAGCACTGTGAGCCTCATTGTACCATTTGAGCTCCTTCAATGAGCCCAACATTAATGTGAAGAGAAGTGCATAATCTTGGCTGCTGCAGGAATGAATCTGTTGTAGAAATTTACCATGTCCATGAATTCCTGAAGGCCCTTCACTGTTGTCGGTCTGGTGAAGCATCGTATGGCATCTTCTTTGTCTGGTAAATGGGTGGTGCTGGCTGTGGTAATTTTGTGGCCCAAAAGGTCTATTTCTGTGAGGCCAAACTGGTACTTCTCTGGGTTAATGGTGAGGATGAACCGTGCGACGCAAGTTAAAAGCTGGCAGAGATGCGTCATGTGCTCTGCAGGCGACTTGCTGGCTACCAGGATGTTGTCGAGGTAGATGAAAAGGCAATGAGATACTGAAATGTCTGCACTGCATTTTTCAAATTGAACGGCATGCGTAAGAATTTGAACAGGCCAACGGGGTGATGATAGTGGTCTTTTGGACATCATCTGGGATCTGGTGGTATCCCCGGATTAGGTTGACTTTGGAGAAAAGCTTTGTACCATGGATGTTCGCTGCAAAATCCTGGATATGAGGAATTGGATAGTGGTCTGGCGTTGTAGCATAATTGAGACGCCTGTAATCACCACAGGGTCTCCAGCTGCTATTGGACTTGGGCACCAAGTGGAGGAGTGAGGCCCACATGCTATCAGAATGATGAACAATGCAAAGCTTCTCCATGTGCCTGAACTCTTTCTTGGCAAGATTGAGTTTGTCTGGGGCCAGGCGATAGGACAGTGAATGTAATGGTGGTCCAGTCATGGCAATATGATGTTGGACGCCATGCTTGGGTATGGCTTCCATGAACTGGGGGAGCAGGATGGAGGGAAATTCTGTGAGGAGGCAGCTGTACTGGCCGTGTTGGGTTTCCATGGAAGCAATTTGTGTGGAAGGCTTGAAGGACTTCCGAAGGGGCACTGCGTGTAAAGTCTCAGCATGAACTAGTCATCTGCCCTGGAGGTCAACAAGTAGGGAAGTGCACCCAGAGGAAATTCATGCCTAGCAGAGGCTTCTCCACTGAAGTGAGCATGAAGGACCATTGGAATGTGGTCATTGAAATGTACCGAATTTGTCTTTTTATTGGCAGCATGCAGGGAAAGGCAGTGGGGTCTTGTGTGCATCTCAAGGGCTGTAGGAGGTATGAAACTTATCTCCAGCCCCGTGTCCAAGACGAACCTACAGCCTGAGATGGTGTCCCAGACATGGAGAAGGCTATTTGGTTGGGCAGCCACTAATGGCAGCTGGCCCCATTGTTTCCCAGAAACGAACATGCCTGGTGGCATTTGCATGCAGAACCCCCCCCAACATTAGTGGTAGAAATACCATTTGGGATCAGACCTTTCTGTTTTCTGGTGGGGTGGGGCCTGCTCATGTGGTGGACTGGATTTGGGCATTGTCCTCAGTGATGGCCATGTGACACAATTGACCAAATGTATGGCTTCAAGCTTGGAACGGTAGAGAACATCTGCTCGTCGCACAACCTTGCATGGGTCGCTGAAATCCGCATCAGCCAACAGGAGTCTGATGTCTTCAGGCATCTGCTCGAGGAACGCCTGCTTGAACATGAGGCAGGGCTTGTACCCTTCTGCCAGTGTGAGCATCTCATCCATGAGGGCAGAGAGGGGTCCTATCGCCTAGGCCATCCAAGTGCAGGAGCCTGCCAGCTCTCGTGCATTGTGAAAGGCTGTATGAGCTAATAAGGAGGTTTTCAGAACATGTATTTACCTTCCTCTGGCGGCATCTGAATGAGGTCATCAACTCACGAGATGACTTCCTGGTTGAGCGAGCTGACAATGTAGAAGTATTTTATCAAATCGGAGGTTTTTATCTGTTTGATCTGGAACTGGGCCTCCACTTGTCCAAAGCAAGTGCGGGGCCTGTTCATCCAGAAAGTTGGCAGCTTCAACACAACAGCGCCTACAGCTGCTTGTTCCATTGTGTCGAGTCTTCAGGACATGGAGACTCATCAGGGTCAATAATGTAGCGTGTTGTGAGCGAACGCAGGGAAGAGATTGAGACAACAGGCTGGGAGTTCCGGTATCACAACTGCTTTAATTTGAATCTTGAACTGCAGCCTTTAAGCTCATTCTCCATCCTGCCCCATGTCCTGGCGCTGATGACATAAGCGCATAGATGACCTTCCAGTCTGGACCGAAAGAGACAGTCCTGCAACACTATCCTTGCTGCGGCTGCCCCACTGACCGTGTATGACAAGCGGGGCTGGTTCACCATTGAAATTGAGTGCATCGCCAGAATCTATTATTAAAAGGATTTTAAGGCATGGGTGACATTTCATGCCTTATTGTCTTCCTTCTGATGTCTGTTCTCTCTCTTACAAGAAAATTTAAAAAAAAGAATGTAGACACTGGGATTCTGAAGTAAAACCAGATGATGCTGGAATCATTCAGCAGTTTGGGCAGCTACAGGATGAAGATCTTTCATTAGATCTGGAAAAAGGAAAACAAAGTTTTAAATTGCAAAGAAGATGGGTAAGGGATGGCCTGAATGAAGGGAAAAGTTCTGATACGATGAGGACACAATTGGTCTGGGGATAGTTGCAGAGGTCATGTGATTGATAAATTAATGCAGGCAGTAAGAGGGAGAGAATAGAAAAATGTAGTGGAATATCGAACCATCACAGTTATAGGATATGAGAAACAAAAATGGAGTCAATATTTTCATCAGGGATGGTCAGTTCTCTTTAGTATACACTTTTTCATTAAGGCCCACTATTCTGCCAATTGTAATTGAGAGAAAAAGCTCAGAGAATCAAATACCTTAAATATTTAACTTTGTGTTTCTTTCTTTATTGGTGCAAACAACAAAGAAAGGGAAGATTGATTATGAGAGTAAACTAGTTAAATTACAAAAGCGGACAGCAAAAAAAGTTGAACTAATCTATGGCAACCATCACAGTGGAAGGCACTTCTAACATGACAACGATAGATACTATGGATGCCATGGGACATGATAAAATTGCTTCACTAGTGCTGAGCAGCTAGTGTGTCTAAAGGTAAGGATGTGTCTAAAAGTAAGGAAGTGCCTAAAGGTAAGGACGTCCTGTGGTTCTGATGGATTGTTTCCCAGGGTACTGAAAAAATGGTATAAGTTATAATTGAGACCTGGGTGATAAATTGCCAGAGAGGCAATCCAGAGAGGCTTCAGCAGATTGTAAGATAGAAAATGTTAGGTCAGTTTAAAAAAGGATGTAGGCAAAAATCAGGTAGCTATTGGCCAATTAGCTTAATGTCTGTAGTCGCTAAAATGCTTGAAGATATCATTAATGAAGAAATAGCAGGACATCTGTATAGAAATGGTTCCATCCTGCAGATTTATCAAAGATTCTGGAAGTTCAGTTACTGTTTGACAAATGTACTGGAGTTCTTTGAGGATATAATTAGCTCAGTGGATCGAGAGGAATTGGTCAATGCTATATACTTGGATTTCTAGAAGACCTTTAAGTCCCATATAAAGGACATCAGATAAAGATGCATGGAGTTGGGGGAAATATCTAGGCATGGCGAGATGACTGGCTAATTAAAAGAAGGGAAAGTTGGGATAAATGAATGCTTTTCTGATTGGCACTCAGTGATGAGCCAAGGGCTGTATGGATCAGCGCTATGCCCATAACTCTTCATGATATACATGAACGATTTGGAAGAGGGGAACGAGTGTAGCATATCTAAGATTCCTGATATCATGAAGACAAATTAAATATTGGCTTAAATTGAATTTAAAAGCAGGGCGGTTCTGTTGCAACGATATAGGGTACTGGTGAGACCGTACCTGGACTACTGTGTGTAGCTTGGGTCTCCTTACTTGAGGAATGATATGCTAACTTTGCTGAAGAGTGGGTTTACCACGTTAGTTCCAGATATGAAGGGGTTAACCCATGAGAAATGATTGAGTCACTAGGCTCTGTACTCACTGGAATTCACAGGAATGAAAGGGAATTTTATACAAACCTGTAGGATTGTGAAAAGGATAGATAAGATAGAGGCAGGAATGTTGTTTCTATTGGCAGGAAAGACTAGAACTCGAGGACACAGCATCAAGATACCAGGGAAGTAGGTTTAGGACCGAAATGAGCAGGAATTCTTTTCCAAGGCAGTGATGAATCTGCGGAATTTTCTGTCCAGGGAAGCACTGGTGCCTCCATTATTAAATATATTTAAAATGCAGGTCGATAGATTTTTGCACAATTGGGGACTTAAGAATCCTTTTAAAAAGGAGCTAAATTAGCCATGGTCTTCTAAAATGGCGGAGCAAGTTCAATGGGAGGAAAGGTCACCTCCTGCTCCTATTTCTTATATTTTTGTGCAATCTCAAACCATATTAAAGTCTATTACTTAACTGTATGATAACTAATTTATTTGGTACATTAGCATGCAAATTATACCTATTTTGCAGACTGATAAAATATTTCTTCTGCTGAAGTTTTCCATTATTCATGAATGATTTTATGCAGACTGAATATTAGTCTTTTATATCAGAGGGAATAAATATATTCCTTTGTTTTTGAAGAGTTATAAAATAGGTCAAACAAAATAAAAGTGCAATGAAAAGTGAAGCACATTGAAAACAATGTGTTGAAGAGGTGTTGGTGCACATCCAGACTCTACTGCCAAGGCTGAGGTCTGTCAGATCAGTTACAAAAGCAACCATTTGGTTTAATCATTAATGATCCAAGAGCATACAGACAAAGACCATCAGAGAAATGTGCACTCGTATTTGACAGTTCTAACAGATAGGTCATGTTGTGTATCATCAAAGAAATAAAACCAACTACTCCACATACACAATATGCACGACAGTCACCTTAATCTCTGCCAACCTGTTTTTTTAAAAACGAAGCAGACAGCAAGCATTCATGGATGGAGATTTCCCAAGATGCAGAAAGGAATAAAAAGGTGGGAATGTTCCTGAGTGCCATTGAGGCATGTAAAAAGATAATCGGTTTAAACAAAGGGAAGGATGTACAGCGTCTCTGACTTGGAAAACTAAAGAGTGCAGGAAAGGATGTAAACTGGAGAGATTGCAGAAATGTGGTCTGGTGAAAGATTTGAAGACATTTAAAGTCATTGTATTGGGCATGTGGTAGCTTAGTTAAGGATGATGGCTATGAAGCATTAGTTCATGTTTTTAGGCTTTAGAACCTTTAGATAAGTTTCTACTCTGTTGACTTTGGAGTATGTCTCAGTCAACTCAGGCAGAGAAACTGGGAGCAAAGGATGGCATCCTTGCAAGGGACAGGATGAGAGGTGTATTCAATGTGGCTGTGGGAGTTGGTGGGTTTGTAGTAAATGTCAGTATATAGCTTATCCCCTGATATGGAGGCAGAGAAATCAATAAAAAGAGAGAGAAATGGTCCAAGTGAATTTCAGAGCAGGATGGAAGTTAGTGGGAAAGTTGATAAAATGGACAAGCTCTGCACAGGCACAGGAAGGAGCCTCAATACTGCTTTTAATTTAATGAAGGAAGAATTAGTGGATGATGCTGAGTAGGTGTGGAACAAAGACTGTTTCATGTCACCAGCAAAAAGACTGGCATAGCAGGGTATAGATGTCACTTTCTAAGATCTAGTTTTTCCAAATTTCAAAATGTGTCATCTTCAAAGAAAGATAAATGACAATATTCCGAATGACTATCTTATTAATTCAATAAATCAAATTTCGTAGTTGCAGCTGTAATTTGTTGATAAAATGAATAAGCATTTTGCATAACTTCCCATTGAGATTTTCATAATGATGAGTAACAAAGCAAACTGTACAATAACTATATTCAACTTTAAACAGATACAAGAGAAATAAACACAATAAGATGAAATAAGAGGAATTCAAAGAAAAGTATCTTAAGCTTTCTCCTCTGTCATGGTTCTTTGAAGAATGAGATATAAACTCTCAGTCAGCTTGGATATTATGACATATGATGTCATAGTAACTATGATAACACTACAAACACCAATTTTTCTTAAAGGGATAGGCACAAAACTAACAAAAAGCAAAAACAAGGTTTTCTAAATCTTTACACAGGGATCCAAGTGAGTGCTCATGGCTATGCTTTTGCTTTAAAGGAAATGAGAAATAAGTTATTCAGGGAGAGAACATGTACTGTCAGGCAGATGTAAGTGTTGGTGGAAGGCAACTGTCTAGAATGTTGTTCCATGAAGAAACAGAGGTTTGATTCGATGTTCTGAGGTATTCTTGGTACCATTTAAAATAAACAATAAGCTGCAATAGAGATGTTGAACATTAATGAACCTTCTGATTGAATAGGGCTACCGGCATATGAACAAATGGTGCTTTGATTTCCAATGAATATGAGAATTTATTGTATTATAATGAGTACAATATACAGATGCACCAAAATTTATGTTTGTTTCGGCCACACTTGTAAACGAGCAAGAATTGCAGAGAACATTCTTAATATTGAATTTTACTGACTAATTTCCAATAATTGTGTCCATGTCAGAACATCAAAGATTTGACAATATTAGACCAATCCTGTGCAGAAATGGGGCTGGGACAAAATCAAGATTACATGACTGTATTTGGTTTATTCTCGTAAAAGCTCAGAAACTTGAAAAATCTTTTGAAAAATTTACTTTTCAATTTTTCCAAAAACGTAGTATCACATCAGGAAAAAAACAATTTTTAAAAAGTATTTATTCTTTCTTTTAGTATAATTCATTTCTCAGATACAAACACTACGTCAGCTTACTTACAAGTTCCTTTGCTCTCCCAAAACTTTGAAAATTAAACAACAAAAGCAATTAAAGTGACAAACAGAAAAAATGATATAAAGAAAAAGAAAACTTCAGTGTACTGCCAATCTTTCTAATTTAATTCCACTCTTTGAGATCCTTTACTGCTGTTGTCTTTATGTATTTTGATAGCTTTTAGAACTATGGGCTGTTGTTTTTTCAATTTTATTTTTCATTTGCATCAAAACATATACAGTATTTATCCATAATATAAGAATAATAAAAATGACACAAAAAAATAGTTTTTATATATTTTCTCCCCCCACCCACCCTGTCTCTCCCCCAATAAGTAGGAAAAAAGAAAGAGCTTGTCTAATAAACTTGTATATTTTAATTCATAAATTGCAGTTTACATAATAATCTTAAACCATAAGTAATTAGATTGGGTTGGATGGGGACATTGTGGACATTGCAGGTAAAGTCGTAGCAATAAAATCAATGCAGGGGTTCCAAATCTTATCAATTTTTTCTGGATGATTTCATAAATTATACATTATTCTCGCTAATTGTAAATAATTTAATAATTCCATTCACCATCTATTCAACCCCACAATATCACCAGATTTCCATGTTACAGCTATAGAGTTAAAATGCTTAAAAACTTCTGATAAATATCTAACTTCAATTGGGAAATATCTCCCAATAAAAATACTCTGGGATCCTTCAAAATTTGTTGATTCAAAACTCGTTCAAACAAAATACTTATATCCTTCCAAAACTTATTCTCCCTTTTCACATTGCCAGACTGTACACAGGAAAGATCCTACTTTATGTCTAAAACATTGATCAGAACAATTTGAATGAAGTGCATGTAATTTGTATGTAGTATAATATGATTGATGTAAAAAATTAAATTGTACCATTTGATATCTAACATTAATTGTATTAGTTAAACTTTCATCACATAATTTTGACTATACTTCTTGAATCTGTATATTTAAATCTTTTTCCCATCTGGATTTAGATTTAAATAAATCCCTTTTCTGAATAGTCTCTTGTAATTTGATATACATATTAGTAGTATTATTAGATATTCAAATTGACTTTGGTCATTTAAAATTCCTCCCTAACTTTCTTTTTAAATATGATTTAAGTTGATAATAAGAAAAAAATAGTATTATGTGGTATATTATACTTATCTTACAATTGGTCAAAAGCCAAAAAAAAGGATCCCAAAAAACAATTCCTTATTTTTTTATTCCACAATTGTACCAAACATCAAAATAACAATTATTAACCATGAAAGTAATTAAAGGATTTTGATTTAATTTCATTTTAGCCAACTGATAATTCTTCATTCCTCTTTCTACATGTTCTCCATTCTATACTTTCAGTATATGCTTCAAAATTGGTGGATCTAATTTTTCTTTTAATAATCCCTCATGCCATTTATATAAAATATGTTTCGAATTCCTTTCTCCTATTTTACTCATTTCAATTTGCACCCATGCTATCTTTTCATTGGTCTGATAACAAGAAAACAAAAAATCTAAGTTGTGCTGCTTTATAATAATTTTTAAAATTAGGCATTCGAATCCCCCTTGATCAAATTTCCATGTTAATTTTTTCCAATGCCATCTGAGACATTTTATCATTCCAAATAAATCTTCTTACACTTTTATTTAAATCTTAAAAAAAAACATTATTGGTACAAAAATTGGTAAAGATTGAAAAAGGAATTGTATTCTAGGAAACATATTCATCTTCACACAATCCTTCCTATTAAAGAAATTGGCAGATCTTTCCATCTTATTAAATCTTCTTTAACTTTCCTCAATAAAGGTATGTAATTTAATTTAAATAAATTATTTAGATTCTTATCATCATTAATTCCTTAATATTTAATTGTACCATTCCGGCATTTAAATTTTGCCCATTTTTGGCTTGAACATAGTCTGTTTCGATCATTGGCATCACAACATTTTTATCAATATTTATTTTGTAACCTGATTCTAACCCAATCGATCATTTAGTTTTTTTGAATAAGCTTTCAGGGTTTGTAAGATATAGCATTACATCATCTGCAAAAAGACTAATGTTGTGTTCTTTATCATTTATCTTAAAACCCTCAGTCTCATTTTCACTTCTAATCACCTTGGCTAAAGGTTCTATGGCTAATGTAAATAAAAAAGAGATAATGCACATCCTTGTCTAGATGATCTTTCCAACAAAAATGATTTTGATATTTGTCTATTTGTAATCACTTTAGCCTTTGGAAAATTATGTCTCTTATCCAATTTATAAAATTTGTTGGAATTCCAAAAACCTTCAGTACTTTAAATAAACAATCCCATTCTAATCTATCAAATGCCTTTTCTGCATCTAAAGCTAAAGCCACTGATGGTATTTTTCTTTTCTGAGCCATATCTATTAAACTTAAAAATCTAACAATATTATCCACTGATCTTCTATTTTTAATAAACCGGTTTGGTCCAAATTAATCAATTTAGGTAAACATTGAGCTAATCTATTAGATATTAGTTTGGACAAAAATTTATTATCAGTATTCAATGTTGAAAGGGTCCTTCACTTTTTTGGAATAACTGTTATTAATGCAGCTTCAAATGACTCAGTTAAGTCCCAAAGATATTCCATTTGATCTAACAATTCCATAAATATCAGAATTAATAACTCTTTAAATTCTTTATAAAACTCTGGAAGGAAACCATCCTAACCTGGAGCCTTATTGTTTTGAAAATACATCAACATATCCATCTACACATAAGATGACCTGAATCTTCTTTTACAGCTACTATTGTTCTCGATACATGTTCAGTCTTCAATTGCCATGCTAAAATTTATGTGCTCTATCTCCCAATTCATAATATTTTTGTCGAGTTCGTCATACCCCTCTCTATTCTATATGTTTGTATTGTATTAAGCTTCAATTTCTTTAAATCCAATATTTTCCTTTGTTCATCGTTCCCTCAATTTTGCAATTCATTTTCCATCTTTATTATTTACTTTTCCAAAAAATTAACTTCAGACATATATTCTATTTTAACCTTAGCCATATAACTTATTATTTGTCCTTTTAAATAAACCTTCAAAGAATCCCATACCACAAACTTATTAGTTATAGAATGTTCATTCAGGCCCATAAAAAGTTTGATCTCTTGCCTTATAAATTCACAAAAATCTTTCCTTTTTAACAATGCTGCATTAAACCTCCATCTATAACCTATATTTTGTTCCTCCTCCATAAAACTGACATAACTAAAGGTAAAAGGTCTGGAACTACCCTCGCTTGATATTTAATACCATGAACTCTTGTCTGGAGTTGAGAGGTAATTAAAATTATGTCTATTTGGGAATATGTCTTATGTCTATAAGAATAAAATGAATAATCTCTAATATCAGGATGCATCTTCCTCCAACTATCAACAAGTTTCATTTCATTCATAAATTTTTTCACATCCTTTTTAACCTTATTTTTCACCATAATTTCTCCTGATTTATCCAACTTCTAATCAAAGGTAAAATTAAAGTCTCCTCCCATAATTATTTTTCCTTTTGCATTAGATAACTGCATAATAACATCTTGTATAAATTTTCCATCATCTACATTTGTGCATATTGTGATAGAATATAGATATGTTTTTGGGAGATAAATTGGGGGTGGATTTGTAGTGTAGGTCACATACAAATACTTAAAACAGATCCTATTTAAAACACTGGAGCTCTGCTAATGCTAGACATGTCAGGGCCTCAGAACCTTTGCAAAAGATATGGAGAGTGCTCAAGAGACTTCTGCAGTGTTACATTCAGCAACAGCAGCTGGGACTGGAACGGGACAAGCTGGCATGCTTGTGGAAAACCATTTGGAAGCTGGGTTGTGAATGCTGAGTTCAGCCTGGTCAAAGCCCTTGTGGTTCATGCATGAGGAGAGGACTGGCTATCTAATGTTTCACTTGGAAAAAGAAAATAAAACAAAAAGGAACTCTGGTGAACTTAATAAATGTTAAATTCTGCAACCAGTCAACTTGGAGGAATGAGAAGTAAGATTAAACTTTGAACCAAAAAATCTTTTCTGACTTACACACACATTACATACATGTGTGCTTAGAATTCGAAGGGGGTTAAGTTAGGTTAGTTAAGTCAATAGTGATAAGTTAAAGTGTAATTCTGGTTTCATGTTTAAAGATAACTAAAAACAACTTTTGTTTAAATGACCATTTGCCTATTGCTGCTGGGTTTATGGGTCCTCTGGGCTTGTAACAATATATATTCATCAAGGTCCAATATACAGAATCGATTTTGCAATTTATCATCACCTACCTCCCCACTTTCGGTCATTATATCCAATATTTCAATTGGTAAACTTTTATTTATTCCTCTAGCTTTAGAATTAAATGAAGAGGATACCCCTCCTACCCAATCTCTTTAATTTCAAATGTTCTATTTCCATTAAATGAGTTTCTTGTATAAAAGCCATTCCTACTTTAATTTTTTTAAATCATTCAATAACTTTTTTTCTCTTTATTGCATTCTGAATTCCATTAATATTAATACTAATAAATGTCAATTTCCCCACTATTAGATATCAAAATTAAAACCTATATCCATCCAGTGTCCCCCTCCATCTTCCCATCCAACCCAACCCTCCCTATATAATATCTTACATCTATAAACAGTCCAGGCTAAGAACCAAAAAAAGGAAAAGATAAGAAAGGAAGAAAAGAGATAAGGAAAACCCCAGAGGTGCATGATGTTATAAGCATCTTTATTACCCTGATTTGTATGGGATGCAAAACTTGTGGTCAGCATCACAATCCCCACTAACTCACTTTAAACATCATACTATCCCTTACTATAAGCTTACCAATAGACCTTTTCATCCATTAATCTTATCCAGTATATTAGATCATGCACAATATAAGTTAAATCTTCCTTCCTCTTTGAACTCTCTCAAACTCGATGTATTTTCAATGACAGCACAACCTATCAGTTATATTATGAATTCAAGTATCCACAACCATCTACTGATCTTTAACAGGCAATAAATCAGCATATTATCATTGCTTCATTAGGTCCAGTAAAAAAATATATTCCTTCCTTCCAGGATGAATGCTTTCAAAACAGCTGGATATCTCAAAACAAAGGCATAGCCTTTTTTCCACAATACATCTTTAATCAAATTAAACTCCTTATTTTTCAACAAATCAAAACTTGTATCTGGATAAAAGAAAATCTTATTTCCATTATAAATCAAAGGTGATTATCTTTTTTTAGCTTGTTTCACTGCCAACTCCAATAACTTCTCTCTTCATATTGAAGGAATCTGGTCAGGCTGAGGTTTATGTCTTCCTGTCCTATGGGCTCATTCTATCTCCAAGTCACCTTGAAATGCAGCCTGACCCAAAGATTTCAGTATCCATCATTATAGAAATTATTTCAAGTCTTGACCCTTGTCTGCTTCTTTAAGTCCAACAATCTTGATATTCCGTCCACTGAAATTTTGCAAAACATCTATTTTTTTCATTAACCGATCATGCTTACCAGCTGTTTCTGCTTGTGTTTTCTTCATTTGATCTTTAATATTTTGAATCTCAAACTCATTCCCTTTAATTTTTCAGTCCACTATTTCAAATCTGGTGTCCACCTGTTGTATTAATCTTTCCATCTTGTCACCATTTTTCCACACTTCATCAGTTAACACTTCCATGGATTGTCAAAAAAGATCTAACATTTGCTTTAATTCACCAGAAGATACAGAAGCTTCTGCACCTTTTTCTACTTTTTTCTTGTTTGTAGGTCATTCTTGTTCTTTCCTTTGCTTTTCCAGGTCTTCCTCTTGATCACTGGAGTTGTGAGTGCCTGGGATCTTTTTTTAAAATTTCCTCCTTTTTTGGTGCTCTGTGCATATGGGAGGTGTCACTTCTTCACTTGATGTCGGCAGCCATTGTCTAGGGAGACCTTGTGCAGCAGTGTCCAAGGTCTCCCCGGTTTCTGGCCTCTTTCCTTTGCTTACGGACAGCTCCAGGATCCTGTCTCAAGATAGGATCTTCCTTGGCCCTTTTCTTGCTCGTTTCTTGTAAGGCCTTTATCCTCCTTTGGTGGCAATGTTGATGTCTTCTGTGTATCTTCAGACAGTTCTTTCTTATATTTACTGTAAATTTTATAGCCTTTTTTGTCACTTTTTCTCAACTTTTTTGAGGACACCAGGGATTATCAGTCTAACCCCATGTGATTACATGGCATGCTCCCAACTGTGGGCTGTTGTTGAAGCTATGCACCAAAGTGCTCTAGATAAGGTTGCCATATTTTGGCAAAAGTATCATACTTATTTCTTAAATTATGTTATTTTCTTCTTTTGAAAGCAGTTGTGCATGTCTGTGGTCCATTGAGTGATGAACAGGAGGGAGTCAGATTTCCAGGTGATGCAATGCATTTTTTTGATACTGACAATGCAATGTCTAAAATTTTAATTTGGAATTTAGCTAATGATCTGCCCACATCCTCTCAGTTTCCCAATAAATACAGCTCTGGATCCAGCAGGAAGACTGTTCCCGTAATCCTAGTTAACATAGTAGATAATTCCACCAAATGAGTCTCGCCTTCACACAAATCCATGTGGAGTGTTTCAAGGTACCAATTTCTAACCCATACCTGAAGCACATTTCCAATATATCTGATTTTATTTTATGTAATTTTTGTAGTGTGAGATATAATTGGTGTAAGAAATTATATTGTACCAATCTTAGTCTGACATTAATCACCGATGTTACACTTTCCCTACATAAATCTGACCTACACTCTTCATCGATCATTATTCCCAAGACCGACTCCCACCTCTCCCTCGATCTTTGGAGGCCTGGTTTTGGGGTCTCACTTTGAAGTACAAAGTGCATTCTGGATTTAAATTTGGGAGCAACTCCCAGTCAAAGTAGCCCTTCCACCTTGTTCCCTTCAGGTGAGGTCATGGTAGGGCCCCATTTTTCCCTCAGGAAGGACCTTAACTGTAAAAAGTAGGGAAAGGATCCATTAGGGAAAATTGTATTTATCCTTCAGTTGTTTGAAGGACATGAGCTGTCTATTCTCATAGCAGTCATCAATAATTTGGATCCCCTTTCAGTGCCAAACATCCAGAATTTTATTACCTAAATTGATAGGTATCAGCTCGTTGCGTATTAAAGGTGCTTTTGGCAATATTAGAATCTTTACTGATACAGTCATTAATTTCCTTGCTACACTCAAAAACTTCTTTTGATATTTATCTAACTTCAATTCAATATCTGTTTCATATATATTGCCAAGTAAAAATATTCCCAGGTCTTTTGGTATTTGTATCTTCAAAATTTATCCTAATAATATATTCAAACCTTTCCAACATTTTTACACTTTCACACAAGACCAAACTGAATGTACTAAAATCCCTATTTCTTTATTACATTGAAAACATTTGTCAGAACAGTTGGAATTAAGTCCATGTAATTTATACGGAGTGTAGTATTATTAGTGCAAAAAATTGTATTGAACCATTTGATATCTAACATTAATTGTATTTGTAGCATTCTCTTGGCACAGTCTTGACCACGCTTCATCTTGAATTTATATATTTAAATCATTCTCCCATCTTTGTTTTGATTTATATAATTCCTTTTTCTTCATAGTGTTTTACAGTATTTGTAATATTTCTCAATAAATGTATCCATAATTAAATATTCAAATTGACTCTGTTCCAGAAGTCTTAAATTTGTGCCTAATTTCTTTTTAAAATATGATTTAAGCTGATAATGTGAAAAAATTGTATTATTTAGTGTATGATATTTCCCTTTCATTTGTTCAAACGTCAAAAAGAAAGAACCTAAAAAAACCAATCTATTACCCTCATTACACCTTTATTATGCCAAATATTTAAAAAATAGTTATTTAAAGTAAATGGAATAAGTTGACACTGCATTAACAACATCTTAGGTATTTGATTATTCTTAATTCCTTTTTCCTATATGAATTCCATTGCATACCTTAAGTAAATGTGTTAAAATTGGTACTTCCATTTTTCTTTTTAAAAATTTATCATTCCATTTGTACAAAAAATACTCTGGATTAGTTTCTCCTATTTCATTCATTTCAATCTGTACCGATGCTGTTTTTTCTCCAGTTTGATAACAGGAGGACAGAAATCTTAATTGTGCTGCTTTATTTTTTAAAATTAGGTAATCCTAGTCCTCCATCAATTTTCCAGCTCAATCTTTCCATAGCTATTCTTGGTATTTTATCATGCCAAAGAAATTTTCTTACATTTTTATTTAATTCTCAGAAAAACTTCTCCAGGACTGGAATGGCTTCTTCATATGTTTAAATAATCTTTGACTGTTTTCAATTTTAGGGGTATAGTTGAGTTTGTACAAGTTTCCCAAATATCTATCCATTTTTAACCCTAGGTATTTAAAACTACCTGAATGCCACTTGAAACAGCTTCCCTATTTGTGTCTTTTATAGTTTGAATCAGTCAAGGGCATAAATCCTACATTTTTCCTACATCTTCCAGGGTGTCCTGCAATTTGGGCAATGATTCAGCTGGTTCCGTCAAGTATAGGTTAATTTTATGTCCACCTGGCTACTTTGAATCCTTTATGTGTGGGACCTCCTAATATTTTCTGCTAATAATTCAATAGCTAATACAAACAGCCCTGGAGACACTGGACAACCCTATCTGCTAGACCTACTTAAGTGGAATGTCATCAAATTTCAGTGATGTTATGATTCTTTCTTGTGGTTTAGAATATAATATTTTCACCCAATTAATATGTTTGTTCCAGCACAAATTTTCCATTACTTTAATAGATATGGCCATTCCAATCTATCCAAGGCCTTTTCTGCATCCTGAGATACTGCTACACTTGGTCTTCTCTGGATTGTGCTAGATGTATTATATTCAATAAACTTCCCAAGTTGTTAGCAGAATGTCTCTTTTATTTATAAAACCTGCTTGGTCCAGATTTATTAATTTTGAGAAATATTGGCCAAATCTCTCAGTCAGTGCTTTGGCTATTATCTTGTAATCTGTATTTAATAGTGAGATAGGTCTGTAAGACACAGGTTTAAATATATCTTTATTCTTAAGTAGCTTCACAATTATTGCTGTTGAAATGGTGTCTGGGAGAGTCTTTGCCTCCACCGTTTGATTAACCACATGAGTGGCATCAATAAATCTTTCAATGTTTTGTAAAACTCAGGTGGGAAACTATCCTCCCCTGGAGACTTCTTAGCTTGTAACACTCCCAAAGCTTTTTCAATTTCTTCCTTAGTGAAGGCTGGGGTGGGGGGGGGGGGGGAGGGGATCTAACCTCATCTGGTCATCTTGGCTCAATCTCAGCAGCTCAATTCCATTCAGAAAGTAATCTATTTTTGTTTATCCTGCGGGGATTCTGGTTTGTATAATTCTGTGTAGATTTGTTTATAAGTGTTGTTAATTATTTTTGGACCATGAGATATTGCATCTGACTCCATTTGAACTGTGTTGATTGTCCTTAAGGTTTCCTCTGCCTTCAGCTGTCAAGTCCAAATTTTATGTGCTCTTTCTCCCAATTTGCAATATTTTTGCTTTGATCTCATTGCATTTTTCCATTTCCATTTTGTATGTTTGCATTGTATTTAAGTTTTTTTTATTTATCCTTTGAGCCAGATTTTTGATATTCTTTCTCAAATGTTGTAATTTATTTTTCCAGATTGTTAATTTCCGCCATATGTTTTTTAGACACTTGAAAAATCTCATCTTAGAGTCGTGGAGTTAAAATTATGGGAACATGCTCCTTGCCTCAATTCATCCATGCTGCCCATAATATCTATCTAAGCTAGTCCTATTTGGTTGCATTTGGCTGATATCCCTCTCAATCTTTCCTATCCATGTACCTGTCCAAATGTCTTTTAAACATTGTAAATGTACCTGACTGCATCACTAACAGCCTAAAGCTGATGTTCTGTTCCTTGACCAAAATCTTAATATCCCTCAACACCAAAGTCCCTAGACCTGCCAGCCCTATCCCTTACTAGAGCTTGATCAGATGAATTTTGTCAAAAGATTCTGAGATTATCTGGGGTAAGATTCCTTTGGACAATCATGAGAAAAATAATGAGTGATGGTAAAAGAGAGATACATGATTCAAAATTGTAGCTTTTAAAATCTTTAATATTATCTTGTATTTGACATTTATAAGCATTTTTATGTGGCATGTTTTATTACAACGGGTCAAGAAAGGAATTGAAAGATGCCACACAAAGAAAGAGAAAGAAGAGAGAAAACAAAGAGCAGGTAATATAAGATGAGCCAAAGAATCTGGTAAGATTCCAGCATTGTTTCACCCCACTTTTATTCTTTCACTCTCTCTTTCCAACTAGTACCCATTAATCTATCTGCTTCCTTACTCCGCTGTTCATTCTCCCCAGGCCAACTGATGCCCTAAGCACAGCCCAACAATGGCTCACCCTTGACCCTTCCATTGTCTAAATGACAAGACATTAAGTGCTGAATGTGAAATAATAGATTAATAATTCAGTATTCTTCCAGACCAGACCCCACAACATATTAAATATAACCTGTACCTTTTTATTTTCATTTATTGTTGGGGGGGAGGGCGGTTTTTGTGGGGCCCTAGTCCAGCTGCACTGTGGTAAATCCAGCATTGGGGAAAAGAAACTGTGGTTTCCTTTCCCTTGGTGCCCTAAGCACATTCTTATTTTGCTTAATGGTTAATCCAGGCCTGATCCTCTCTATCTACCTGTTATCCTTCACCCCTCTCTGGTTCACCAATCCCTTAATGTCAATCCTCCCACCATCTCCTCCTTACACTGGCCTGCTCCCGTCTCTGCGAACAGATTAGATGAAGGATTTTGGCCTCATCCAGTAGCAATTCCTTTTCCTCCCATTGTAGTTCTTAACCTGCTGAATTCCTCCAGCAGATTTTTTTTTCCTTCAGTTTCTAGCATCTGTAGTTTCTTGTGTATCTACATCAACCTTTTTTTTGCCTGTAGCCCCCTTAGGATTCTGCTGAAAATTTATTGCCCCCCCCCCTTCCCTGTGAAGCAGTCATTTAGTTGGTTTCTTCCATACTTCTCTTCTACATAAAAAAAAGTAAAAAATATTTTGATTTCTGTCCGTGTCTGTCCCCCTCCCCCCCTTAAATGTGCTGTGACCCGCAGGGGGTCCTCACTGAGAATGGCAGGTTTAGATCATGTCAGATGTTTCTTTTTTTTCTGGACACTCAATGGACATGAAATGGAAATCAAATTTGTTTCTTCCAGATTTATTCTGCCTCCAACTACCTACGTCCTTCTTTCTTAACTGGATTTGATAAAGATGTAACTCTTACTTACTCCCTCATTCCATCATTTCCATTGCAGACAGGAAGTTAACATGTGGAAATGATCCCACATCCTTACTGTGACTCTGCCCTTACAATGGTCCAGTATGTTGATCATATGGGGTTATCTTAAAATGTTGCAACTTAAAATCTGGCTCAAGGAGTGTAGTGTGATGGGTATTGAAGTATGTACAAGAAGCTTGGCCAAAATGAGAAAAAAAATTACAGTATATTTTGGCAGATAAGACGGCATATTGAAGCACCCAAAAAACACCCCCTCCAAAAGGGGTCACCCTATAGGCCAGGTAAAAAACGATGACATTAATATTCTACTCCAAATACCACTTGATTGGTTCCCCATCAACCCACAAAGACACCACCCTGTAACACATTTTTAAGGTACTGCTATATTTAAAAAAAGCTGCTGTAATGTACACAATTTTTTATTTTGCACTAAAATCCTTTTGCAATCTGGTGTTAAATCAGTAAAAGAACTGTAAAATTTAAAAAAAAATCACACACATTTAAAATCCTTGAAAATCTGTAACTTCATCGTCTGAGGCAAAGAATTTGGCAAGCACATCCGGAGTCTCACTGTTTACATATCATCATATGGTTTCCAGTCTGAATCTGGTGAGTCGGCTTCATCGACAATATCCCACAATAAATAATTCTCTAGTGCCTTCCATTGCACTAGAGTCTTTTAACTTCAAACTTGCTTCATACTTTCTTCTTTCTGCTGGTGTCTCCATGATAACAATTTGATTTAAAAATAATTAAACTGGTTAAGACAGAAGCTAGCAACAGACTGAACCATGAATCACTTTGTGACAGTGCTTCACCCACCTACCACCCATGCCCACCAGCTCAGACAACACAACACCAGCTCAGTCAACACATGTTGACTGGTATGTTTGGGGGTCATGAGGTAAAATCATGAAATTCAGACTGAAGTTTGTCTTAACTGAAGTTCACAGAAATATACTGTAAATATTTTTAACTATTTGGATTCTATATAGACAATAGGAGGATATGCAATGCTGAGTGACATTAAATGGAAAATATCATGTTAAACTTTATAGTCAATCCTAAAATCAGAAATATCAGTACTTTGGACTGTACTAACCTCTATGATTACCATTTCTAATTTATGTCAATAGTCTCAAAGTTCTCAAATTTGTTTCAAGACCACCCTTACTCCCTTTCTTTCCAGTTTCCTTCACTCCATTCAATTACTTCCTTCAACATCTCTGATTTTGCTTCTGTTATTATTTCCATTCCTTCTTCTCTCACAGATTTTAGAACCAAAGAACATTACAGCACAGAAACAGAACCCTTTGGTCCTTCTCGACTGTGCCAAACCATTTTTATACCTAGTCCAACTGACCTACACCAGTCCATATTCTTCCACACCTCTCCAATCCATGGACCTGCCAAAATTCTTCTGAAATGTTAAAATTGAGCCCACATTCAGATTTCAGATTTATTGTCAGCGTACATACATGACATCACATACAACCCTGAGATTCCTTTTTCCTGTGAGCCAGGTAGAATTTCCACAAATTGGTAGAAAAAAAAATTAAACTGTACACAGCGTAATCATGTAAACAAATAAAAGAACTGTAAATGGATAACAAATGTAAACAAATTGACGGTACAATACTGAAAGAACAAAAGAAAATCAATAAAGTGCACAAGAGTCCTTAAATGAGTCTCTGATTGAGTTTGTCATTGAGTCTGATGGAGGGGTAGCAGCTGTTCCTAAACACAGTGGTATGAGTTTTATGGCATCAGTACTTCTTTCTTGATGGCACCAGTGAGAACAGAGACTATGATGGGTGGTATGGGTTTTTGATGACTGCTGTTGCCCTCCGATGGCAGTGTTCCTTGTAGATATACTCAATAGTGGGGAGGGTTTTGACTGTGATGTCCTGGGCTGTGTCCAATACCTTTTGGAGGGCTTTATGCACAGGGGTATTGGTGTTCCCATACCAGACCCTGATGCAGCATACTGTTACGAGCCCAAAGGACCAAGAACCCAGCAGTAATAGACATTCACCAAGACAAGTAGTTACTTAAACAAAAGTTGTTTTTAATTATCTTTAAACATGAAAACAGAATCAAGCTTTAACTTATCCTTATTAACTTAACTAACTCAACTTAACCCCCTTCTAATTCTAAGCGCACATGTTTGTGATGTGTGTGTGAATTTAAGAAAAGTTATTTCATTCACAGTTCAATCTGACTTCTCAGTCTCCCAAGTTGGAAGGCAATTCTTATACTGTGCACAGAATTTAACATGTATAAAGTTCACCAGGTTTTGACACTCGAAAGCTAAATGTTTACCACTCAGGAAGGTTCTTTGTAGGGTTTGCAGAGAGAGATTTGTTGTTCCAGAATTTGCACAACTGAGGTACGACCATTAGTCATCTCAATGTCTTGCTGATGAAACTTGTTCCATCAGGGTTCTCCAGATGATAACCTCTTTCTTTCAGGCTGTCACAGAGTTCCTTTCTGTTCCCCTTATTCCAAGAGAAACATCAGACAGATAACACTTCCAGCCATCCGCCACTCTGGAGTTTCTGTTTCAGTTCCAACAAGCTTCTCCTGCTTGTTTCAGCTGTGACTCTCTCTCCATCTCAGATTCCAACTGCTAGCCACATGTCCTCTCTCTCTCTCACTTGCAAAAAAAAAAAATCCTCCTTCTCCAGCAAACAATAGGATTTAGTCTTTTGCTCCCATCTGTTGTTTTTAGGTAAACAAGAACCCAGGAGTGACCTTTGAGTGAGAACTTTGCAAAAAGGTCAAAAGTCTTGTAAAAATGTTCAACACAAATGACCTGTCTCCAATCCATTCATTTCATGACATCATTTCAATTAGCACCTACTTGTAAAATTTGCATAGCATGCTCCATAGTTTCTGTAAAGTCACTGGTTATGAATTCATCAGTATTTTATGAATTCTTCAGTATTTCAAATAACATCTATTTTAAAATGTGTGTATCCTATTCTAATTTTACCAATTTATCTCTAAAGTACATCTACAAATATTACATCACAATTATTTCCACCATACCTTTGTAGAAATTTGCCGGGTTTTCTGGTGTCATACCAAACCTCTGCAAACTCCTGTGGAAGTAAAGGTGCTGACATGCTTTCTTCATGATGCCATTGGTCTGTTGGGTCCAGGAAAGATTCTCTGAGATAGAGACTCCCAAGAATCTAAATGTGCTCATGGTCTCCACCTCTGATCCCCCAAAGAGCTTTCCTTTCCTGAAGTCAACAATATGCTCCTTAGTTTTGGTGACATTGAGTGCAAGGCTGTTGTTGATGCACAACTGAGCCAAATTTTCGATCTCCATCCTGTAGGCTGACTCATCCCCTTCCTTTATACAACCCACTACCGTGGGATCATCAGCAAATTGGTAGATGGTCTTATTGTCGTCCCGAACTACACAGTCGCGGGTATAAAGTGAATAAGGCAGGGAGCTATGATGGATCACCACTTGAGCTGCAGCTCGTCCCACCACACTCTGTGTGAAGACATTCCCCCTCATGCTCCTCCTAATCTTTTCCTCTTTCATCTATATCTTACCTACCAATATTTACTCTGTCTATCCCCCTCATAATTTTAAACACTATCAAATCTCACCTCATTTTTCCATGCACCAGGGAATAAAATCCTAACCTGTTTAACTTTTCCCTGTAACTCAGTTCCTGAAGTCTGGGCAACATCCTAGTAAATTTTCTCTGCACTCTTTCAGTCTTATTAATATCTTTCCTGTAGTTAGGTCCAAATTTGGCCTCACTGATGTCTTATACAAATTTAACATAATATCAAAACACCTGAACTCAATATTTTGATTTATGAAGGCCAATATGCCAAAAGCTCTCTTAACAACCCTGTGACACCACTTTCAGGGAATTCCCAGATCCCTCTGTTCTACCACATTCCTCAGTGCCCTACCATTTACTGTGTATGTTCTTTCTAGTTTTGTCCTTCCAAAAATGCAACACCCTGCACTTGTCTGCATTAAATTCCAACTGCCATTTTATCAGCCCATTTTTTCAGATGGTCCATGACATCTCTGCAAACTTTGAAAACCTTCTTTGCTGTACACAATGTCATTAGCAAACACTGATCCAACTTACCACATCATCATCCAAATAATTGATATAGATGACAAACAACAATAGTCCCAGCACCAACACCTGAGGCACACCACAAGTCACAGGTCTCCGGTCTGAGAAGCAATCATCCACCACTACTCTGCTTCTCCCATCCAGCCATTGTTGAATCCAATTTACTACTTCGCCATGAATACTGAGCTTCTGAACCTTTATGCCTAACCTATCATGTAGGACCTTGTCACAACATTACTACAGTCCATGTAGACAAAATCCACAGCCTTTCCTTCATCAACTTTCCTGGTATCTGTAGAGTGAATTAAAACTCTCATGACTGGAGGGAGAACAAATGCTTTTATTAGCTTATAACTAATGGTAAGGTTCAACAGTAGTCTTCAGAAGGGTTCTGGGTTTAGGTGAGAAACCAGGGTTATGTGTGGGCAGATGGGGGAAAAACTGGGAGGCGGGTCAGCTATCAATATATCACCCTACCAATGAATTCCAGTTCTCTGCATTCACCACCTACTGTAGAATTTAGGGTCTGTGAATAAAGACTGAAAACATGGGTTCAGAAACAAGTGGCTAAAAAATATATAGTTATTTACAAATTTAAGCAGTCCGGGGTGGAGGGGGGTGGTGGTTCTAGAGATCCTGATGGAGCGCTTTACTATAGGGACTAAGAGCTTGGACTACTTGGGTCTCCTGGTCCCCTTGTGAGGGAGGAGAGGTGGGCTGGGTCTCTGGCTCGGTGATGTAGGGGGGTGCACTTTCCTCCTGAACCAGATCCCCCGAGGCCCTGACTGGGGTTTGTGGGAATGAGCTCTGTGGCTCGTAGGGCACCTGAGGCAATGGACCCTCTATTCCGGTTGGTGCTAGGTCCCTGATGGAGATAGTGTCCACCCTGCCATCCGGGTACACCACATAGGTGTACGTGGGATTGGCGTGGAGCAATTTCACCCTTTCCACCGAGGTTGGGGTGGGGGGTGGTGTCATCTTGTTTCTCCTCACGGGCTTCCTAAAAAGGACTGGAACAGGAGTGGTGAGCTAGGTGGGAGTGTAGTTCCCAATGCTGAGCTTCTTTCAAAAGTGAATAGGACCTCGTGAGGGGTAGTGTTGGTCGTGGTACATAGTAGCGACTGGATGGAATGGGGAAGACTTCTTACCAGTGTGAATCTGGAAGGCCTTTTGACTTCAGGGCCAATTTGACAGCCTTCCAGTCCGTCGTGTTCTCCTTTTCAACCTTCCCATTCCCCTGGGTTTTGTAGCTAGTAGTCCTGCTTGACAATGATAGAGAGGAAGAAGGTGTTCCCATTCGTGGAGAGGAGAGGTCCCTTAAAATTGACTCGGAGTGTTTGAGGGGGTTAGATGACTTGATCAGGTGCACTTTTGCAGGGTGGTAGAAGTGTGGCTTGCACTCCGTGCAGACCTGGTCATTTCCCTGACATCTTCTATAGAGTAGGGTAGATTGCGCGCCTTGACAAAATGAGCCATGTGGGTGACCCCTGGATGGCAGAACTCATTATGCATAGTGTACTGACAATAACCACACCAGAAGTGTGAGCATAAGACAGCTTTAATAAACTAATATGTACACTAAGAGGTCTCATCTCTCTGTAAGACGAACCTGGAAGGCTAGACTGTAGCTCTGGACTGCTTTATATACAAGGTCATCGGGATGACCCCTGGTGACCTAGTGGTGTAATTACATATCACCACACATAGACCGTAGTTGGCCAGTGAGTGCAGAGGCACAGCTTCCTCTGGATAAGGCATCCTGAGGGTCATTAAAGGCTCCTGGCAGATAGGCAATGTCATAATTGTAGGTGGAGAGTTCAATCCTCGACCTAGCAATTTTGTCATTCTTGATTTTTCCCCTATTGAACATGAATGCGACCGAGTGCTGGTCAGTGAATGCATAAATCTTCTACCAGCCAGATAGTGTCTCCAGTGCCTTCCAGATTCTACAATGGCTTGAGCCTTCTTCTTCACAGAGGGGTTCCGGAGCTCTTGGCCTTGTAATGTTAGTGAAAATTATGCAACTGGCCTGCCTGCCTGGTGAGGGTAGTGGCCAGGGTTACGCCTGAAGCGTCGCTTTCCACTTGAAAAGGTACATTCACATCTACCACATACATGGCAGCTTTCACAATGTGGTTCTGGAGGTAGTTAAAAGCAGTTTGGGCTTCAGTTGATAGGGGGAAATTAGTGGCTTTTAAGAGAGTGTGAAACTTATCAGTGTATTGAGGGATTCAATGGGCGTAATATGAGAAAAAAACCCAAATACCTCCTCAAAACTTTTGTGGTCCTGGGGAAGGGGAGCTCTAACAGGGGGAACATCCTATTGGGGTCGGGGCCAATGATGTCATTCTCCACCACATAGCCAAGGATAGCCAGATGTTTAGTCCGGAACACGCACTTGTCAGAGTTATAAGTGAGGTTCAGGGCTTTTGCCGATTGGAAAAAACTCTGGAGGTTGGCATCATAGTCTTCGAAGATGAGGCCACAGTTTGTGACATTATTGAGGTAGGGGAAGGTAGCCTTCAACCCACACTCATCCACCATTTTGTCCATCTGCCTCTGGAAGACAGAAACCCTGTTAGTAATACTGAAAGGGACCCTCTGGAATTGATTGAGATGACTGTTAGCCTCAAATACCGTATATGCACCATATATACATCAACTTTCAGGTCGATGGTCGAATAGACCCATTTCTGAAGGGGGTATATGACCAGGAGTGTATACCAATTAATAGTTTGGCTATAGTCAATTACTAGCCTGGACTTGTTTTCCCCTTTTACCACTATCACTTGTGCTCTCCGCGGGCTGGTGCTAGGTTCGATGATACCTTCATCCAGTAGTCATTGAGTCTCCAACTTTATAAACTTGGTCTGCTGCACTGTGCCTCCTGCTCTTAGTAGCAATGGGTTTTCAGTCTGGGGACAGACTTAGGAAGTGAGGTGGGGGAGGGGGGTATCTATATTCAGTGTGGAGAGGCTGCATGTGGGTTTTGATTTTAGAAGCCCTCCGTTCTAAACTGTTACAGGAGGGAGGGGACCAGAATACTCCAAGGTCATGCTTTTAAGGTGACACAGGAAGTCCAGACACAAGAACACCAGAGCATATAGTTCATCATGAATATACAAGTGAAATTTACAGAATTTCCCCCTTCGAACGACAGGTGTCCTATACAATGTTGTTGAACACACATAGAAAGCAAATGAGATGCAAGAAATATGCGGTAAATAGAAGGATACCTCTTCAGGTTGTATTTTTGCACAGTCCATGAGTCTATGAAGCCTTTAGTAGAGCCCGTGTCGATTAGGCATTTATTGGAATGTCCATTTACCTTCACAGTCACTATGGAGTGGCTGAGCTGGTGAGGTCTATCCGGATCTAGGACTATCAAGGCTAGGACCCTGAAGACTCCATTCTCCTTGTGGCAGGCTCCACTAAAGGAAAACACAGACACAATACTGTTTGGGGCAACACAGCTTTATTCCACTCACATAAATATCTAGTTGGCTGCTGGCTGTTTTTACAGTGATCCCGAAGGGAGAGAGAAAGCACATGGTCGGGACCTCGTCTTTATACCGTGGGCTCTATTGGCCAACCTGGTGGTTGGATGTCATTAGGCTACCTGTTGGCCGAGTGATGTACTGCAGCATATAATCACACTCCTCACTTGAGTGGCCACTACTCGAGTAGGTAAGATGGCAATGACCTCATGGCATGGCAAGATGGCCACCCTCCTTCCTTCTCTGATGACGGCACCAAGTTTGAATTCAAGTCGTGGCAAGATGGTCACTGAGCCTTTTTGTGCCATTTGCTCACTGCCACCATCCAAACAATATTGTGCCACCATCCATTGGCATGTCATGCAGCAAGCGAGTTTGGGTGAATTTGGGGAAGATGGCTTGCGGTTGGAATCAGATCTGGGAGTGGTGCCGGCCGCGGAATTCCCCAGGCTTCCCCTCTCATGGCAAACCCTCAACCAATGTCCTTTCTTTCCACAGATGGAACTCACTGAGTCTTTTGCCGGGCAACAAGATCAGGGATGCTGGCTCTTTCCACAGAAAAAGCCCTCCCTGGCCTGGGAAGTGGCATCCATTAGGGCAGGGGTAGCAAGAGCAGGCAAGGAAGGGCTCATCTGGTCTAGCAAGTTTGCTGGTTTAGACGTCATTATTCTTGAGGTTATGGTATGGCTAGCCAGGTCCATCTTACCTAACTTGAGCAACTAGAGAATCCCGGACCTGTTCTTCCTCATGAACGTGGCCTGTAGCCGCTTCGTACCTGTACTATTTGGCAAGCACCCACAGATCCAGCAGGTAGTCATCAATGGTCTTTCCTGGCCACTGGTAACATAGAGCGAATTGGTGCCTCGCTAGGATCTCATTCTGACTTCAGGTGCATAGCATTCAATGCCTAAATAGCAGCATCATACATAGAGCAGCTCCTGATGACTGCATACCCTTTTGTTCCCACCCTCAAAACATGTGCAGACCTCCTGAGTTTATCAGTGTGGAAGATGTCTCTGGTCATGTTCAGGTAGGCCTGGAAGCAGTCGAGCCAGTATGTGAACTCCTCAGCCTTGTCAGGGACAGACGGTTTATCAGTAGCATACCTGCCTTGAGTAGTGCTTCCATCATTGGGGAATAAGTTAATAAAATTGTAGCATGAATAAACACTCTCATGACTGGAGGGAGAACAAAGGTTTTTATTAGCTTATATCTAAGGGTAGGGCCACACAATGGTCTTCAGAAGGGTTCTGGTTTAGGTAGGAAACCAAGGTTATATCTGGGTAGATGGAGGCGGAGCCAGGAGGCGTGGCCAGCCTTCTGCACAACATACTTCCATTGAATCCCAGTTCACTGCAGTAACCTCCTCGAAAAATTCTGAGGTTAGTAAAACAAAGCCTTGTCCTTAATCAGTCTCTGGCTATTCAAATAGTTGTATATCCGATCTCTTCGAGCACCTTCCAAATAACTTACCCACAACTGACATCATGCTCACTGGCCTGTAATTTCCAGGGTTACTTTTAAAACCTGCTTTAAACAATGGAAGAATGTGAGCTACCCTTCAATCCTTCAGCTTAGGACATTTTGAATATTTCTGCAATTTCTACACTAACCTCCCTCAAGGTCCGAGGGAATATCTTGTCAGGCCCTAGAGATTTATTCACCCTTATATACTTTAAGACAGAAAGCACTTCCTTTTCTTTAATCTGTACAGGTTCCATGAACTCACTGCTTGTTTTCCATATTTCCCATGACTCTGTGCCTGTTTCCTGAGTGAATACTGATGGAAAGAAACATTTAAAAACTCCTCCGACTCTTTTGTCTCCATACAAAGCCGACCACTCTGATCTTAAAGTGGATCAATTTTGTCTCTTACTCCTTTTGTTCACAACATACCTGTAGAAACCCTTCGGATTTTCCTTCACATTTTCTTGTGCATTCATTCCATATCCCTCAGCACCCCTTGTCATAAGTAGTCTGAGTACTTCATTTCGTTCACGATCAGCAGAAATTTGAGGGAGGTTTCAGTTTTCCACATTCTGTGTGAAATCCACAATAACATTGCTATTTCACTCCAGAATAACAGCTCTCTTTTAAAAAGGTCCAGCTGTCACCTCTCATTTCTGACCTGGTTTGAGTTAATCATTGATCTGTGGAGTATTTTAAAGGCATTACACACAGTGGTAAAAATTGCTCCTACAAACGTGTGTTTGCTTAAGCTTTTAACAAAGTCTTCAAAGGAGGTATCGTAAAAAAAATGAACAGCGTTACCAGAGCTCAAAAATCAGGCCAATTGGTTCAGATTTATTTCACGAATTCCAATATTTTGTGACAACTTGGCATAAATTGTTTAAGAATAAATGCCAAAGCAATTTGATATGGTTCTTATTAAGAGTGTGACTGACATCATATGCAATAAATTTGTTGGGAAATTAAACAGTTCAGTCCCCAAAATTTAGCAACATCGACTTAATAATTAGCCACACAATAATTGTTTCCAAACTAGCCTTACTTACAAAATGGAAATGTATTTTAGTTCTGCAATTTGTGGTGAGTTGGGATGTTGGAGGATTAGAAAACTGGACATAAATATTTTGCAGTTGGCTGCTGGCTCTCTGCAATTAGCTGTTAAGGTTGATGTGGATGCCAGGTTTTTCCTCTTCAAACCAAGTCCCCTCCCTTTCATTAACACCAACTCTGCCAGCCCTTCAACAACCCTGCCCTCATGGCCACTCTCACCTCAGCAACAAACTTTGACCAAAGCTGCTTACACCATGCCCTATAAGATGACCCACTCCCTCTATCTTTGCTGATAGAAAGTTACCAAGATGTAGCTCAAAGATGAAAAGTACTTCTCCGGCTTCATCTGTAAGACATTTATATTCTGTGCAGTATCAAGGTTATGTTGTGAATCCTCCACCACCAGGATTATGAATTAAAATACTTCCTTATTGATCGTTTTTTCCTATCACATTGGCCATTCTGACCCCTGTTCCTGTGACAGCTTTTTGCATGAGTTGCATCCCATTTCTCCAACTCACCTCTTTTCCTTTTCTCGTGGTTATTCACTTCTATTTTGAGAGTAACTGCTGAATAAGTTGTTTTTGTACTTCATGGCTCAGCAGTTTGGATTATTATCACTTGTTTGAAAACACATTTTCCTCTTCTTGTCTTTGGTTCTCCTGTTACTCATGGAACCAGTTTCACGTCTTGTTGAAGGGCTCAAGCCTGAACCGTTGGTTATGTATCTTCATCTTTTTTCTATAAAGTAAACTGTGATCGGCTGAGTTTCTCTAGCATTGTGTTAATACTTCAACCATGGTATCTGCAGACTTTCATGTTTTACCTCTTGCCAATGGAACCAATTTCTTTATTAAACCCCTTAAAAAGAAATTTGAGCATATCCAAAATGTTTTTTCTCCTCTCTACTTTTACAGAGCATAAGAACCACTTTTCCAGTGCAGGGCTTTCCTCGAATAGCTGAATCCTAACATCTTCTAATGCAAATAATAACCGACAAAAAAAACAACCTTTCTCAAGAGTTCGATATTTTGTCCTATTGAATTGGAGCGCTTTCATCCCTAACGTCGAAGTACTCGAGATGGCAGAGGTCGACAGCATCGAGTCCACGCTGCTGAAGATCCAACTGCGCTGGGTGGGTCACGTCTCCAGAATGGAGGACCATCGCCTTCCCAAGATCGTGTTCTATGGCGAGCTCTCCACTGGCCACCGAGACGGAGGTGCACCAAAGAAAAGGTACAAGGATTGCCTAAAGAAATCTCTTGGTGCCTGCCACATTGACCACCGCCAGTGGGCTGATCTTGCCTCAAACCGTGCATCTTGGCACCTCACAGTTCGGCGGGCAGCAACCTCCTTTGAAGAAGACCGCAGAGCCCACCTCACTGACAAAAGGCAAAGGAGGAAAAACCCAACACCCAACCCCAACCCACCAATTTTCCCCTGCAGCCGCTGCAACCATGTCTGCCTGTCCCGCATCGGACTTGTCAGCCACCAACGAGCCTGCAGCAGATGTGGACTTACCCCCTCCATAAACCTTCATCCGCGAAGCCAAGCCAAAGAAAAAAAGAAATATTCCTATTAATTTTGCAATTTCCTCAAATCTTTCAACTTCCAAGATTACAAATATGGATTTTAAACAACACCTACTGCAATGTGGCTTACATCTTACACATATCCTTCTTAAAGGGTCCAGCAAGCCATTAGAGGACTGGCCATTCCCAGCAATGCCATCTATCCTGGAAAAATAATGAATTGAAAGAAATCCTGGCAGCAAGATCCATACTTCAGTCGGCAAGTAACTTGTGGCAGAACATAAGTAGATAAGAAATAGGAGCAGGTGTAGGCCTTCACATCATGGCTGAACTGATGATACCCTCATCTCCACCTACCTACCTTTTCCCCAAATCCCTTAATTTCTGTTCTATGTGAAAATCTACCCAATCTTGTCTTAAATATATTTACTGTGGTAGCCTCCTCTGCTTTGATGGATATCTGCTTCAAAGGATATCGTTATATCCTTAAAGAATGCCAGAAAGTTTGCCAAACAAGACCCACCTTTGCTGAATCCATTGCCACATCAATTTAGTTCCAGATGCCTCGTTACTTCTTCTTTAATGATAACTTCAAGCACAGAGCACCCATGGCATAGGGATTACTTAAAGTGGTATGTGAGTGGAAAGAAAAAATTTGAAAACCACTGATCTAGTGCATGCCCCCAAATCCATAAAGGTTGCAAGGCCAGTTGGTAAAATGATTACAAATGGACAAGGGATTTTGGGGGGGGGGGCAGGTGTACAATGTAAGAACAGTGCTGTCATACTCAGATCGTATTCAACAGTAAGCAGACTCCAGTTAGGTAAACAACACATGGTTCTAGTTGCAACACCTCTGGACCACTGGAAGGATGTCATAGCATGAGTGAAGTCATGGAGTTGGCAAAGCCTAAAGCGTTAAAGTCGTATTGAGTGACTCACAAGGGTGGAATTGATTTCTGTGGAGTTAAAGACTTTGAAAGGTGACTTAATGGAGGTGTATAAATGATGAAAAGGTGGATGAAAAAGCCACTTTCCATCAACAGAGAGGATGGTTTAAGGCTGCATTGATTTAAGGCTGCAGGATCAAATAGGAGTTCAGTGATGGTCAACTGGAATTTCTCTGTCTGAAATCGAGTTTCCTTGTTTATAAAGTGGTAGGAGGAGCACTTGGTATACTTGGTATACTGTAGCTTTATGGGCTATGGAGAGGGAGCTGGGATATGGGAATAATCAGAATTGATCTTTTAGCTAATATAGATTTGGTGGGTCAAGTTAATCTCCCAAACTAAATTTGCAAATCAGATGGCTTTCATGGAAGAGGAAATAAAACATATTTTATAACCTTTAGGAAATAACCTTTTTAACAGTTTCATGTATAAGTGAATATTTATTTTATGCAATGAAAAAGAGAGCAATGCAGGTCAACGGAACTGAATTTTGTAGGTAGTGCGCAAAATGCTGCGGCTACTACAGAACACATTTACTGCTGTCAAGCAAGGATGGATTTTCAGACATAAACCTCCCAGTTTGAACACAACTGAAGTTGCCATGTCCTTGTCATTATTAGTAACTGGTGACAGTAATTAATAGCCATCACCATGAAACATTTAATGCTGCACAAGACCCACATATGATGGTGGTAACTGACATTAATACCTCCAAAATCTGTAGTTTTAGATGCACGATTTAAAAAAAAGCTTATTGTCTTGAAATATCATAAAATTGCAGTGTCAATTTCAACATAAATTTCTGCTATTCAGTTAGTGTGTTCAGTTTCTCATTATGGGCTGCTGGTGTTAACTCTCAACTACCAGAAGCACTGAGCAGAAAATCACAGATATACTCCCTCGATTTTCAGTCCATTTACTTCAAAGGATGGAGAATTATGGAAATATAGCTCTGATTCCTTGACATGAATTGATATTCAGCAAGGCTCAATGCCACAGTAACATGAAAAATCTGCACAAAGAACTCAATTTTTAAAAAATCATCTTGCTGTTTAAAATTTTTAAATAAATGACATGTTGTCTTTCCATTTGTATTTTTTTTAAAGATTGTTGGAAATCATTAGTGTCTTCTTCAATTCAAGATACATTCAAGTTTTATTTTGAATCCACATGTTTATTGTAGTTATGTGAGGTTCCTAGTCTGTAATCTCCACATCATAAATCAAGCACTGCTAAAAATGGAACAGTTGGAATGCCCTAAATGTTTTATTCTCTTTGGGAAGTGATATGATCTTTGCACAATTTAAAAGGTTATTAATTATTCAAATGTACCAATTTGACAGTTATGCAACAACAGTGCACTTTGTTCCTTGACAACATACAGGCAGAATGTTGTTAAGCAATAGTCCTTTGAATGGAAGCATGTAAATTATAACAGTTAATGAGCCATTTCCTTATCTGCAGCTCAATACCCAGAATATTTAGACTAATGTGATATAGAACTGAAATTTCAACCGGAAGAAGCAATGCAAAGAGAAATGAAACATTCGGAAATGTGAAAAAATTCCCATAGACCATAAAATTGTGGGCAGTTGCTTTGCTTTATGTATGGAGTGGAATTGACTAGATCCTTAAATTCATCCATTTCCTACTGATAGCAATCACAAACCTGACCATAAAACTATTTCAATTTGCCTTTTTCTGCACTGATGGTGGGTTCTTTTTTTAAAAAACTTTATTTAAGATTTTATAAATGAATAACATATAGGATTACATTAAAAAAAATTAAGAATAAAATAATAAAATTACAATACAATATCAGTAATCTAAATAAACTATACCCTCCCCAATAATTATTACACATTAATAACCCAACTCAAATTAGTCCAACCCCCCTTTCCCCCCAAAAATAAAGAGTGAAGAATTAATAAAGTTAATAATATATGTGAGAAAAAAACCCAATTACAATAGAAACAAAAACATAACCGATTAAAATACTAACAAAAAAAAAGTAATTAATACTAAGATATCAGACTTAAAAAACATATTTAAATCAAACTTAAATGCATATATTTAACAAACGGAGTTAAGATGAAACATATATTTAACTCAAACTTAATATAAAAAATTAGTAAAGTTAGTAACATTATCTATCAAAAATTCTTAAACAATAATCAATTCTTAAAAAAAAATTGTAGCATGAAAAAAAAGATGAAAAAAATACTTTCTTTATAGAGATAAACCTTCACCAAATACCAACTAACTTCACATCTATCATCATATTAGTCACATAAACCACCATCTTAAAACAAAATTCAAACCTCATTAAGCATTGTACAATTCAATTTTAGTACTCTTCCACCATTTTTCTCTTTTACTCTTGAATAGTTATCCAATAAAAGCTCCAATACCACATTTAAATATCCCCAATCATTACGTTAAAATTCAGATATCCAAATAATAAAAACACATCTACAACGAAATCTATATCTTCAACAAATGGAGCATAAACCACAAACAAAATTCAAGCCTCATTAAGAATTGTACAATTCAATTTATAACTTTCACCATTATTCCCTTCGTTCTATAACTAAAATAGCAAAATAATATACACCAGAATTACCACTCCTTTCACCTTAAAGTTATGAAAAAATATAAAAAAAAACTTATCCATCAAACAATCAAATACTTTCTTATGCTTCTTTTTATATTTAAACATAAAAAAACCCTTCACTCTTTAATCTAATAATACAAAAAAAAGGAAGAAAAAAAACGGGTAGGAGGTTAAAGATACCCCCTCCCGTCTAAACCGCGCAATGCAGTAACTCCCAAAAAAAATGGGTGTGAGATAACTCACACGTAGCAGATGACTTTCAGGAAATAGATGACTTTTCAGGAAATTCTCCCAGTACATCAAGTTGTATAGGTTCTTGTATCTCAAGAGATGTAGTTTGCAGCACCACCTCTACAGATGACAAATGCCTTTGAGTAACTCTTTGTTCTAAAGGCTGTTTGGCACTCTCTTTAGGGGGCTCTACCGATGTAACATACATCCTCATCCGAAAACTGTACCTCTCTCCTGGGATGCATTTCACGCTGAGTCCCGGTGTCTTTCCTGTAAGTAGGCTCCAAAACTTGAACTTTTGGAAAATGTAGTTTTTTGATAATCTGTTGTCGGTTTTTTTTGCTCTTTTCCACCAATTGTACCATCATAAGTTAAATTAACAGCACTGAAATTATCTAAACTTTTAAAGAATTTTAACGGGCATTTCTAGACAAAACAATAAGATAGAGTCAGGAGAGGACTGGAAGGCACGTCTGATCCTGACGCCATCTTGCCACGCCCCCTCCTGATGGTGGGTTCTTTATGAAATCAAACCCCTCATTACCTGGAATTTATGGACAGATATGGTATTTTGAATTGGAGTTTCAATTGCAAGCAGCAATCATTTTGTTTTTCAGTCTGATCTTAGAACATAGTGCAGCACAGAGGCAGTCCCTTTGGCCTATGATGCCAGCTGAACACTATGCCAAATTTCCGATAGATCTCTTCTGCCTGCACATGATCCATATCCCTTTATTTCTGGCCTATTCATGTGCTGGTCAGACAGTCTCCTAAATGCAACTATCACATCTACTTCCATTGCTACCCATGGCAGCTTGTTCTGAACACCTACTACTTGCTGTGTAAATAACATAGCCCACCTACTGCTTTTAAACTTTCCCCCTCTCAATTTAAACTGATTGACCTCCAGTATGTTTGGAAAATCATGTTCTCAGTTACATCTATTTCAATGCAAGGAATATTGTAGAAAATGCAGATGAGCATGGATTGGCACATGGAATTATGACATGGCCATTAGTGAAACTTGGTTTCAGGAGGGGAAGAATTGGCAGCTTAATGTTCAAAGGTTCCATTGTTTCAGAAAGGGGAAGAGTAGCATGGCTTCTCAGGGAAAACATCACAGCTGTGCTCAGACAGGATGGACTAGAGAGGCTTTATGGATTGAACTAAGGAATGGGAAAGGTATGACCACCTTAATGGGATTGTATGATAGACCACCCAATAGTCAGAGAGATTTAGAGGAGCAAATCTGTAGGGAGATGGCAGACAGCTGTAGGAAATAAAGTTGTGATAGTAGGCAATTTTAACTGTTCTCATATTGACTGGGACTTCCAGACTCCAAAAAGAATGGATTAGTTTCTAAAATCTGTTCAGGAAAGATTTCTAAATCAATTTGTTGAGGTACGAACTAGAGAGAGTGCAATACTGGATTTCCTATGAGGGAATGAAACAGGACAAATGACAGAAGTATGTGTAGGGGAAGATTTTTGGTCCAGTGATCACAATGCCATTAGTTTCAAGTTAATTATGGAGGAGGATTGGTTTGGAGTTAGGATTGAGATTCTAAATTGGAGAAAGGTCAATTTGGATGAAATTAGAAAGGATCCAGAAAGCGTGCACTGGGCTCTGTTGTTTTTTGGCAAGCATGTGCTTATTGTCTTCAAAGGTGAAATTTTGAGCATACAGGGTTTGTATATTCACTTAAGACAGTATGGATTAGCAGCAGTAGTTAGGGGCTCCTGTTCTTTTTTTAAAATTCATTCACCTTTAACTTTTCAACCAAAGTTCTTGATATCTTGCCTCTTTACTAATTAACATTGCTGACTATTTCAAAATGACTACAAGGAGTGCTATAGCTGGGGAAAAAAAACCCAAAAAACCCACATACTACCTTAAGCAATCCTTTACTAATCACAGAGCACCTATGGCACAGGGAATACTTGAAAGTGATATGTGAGTGGAAAATAAATGTTGAGAACTATTGCCTTAAAGCTAATCATGTAGATTTTGGATACTTGCTTACCGAGCCTGCAAAGTTAAATGGGGAGTGTGTATTGGTCTCGGTATTTTCTGGGGTTTCTTTTTACTAATAATGGCCTAATTTGTTTTTATTTTTTGAATACCTGTTGTTTAGAAGCATTTGTGAATTTAATGAGCTAGTGTGTATTTTTTTTTGTTGCTGACTGTGGGAAAGGGAGACAGGAGTTTAACGTGCATATGCATTGTGTACCTTAATTGTAAATTCTTTTACTTTGGTTGTATTCTTTCATACAGTTTTTCATTGTCTGGAAAAATTATAAATAATTATTTTTTTTTAAATAAGAAGCTACATTTAGAATTTTCAGCAGAAGCTTTTGGGGTTTAAAATATATTTTGTTGCTGTCCTATACGGCAATGTTCGGAGTTGGAGTGTTTGGGAGGGAGGGTGAATGTTTGAGTTTAAAGTGCTGGATTGACAAGGTTGTTATAGCTTTGTGTAAGCCCTGTTTTCATGGATTCAAGGTGGCTGCTTGGAGGTTAGTGATAGGCTGTGCCTGGTTATTTTCGTAACATTAAAAATTATGATTACTCTTACTAAAGTTACCTCTTGGAACATGAAAAGTCTAAACAATCCTATTAAATGCAGGAGAGTGTTTGTACATGTCAAATATCTGAAAGCTGAGATTGTCTTCTTACAAGAAACTCATCCAAAACTGTGATAATTCTCACCTTACGTCAAAGTGGAAAGGACAATGCTCTTATTCTTCTTTTCACGCTAAAGCCAGGGAGTCTATTTTAGTCACTCAGAACATTCCATTTGTACATTGCAATATTATATCAGACAAAAACGGTCGATACATTATTGTTACAGGCAAATTACATAATAAAATGGTAGGTTTTGCTAATGTATATGCCCCTAACATTGATGATGAGGGATTCTTTGAATGTTTTTTTCTTAGCCCTACTGGATTTGAGTCTTTACTCACTGGTGAGACTTTAATTGTTAGTTAGATCCTGTCCTAGGTCGCTCATTCCCTAAATCTGCTACTTTGAGCAAATGTGCTTCTGTAATTTATTCTTTTTTAATAAATTTTGGTACTTTGGATGCTTGGATTTTTAAAAAAAAACTCAATAGGAGGGAGTACTTAAAAAAATGTTCATTGCACTTATTCGTGGTTTGATTATTTTTTAATAGATAATCGATTGATTTCATTGACCAAATCATGTGACTATCAGGGTGCAGTGATTTCAGACCATGCTCCTATCATTCTGTCTATGAATTGTCCTAATTTCCCTAAAAGACAGTGGCTTTTTAATTATACTTCACCTTCAGATCATTTAAAAAAAAAAAAATTCTTCCCCAACATTGGCAAGGAAAATACCTCTGCTTAAATAAACTTAATTTTCAAAAATCTAAAAGGAATGGTGGTTGGCATTTCCCAATTTCAGATTCTTTTACTGGACAGTCAGTATACTTCATCTGATCCTTTTATTATGATTTCATAACCGGGTTGACCGCCCCACAGGGTAGAAATGGAATTAAATCTTACTAAGAATATTTCCATTTTGGTACGTGTTTTCTCTATCCTCTTCTTTATGCATATTAATTGATAGACCAGTCATTAAACACCGTTTGAGAGTATGTACAATTTAGAATGTTTTTTGGATTTCAGAGTTTTTCTCTTGCCAGCCCTATTATATCCAATCATCTTGTTTCAACCTCTTTGCAAGACTTTCTTTCAACAACTGGCACAGGTTGGGTATTAAATGTTTTAAAGACCTTTTTATTAACAATAGATATTTACATGTGACACTTTGTTCAATCTCAGATTCCTGATTTTTCTGAGACTCTGGAGACAAATTTCCTTGATACATTTTTTTGGACTACAAACTCCCTATAAAGACGTAATATCTGTTATTTCGTATTGGCTAACTTAAGACAAACATCGTTAATTAAAAGCAAGAATGCCTGGGAGCAAGATTTGAATCTTTCACTGTAAAATGAGGTTTGGGACTCTATTTTCAAACTGATTGACATTACATCCCTTTGTTTGTTGCAATTGAAAGTGATACACAGTGCCCATATGTCTGAAGTTAAATAGTCTCATTTTTATTCATACATAATATGGTTTTTGTGGGACATGGAGATCTGGTGAAGAAGAAGAGAGATGTCTAGCAGTTATAGGCAAAGAGGAGCAAACAAAGTACTTGAGGAATATAATAAGTACAGGAAAAAAAACCTAAGAAGGAAATCTGGAGAGCTAAAATAAGACACGAGCAGATAAGGTGAAGGAAAATCTTAAGGGCTTCTACAGGTACAGGGGAGTAAGAGGCAAAAATGGTCCTCTTGTAAATCAGAGTGGTTGGCTATGTGTGGAGCCAGAAGGGATGGGGAAGATCTTAAATGGGCTTTTTGACTCAGTATTTACTCAAGAACTGGCACTGAGTCTAAGGAATTGAGGCAAATAAGCATTGAGGCCTTGGAACCTATTCAGATAAAAGAGGAGGAGGTGCTTGCTGATTTAAAGCTTACAAAGGTGGATATATCCCAAAAGCCTGACAAAGTCTTCCCTCGGACCTTGAGGGGAGCTGGTGCAGAAATTACAGAGGCCTTGGAAGTTGTATTTAAAATGTCCTTGGCCACAGGTGAGGTGCTGGAGGATTGGAGATAGCTCATTTTGTATCTTTCTTTCAAAAAAGATTCCAAAAATAGAAAAGTGAGCTGCAAATTGGCAGATGGAATTCAATGCAGTCACATGTAAGATGTTGCATTTTGGAAGGAAAAATCAAGGGAGGATATACACAGCAAATGATAGGTCACAGAGGAGTCAGAGAAATTAGGGAATACATTTAGACTGTGACAGATTATGTTGTGTTTGTATTGTATATGGATATGCTTTTGGGAGATAAATTGGGGAAGGTTTTTTTTAGTGTAGGTCACATACAAACACTTTAAAACAGATCTTATTAAAAATATTGGAGCTCTACTAGACATAGCAGTGCCAAGAGCCTTTGCAAAAGCTTTGGAGAGTGCCCAAGACACTTCACTAATGGTTTGTTGTTTACAAAATGGCAACTGATGAAAGAACTCATCAGAGCCACAGGCTGTCTGGTGTGGAATTTGCTGTTCTATCAGTTCTGGAGGGTTTAATTTGATATCACAAATGGGGTCGCAATCTTCCAGAGACAAGTGGACTGAATGATGGATGAATTTAAGTTGAAGACCACCTTCCCCTACCTTGATAATATTAACATTTATGGCCACTCTCTGGAGGACCATGATGCCAATCTCCAGAATTTTCTCCACACAGCTGAGGCCTGGAACCTCACTTGCAACACCAGTAATTGTGTGTTCATGGCTAGAGGCCTAGCCATCTTGGGCTACATGGAGAATGGCATCATTGGCCCTGACTCCAAAAGGATGCGCCCCCTGTTGGAACTCTCAATTCTGAGGATCATGAAAGCTCTGAGGAGGTGCCTGAGTTTCTTCTCATATTACGTCCAGTGGGAACCTCAATATGCAGACAAGGTTTGTCCTGTCTTAAAAACCACCTCCTTCCCACTGACAGCTGAAGCTCAAAATGCTTTCAACTAGGCTAGAATCCACATTGTGAAGGTCACCGAGTATGTGGTGGATGAGAATGTACCTATCCAGGTGGAAAGGGATGCTTCAGTCATAGCCCTGGCTGCGACCTTTAATCAGGCAAGTAGGCCGGTTGCATAGTTTTTCCAGGACACTACAAGGCCACGAGCTTTGGAACCCATCAGTGGAGAGAGGCTCAAGCCATTGTACAGCCCATCAGGCATTGGAAGCACTTCCTGGTGGGCAGAAAATTCACACTCCTCACAGGTCAATGATCGGTATATTCATGTTCAATAATACAAAATGGTGAAAAATTAAAAATGATAAAATTGCTTGGTGCAGGATTGAACTCTTTACCTAAAACTATGATATAGTCTACTGACCTGGGTCCATCAGTGAGCCTCCACCACTGCCCTGTCCAGAGGAAGCTGTGCCTCTGCACACAGTGGCAAGATGCAGTCCCGACACAATGTGCTCTGCCGCCCCCCCCCCCCCCCCACCCCACTCCGGCTCATTTTGTCAAAGCATACAATTAACCCTACTCAATTGTGGATGTCAGGGTAATGAAAACATTCTGCCAGATCTGCGCTGAGTGTAAGCTGCACGCCTACTGTGTCAGCAAAGCGCACTTGATAAAGGCACTCTGGGCCTTTGAATGAATCAGTGTCGATTAAAAGGGACCCCTCCCCTCCACAAACAGGAATATGCACATCCTCACAGTCATCGATGTGTACTCATATTTCCCATTCGCCATTCCTTGCCTGAACACATCAACTCCGTCTGTCATTAGGACCCTAGTCTCCATTTTTGCCCTGTTCGGGTATCCCGGCTATATCCATAGCGACCAGAGCTCATCATTTATGCGCAAGGAGATACGTCAGTTCCTGCTCGTAAGGGGCATTGCATTCAGCAGGACGACCAGCTACAACCCCCTAGGGGAATGGACAGGTTGAGAAGGAGATCACTACGATTTGGAAGACTGTAAAATTGGCCCACCGGTTCAAAGGACTTCCAGACTCATGCTGGCAGGATGTCCTACCCATGGATCTCCACTCCATTAGGTCGCTACTCTGTAATGTGACCAATGCAAGCTGATGTTTTCTTTCGAGAGAAAGTCAACGTCAGGGACCTTGCTTGGCTTACAGCAGCAGGACCAGTGCTGCTTCGAAAGGACAAGAGGAGGAGCAAAACCGAATCCCTGGTTGAGAAACTGGACCTACTCCATGGCAACCCTACGTGGCATACCCGGATGGCAGGGAGGACACTGTCTCGATCTGGCACCCAGCACTCGCCGGAACTGAGGGTCCATCACCTCAAGGGAGCCAGAACCTACCCAGTGTTCCCTGAGAAACACCAAGGTGCTCAGGTGAGATGACTCAGGAAGTGGTTCCAGCCACCCCTCAACCAGAGCCGGATCACCCACGTCCCAAGGTCATGGAACCACGGAAGGATAAGGAGGTCCAGAGCCCGCCTGCACTACGTCGCTCTGCCCAAATCTCCAGACCTCCTGACAAGTTGAATTCATAAATATTATAATTTTTTTTCTGTACAATGTTCTCTATTTCACCTGCAGGCTTCATTCTAAAGAAGGGGTGAATGTAATGAACTTGGTATTCACTACTGATGATGTCCTAAGGATCGGCCCCTGAAAAAATCCTTCATCCCCACCAAAATTCCAGTTCAGTCCAAAGACTATTGTGTGCTATTCTTACTGAGTAAAAGTGTGTTGTATTCTCTCTGGTCTTGAGTGCTCTCACTCACGCTATAATATTCACTTGTCCTTTTACCACTTTCTTTCATCTTGTACTGTAATCCTGTTTTTCATATACTAGTTTATCACAGATGATAAACTAGCTCCCTATTCTTCTCTGGATCTCTAACACTGAGTATCTCTAGGGTTGTTATCTCTAGTATTGATTAGAGAAGCTGGGAGGTCATTTTGCAGTTGTACAAGATATTATTGAGGCCCCATTGGGATTAGTGTGTTCAGTTCTGGTCACTGTGCTGCAGGAATGATGTTGGCAAGCTAGAGAGGATGCAGAGAAGTTTTACGAGGGTGTTCATAAGATTATAAAATCACAAGATATAGGAGCAGAAATAGGCCCATCGAGACTGTTCTGCTATCATAATCGTTATCTGATCCATCCAAACTCTGCTCCACTCCCTGTAATCCTTGATGCCCTGACTAATCAAATACCTGTTGCCAGGACCTGGGGTGGGGGGGAGGTCTCAGATAGAGGAAGAGGTTGAGCAGGTTAATACTTTATTCCTTGGAGTGGAGGAGGATGAGTAGGATCAGTCTCAGGAGGTGTGTCCAGCCGACAGCAGCCAATCAATATAACAGTGTTTAGCACATATGGATAAGATAGGTTTAGAGCAGTGTTTTTCAAACTTTTCATTTTCACTCATATACCCCCTTAAGTAATCACTGTGCCATAGGTGGTCTGTGATTATCAGGGTGGTATGTGAGCAGGGAAAAAAATGATTGATAACCACTGTTCTAGACCCAATTGTTACTGAAATAATTTGCTTGATTGCTTGAGAAAAATTGATATTGGCCCATTTTCTTTGGAGTTATGAAACTGTGCACATAACAAGTCAATTAGGTACGATCAAAACAGAGGTTTTCAAACTTTTTCTTTCTACTCACATACCAATTTAAGTAATCCCTTACTAATCACAGAGTATCTTTGGCATAGGGAATGGAAAGAAAACGTTTGAAAACCACTGCACTAGATTAATATTGTCATGCTCAGTTTAAAAACACATTTTTTTTGTATTTCATAGACATTCCTTGTTTTTAATAATGCCATTTTACAGAAGCTGACTGGAGCACAGTGGTTTAGTCTCAAAAGAAAGCATACTGTACCAACGTCCAAGAATGTTGTTGAGTTGTGAACACATGGGACACAGTTACAATTGATGGCTTTAAATCAATTCTATGGTCACATGAAATATGAAAACTTGATATGGGCCAAAAGAAGCAACATTCTTGATGCACGTACAGCAAAAGAGTTTCAAGAGAAAGGTGGTCTGTTAAATCCTTAATAAATAAAAACAGAAAATAGTGGAAATATGCAGCAGGTCAGACGGAATCTGTGAAAAGAGAAACTGTTTTTGTTTCAGCTCCAGGGCCCTTGATCAGAACTGTTGAATACTTGTGGTCCAGCTTAAACATTTTCTTTCCAAAAATAAATTTTATTCATAATAAAACTTTGTACAAAGAAAAACTGGAAAGTATTTTCACATCCTTAGTGACATGTATACACTTTCCATTGCTGGATATTTTTACATTCATCCTCTAATTTGCTATGTAACCTCTTGGTTTCTCCTCCCTCCATTGTTTGAGGGGCTTTCCCTCCAGTCTCAACCCCTCAATGTCCAGTAGTGGAAGATTTCTAGACTGTGGTCCTTCCCCACAAAGCCATCGTGTCCGCTGTAACAAACATCCCTCAACTATACTCCTGCAATCTCGAATGTGCTAGTTGGCAACATTCATTTGCTATCATCTCAGTGTGCTGGGAGACCAACAAGTTTTGGACAAACTAAAGAACATCTTTCACCACCTTGATGATCGTCAAGCAGGTCTGCATGTCTGTTCCTGCATGTGTCCTGAGGAACAGCCCATAAATCAGTGAATTCTCTGTTATTCTCCTGCTGGGGATGAACTTTGAAAGGGGCCCTTTCCCAGTAAATGAAACAAATTAGAATCCAGTTGATTTTCCTTTGACTTTTGCATTAATAACTTCTTGCTAATGGAAACAACTGAAAAGTAACACTTTTTACTCAGGCTGAGACCAAACCATTCAAGACATTAGACCAGACATTTCTACACCTGATTTAGTTCTGCATCTGCTGCATGAAATGCATATTGATAGACGTCATTGCTAATAAATGCCTCTTTTGGAATATTTATAATTCTCAAAAATGCAATTTAAGTAGGACAGGGTAAATTAATGCTTGCTGTTGTGTTATCAGCCACCTGTGGAAACAATATATTTCAGTAACAACTCTGCAGTCTGAGAGCCAATCCAGTTAGGTTGCACTACTTTCTCTCCTTCTGCATCCATCACTTAACAATACTGATCTGGCCATCCGTTCCTAACCAGCTAATTGTTCTGATGTAAGGGCATTAGCTTAAAATGTAAATTTCTCTTCCCACAGTTGCTTCTTGTCCTCCTGGGTCTCTTCAGGATTCTCAGTTTTAATCCTTCATTGAACCAAAGACAACAGCCCTTGCCCCACAACTGTCTTGCTCTCTGATTCCCAACCCCCATTGACCTGCTCATGCCCCCATGCCAAAGCACCAGTGTCACCCATCCCTTAATAGATAATCAATTGATTTCATTGAGCAAATCATGTGAATATCAGGATATAGTGATTTCAGACCATGCTTTTATCATTTTACATTTGAATTTTCCTTCTTAAAGGAGACATTAGTGTTTCAATGCTTCTATACTTTCAGGGAAGGATTTTTTGAAATTTATGGAAGAGAAAATTAATTTCTTCTTTAATACAAATTCATCTCCAACAATTTCAAGCTTGGCTGTTTGGGATACCATGAAAGTATATCTTAGAGGAAAAATTATTTCTTATACACTTAATATAAAGAAGTCTAACAAAGAAAGACTAGATTTAGTTAATCAGATTAAATAAATTGATCTACAATTTTCACAAGTTAAAAACCCTGAATTATATTAAAATAGAGTTGAACTTGAGATAAAATTTATTCTTTCTACTTATCCCATTAAACAGCAACTTTCGAATACACAGTGATAAATCTGGTAAGCTTTTGGCTAATCAATTGAAAGGAATTGGTGTTAAGAGACAAATTGGTAAGATTCAGATGGATGACGGTAATATTACTACAGATAATTCTAAAATAAATGATATATTTAGAGAATTCTATTCAGGATTGTACACTTCTGAATCAAATGATGATAATAGCCTAATAATGGACGTTTTGGACCACTTAATGAAGGTAGTCTAAAGGAATGGTCACCTTTGTCAATTTCTATGATTGGTTACATTAACTATTAAAATGAGCATCTTACCTAAATTTTTGTATCTTTTCCAATCTATACCAAGTTTTATTCTTTTTCTTTTTAAAATATTTTGAGTTTAACATATAAGCATAAGTCTTCTTTGGCTTGACTTCGCGGACGAAGATTTATGGAGGGGGTAAAAAGTCCACGTCAGCTGCAGGCTCGTTTGTGGCTGACAAGTCCGATGCGGGACAGGCAGACACGATTGCAGTGGTTGCAGGGGAAAATTGGTTGGTTGGGGTTGGGTGTTGGGTTTTTCCTCCTTTGCCTTTTGTCAGTGAGGTGACAATGGCATAATTCATCTGTATAAAAAGTAAGCACAAAAAATGCCAATTTGATGAAAGTAGATAAAACTACATCAATAATTGCTAAAACATTTAATTGAAATGATCTATGCAACCATGTTAAACCCATTTGTTGAAATAAGTTGTATAAAATAAAGAAAAAGTAAAACAAATCTATCCCCTCCCCTAATCAAGGTTACCTTATAAATTACTAAAAAGAAAACAATAATGTGGAATCAGACAATGAATGATTGGAACATAAAATAATTGTTAATTCTTCCAATTATAAAAAAAATTCTAAGAATGGGCCCTACAATTTCATAAATTGAAACTTTAATCATCTTAATATTATATTTCATTTTTTTCTAAACACAAACAGAACATTACATCATATAACCACCATGTATAAGTAAGAGAAGAATCATTTTTCCATTTCAATAAAATTGCTCACCTGGCTATTGTTTCAAGATCAAACCAGCAACCACAAAGAAGGCATATCACACAGGGGTAAAGATGAACAATTACTTTATTAACAAAAATTCACCTTCAAACTTTAATTCAAAATCCCCCCTTTTATAACAATGCCCACTGGTTACTATGCAAATTTCTATAACCGTGTAAAACTAATAAATTCTCCAGCCTAAATATAACATATGTAATTAAAGTCTAAGTTATATTTCCAACCAGTCCACAGAAAAAACTTAGACACAAAACAAACACAAAACACACAAGACTTCGATCTCAACTGAAGCAAAGATCATAAACAAAATTCCGTTTGTTTGGAAAACTGAAGCCAAAAGATCTTTGAGAGAAAGAGAGAGCACAAAATTCAAAGTTGTCTTGTGTTGCTTGCAGAGAGAGGAACAACTGGCTTGGGTCCAGATCCTTCTGGCTGACTTTGAAATGTTCATCCTTATTAAATTCCAACATTCTAAACTGTCCTCCAGAGCATGATTCATGCTCTGGGCCTTCTTCCACTCCACAGCACCCCCAGTGGTGGTTTATCATCCAAGTCCAGAATTTTTTAGATAATTTTCTGCACATGCTCAGTCTGTCTCCCACTCTCTCAGCAGTCCACTTTCACCTTGGCTCTCTAAGGCAAACTGTCACTTTTTTAACATAAAACCACACAACATATAGGCCAATACACAACACAGAACTCTGTAACATGATGCATAGGACCTTGGCTGTGTTCATTCAAAATTATCTTGCCTGCAGAAAACAGAGAGTAATAGTAGATGGAACATATTCTGCCTGGAAGCAGTGTTTAGTGGAGATCTGTAGGGATCTGTCGTGTGACCCTTGGTCTTTGTGATTTTTATAAATAATCTGGATGATAAAGTCAAGGGATGTGTCAATAAGTTTGCAGTTGACACAAAGGTTGGAGATGTTATGGGTAATGTAGAGGGTGGTCATATAATAAAGACAAAAGGCAAAGTTGTGAGGAAAAGTGGCAGATGGAGTTAAATCTGGATAAGTATGAAGTGATGCATTTTGGAAGGTCAAACTTGAAGGCTGAGTACATGGATATCGGCAGGATTGCTAACAATGTGCAAGTACAGAGGAAACTTGGATTCAGCTAATGATAGGATAATGATAGGATCATTAAAAAGGCTTATAGTATGCTGCCCTTCATTAGTCGGGGGATTGAATTCAAGAATCATGAGGTAATGTTGCAGTTCCCTGAAACTCTGGTGAGACTTCACTTGGAATATTGTTTTCATTTCTGGTCACCTCATTGCAGGAATGATGTGGAAGCTTCGGATGAAGCACAGAGGAGATTTACAAGGATGATGCCTGGACTGGACAACGTAACTTATGAAGCAAGGCTTTTCTCTTTGGAGTGAAGAAGAATGAGAGGTGATGACAAGATTATGAGAGACGTAGATAGGGTGGGCAGCAAGCACCTTATTCCCATGGTGAACAATTACTTTATTAACAAAAATTCACCTTCAAACTTTAATTCAAAATCCCCCCTTTTATAACAATGCCCACTGGTTACTATGCAAATTCCTATAACAGTGTAAAACTAACAAATTCCTCAGCCTAAATATAATGTATGCAATCAAAGTCTAAGCTACACTTCCAACCAGGCCACAGAAAAACTTGGACACAAAACACACAAGACTCACAAAACTTCTAACTCAACCAAAGCAAAGATCAAAATTCAGTTTGTTTGGTAAACAGAAACCAAAAGATTTTAGAGAGAGAGAGAGAGAGAGAGAGAGAGAGAGCAAGAGAGAGCAAGAGAGAGAGAGAGAGAGAGAGAGAGCAGAACTCTGTCACACTATCAATGTGGTAAGAGCTTAAACTTTTTTCCTGAGATTCCAGCATATGTTTATCTGAATCATGAGAAAAAAACAAAACAAAGCAATTAACAGGCAAGGTTCCAAATTAATCTTAAAAATTGTTAATAATGTTTGAAAAATGTCTTTCCAGAATCTCTCTACATTTGGGCACACCAAAAACATGGATCGGAGAAGCTTCAAAAATTTTACATTTCTCACGTAGTGGATCAATATCTACATAAAAACGATACAATTTAAAATTAAAAATTTCTTGATCTGTTTTTTTAAAATTTAAATTTTTATTTTCATGGTGGATTAACATCATGTATTCATAATAATTTATTGGATTTGAATTCAGTACCCATGGCTGGGATCAAGAGCAAATGGGAATGAGATTTGAACTTAACATTTTCAGATGAATATTGGTACTCTACTTTCAGCTTGATTAATGATTCCTCATTTTGTGCAAGACACTGCTGATTGCAATTTAAAGTGGTACATCGAACTCATACGTCTAATTTTTATTCCTAAATACTTTTTTTTGATTCACTTTTATCTTGTATGTGGCAAGGAAAATGTCCTCATTTGAATAAAGTCCATCTTCAAAAATCAAAATGAATGGTGATTTGTCATGTCCTAATTTTAGATATTATTATTGGTCAGTCAATATATGTAACTTGATTCTTTTTCTTGCAATTCGATAATAGAGTTGATTGTCCCCCACATGGAGAGAAATGGAATTAAATTTTACTAAGAATATTTCTTTGTTGGCAATTCCTGGGACTTCTTTATCTTCTTTATATAAATTAACTGACAATCTGATCTGTAAACATCCTTTGAGAATATGGGCACAATTTAGAAGGTGTTTTTATTTCAGTATTTTTCTCTTATTTGTCCAATTATATCCAATCATCTTTTCCAACCTTTGCAAGATCCATCTTTTAATGAGTGGCATATACATTTTAAAGACCTTTGATTGACAACAATTTTGCATCCTTTGAACAATCAGCTATAAAATGTAATTTACCTAAAGTTCATATTTTTTGGGATATTTACGTATCAGCCATTTGTTCAATTCTAGATCCCTAATTTCCTGGAATTTCTGAAGTGAATATTCTTGATACATTTTTTGAACTACAACCCCCTTTATAAAGGCTTAATATCTCTTATTTATGATAAAGTGGCTAATTTAAGACAAGCCTCATTAATTAAAATCAAGAAAGTCTGGGAGAATGTCCAATGAGGTGTGGAATGCTATTCTTAAACTGATTAACACTACATTCTTTTGTGCGTGGAATTGTCTGTTACCTTTTAAAGTGTCTCATAGATCATATATTCCTAAAGTTAAATTGTTTTGTTTTTATCCGGTCATATGTCCTCAATGTGACAAATGTAAAACAGGTGGATGCCTCTTCAATTCGTATACTCTGGATATGCCGTAGCTTAGAAAAAAATTTGGAAATAAATTTTTCAAACGCTATTGATTATTTGTAAATTAAAATTGGAAACTAACCCTTTTCGGAATTCTTAGTGATGATAATGTTATACCAACTTCAATTCAATGTCGCATTTTATCCTTTTCTTTGCTAATGGCCAGACGTACAATCAATTTTGATTAAATGGAAAGTCAATGTTTCACCTACAAATGCACAATGGTTAAGGGATATGATGTCTTGGAAAAAATTAGATATGCTGTAATTGATTCCAATATAAAATTTCAAATGATATGGGGCTTGTTTATGGACTACTATCATAACCTTAAGAATTAGTGTTGATTTGTTAATTTTGGCATGGTGCACTCTCTCTCCAAGATAATAATGCCATTTGATTTTTTTTTATGTCAACCTTCAACCTTGCTTAGGGGAAGGGGTTTAGAATTTATCCTTTCGTTTTTTTCTTGTGGATTCTATTGTAACATTAGGTTTGTGCTAATTATACTTCTGAAGTTTTACATATTGTAGTGTACGTGCTATGCGAGCATGGAAAAGATCGACATGCACCTCAAAGTCTTGGAATCGAGACTGGTTTATTGCACTGGTTTATTGCTTATATGGGCCCCAGGCACTGACCTCGGGGCCCTGCGTTATCAGAGCTCTGCCCTGGGATTGGCCAGTGTTCCTACCACAGTTCCCCAACTTCCCGCTATGCTAGCGTCACCCCCAGGTCCTCATGGTCACTGTGTTTATCAGCCATTTTGTGGCCCAGTCCACGTCTCGGTGCACCAATGGCTACAATATGATCAGTATTGTAACTTTTTTTACTAGTTCTATAGCACATATCATAATTGTATTTTTCATTTTTATATTGTATAAATATCAATAAAAATACTTTGAAAATAAACTGTATCTCTGTTTCTCTTCCCACAGTTGCTTCTTGTCCTCCTGGGTCTCCCCAGCATTCTGTTTTAATCCTTCATTGACCCAAACACAACAGCCCTTGCTTCACAATTGTCTGGCTCCCTGATCCACAACTCCATTGACCTGCTGATGCCCCCATGACAGAGTGCCTGTGTCACCCATCTTCCCCACCTCCCACGTATCAGTCAGACTTTTAATTTCAAGATACAAGATTATTTCATTTCCATCTTTAAAAAAAACAGCAAATGTGATCGGATATGAAATCTCCTTCAGTCTACAATAAGGCAGATAAAGATTCACCATCAGCAGAAATTACCCAGCATCTCTGAAAAGAAATAGAAGCAAAAGTGAGTCCCCACAGAGTCATTGAATGTTCATGGTTTTGCCTCCAGTACTCCCTCAGACTCTGCAGTCTGCAATCTGAACTTCAGTAGGCCTTCAGCAACCTCTCATATCCTGGTTCTGCTATCTGGTACCCCTTCAGCCAGTCTTGAGCCAATCTCCTGCAGTTTGCAGCTTTGTGTAGTTCCCTTGACTGCAGTCACCAGCAGCCCACAGCCTATATGGATTCCTTGCCTCCAGTCACCAGCAGCCCACAGCATATATGGGTTCCTCGCCTCCAGTCACCAGCAGCCCACAGCCTATATGGGTTCCTCGCCTCCAGTCGCCAGCAGCCCACAGCCTAAATGGGTTCCTCACCTCCAGTCACCAGCAGCCTGCAGCCTGTGAGTTCTTCAGCTTCAGAACCCCTCAGTTGTCTGCCAACAAGGTCACCATCCCGTTGGTCATCATCTCTTCTTCTCCTCCTCAAAAAGGGGGTGGTCTCCCTTTTTTCTGGTGCCTTGCACCAGTCCTCCACTTACCTGGAATCTGCAACCCCTCATGGACACTGCTGATCATAAGCGCCACCATCTTTGGTCAAACATTGCGGGACTAAAAAAAATTCCAGACCGTGGGAAAGGAGAAATGTGTGCCCCTTTATTTGAATGAGAAGGAACAATTCTAATGGAGAAGGGCAACTACAAAGCAGTTGACATTGTTTGAATTTGTCAAGTCTTCTTTGCATTTTAATTGTTTGATTGTTTTTACAATGTTTGTAAATGTGTCCAGACAATCTCAATGGTATCTAATAGCATTCTCCATCACTTTTATGTTCTGCAGCATTTAAAACATGGTTGAATATCATTCACATATAATTCCTCTGTGCAGTTATGGTCTACATATGGGCATGAGCCATTGATAACAAGAACAGGCCTTCAAATCCTCCAAAACTTTGATTCATCATCTGGTAGTCCACTTTGTCACCTCTTGTTCTTGCCTGTGGTCACTTTTACTTCTTCCTCCATTACTGTGCCTCTACTTTATCATGGCTTTCAGGCCCACCATCCCAGAAGGCACCACTCCTTCTCCATTGATAAACAAGTCCAAAACTGATGTCCCAAACATTTTAACTAAAGTCCTGAACTTCTGTCACTCCATTCCATCTACTAACTCCTTGTCCCTTTCTTGACTTGTGACTCTCAACCCATATCCTGTCACCTGTCTGTGTTCCTGGACTTGAAGGCAGAGCAAGTGGTGCAGGAGCCTGGATGTTTTTAACTTCATTAGCCTTGTTCTATTGCACTTGGACCTTTGAAGTCTGCTCTCAATAAGACACTGCAGCAAGAGATCAATGAACAAAATCTACATTGGATTCACACGCCACGTTAAAAGCCATATCAATCACTGGGCCTCAGTCTCTATGGCACAATATTTTTGATTCTGTCCAGGTCTGAAATTCAACATTATAAAATATGTCTCAGATTTAGTAATTATAAAAATCACACACTTTTTCAATCTAATCATTGTAATTAGATTATATCCGCTTTTTCACTTTTATTACGTCACAATAATATTTATTCTAATTGATAATCTCGCTATGGTTGTGGTCATTAACTGTGTTCATTTTAATATAGAGTTCAGGATTAAAGTCATGGAAAAGTACATAATTCAACATACCCTGATGTGCAATCACCACCTCTTGGGTCCCTGGGGGAAATAGACGAGTCTGTGAAAAGCAAAACATTTCATTTCCTCCTTTTATCATCCCCTAGTTTAAAGAAATTACAAATCTGCAACAAAATATAAACCAGAGCAGCATTATTCACAGTTCTTATTTCCTGACTCTGGTTCTGGTCTTTACTCAGCCTGTGTACAGATTGGCCAAATGGCCTTTGAGATGTAACACTGCACAGCGTCGCACACACCATGGGATTGGCATCAAGTAATGTTCAAAGCAGGGGAATAAACATGTTTTTTTTAAACCCTGCTATTCACTGTTCTGTCATAAACAAGTGTTCCTGACCTATTGATTGAGGAAGAGGTTACATGGCGTATTGAGAATGTTGCTAAATATATTGTCAAAGCGCTGCACAAGCTGTTAGCGTTTTTAAATATTCCTTGTTAAAGTAAGCTCAGATGCAGAAAATGGCAATATATTTTTTGTATCATTGATCCTGGTCTAAAATATACAGTTAAGCTGACTTATTGAAGGTCACACATTGATGTAGCTAGTAGAATGGCATACACACACACATCCGAGGAGATTTGATGGGAATATGGGGAGAAATTCCTATAATTAACTAATATAGACTTGTAGGACTGCAGTGGCTACCTTCTATGTTGTGAGGGTAAATAGTGTTCACAGACATTTCCACCCTAGGATAGATCAGGAAGTCTTGTTAATGGAAACTTAAAATTTACATTGTCATTTTGGGACTGAGATTCAAGGTTCAATATTTGAAATTCCTTTATTGCTATGTAATAAAATACAGTGTAATATTACACAAAATTGCCTTCAGTCTGACATGAGGCAGACAGATTCGCCATCAGCAGAAATTGCCAGATGACTCTTGCGTTCAGAAAGAGAAGCAAAAGAGAGCCTCCCAGAGTCATTGTGTCTGTGGATTCACCTTCAGTGCTTCCTCAGCCACACAGACTCCAATTCAAGTAATCAGCAATCCGAGCACTAGATCTGAACCTCTGACACGATTGAGAACCACTCAGTGCCCTCGGCGCCCTCTTGTAACCCACTTCCGATATCTGGTACCGCTTCGGCTAGTTTTGAGCCAGTTTCCAGCAGTTTGCTGCGTGGTGTGAATCCTTTGACTGCAGTCTCCAACAGCCCACATTCTGTGTAGGTTCCTCTCCTCGAGTCACTGGCATCCTGCCGGCTATGTGTCACTCAGCCAGAGGGCCACACTGGTTTGCCGCTGTGGTCACCGTCCCATGGGCCATCTCCTACACCCCTCCATCTCCCACGGTGGATGGTATCCCCATTTCCTGGTGCCCAGCACCAGTTATCTGCTTCCCCAGAGTCTGCACCCCATTGTGGCTGTTGCTGATCGTGGGTGCCACCATCTTGGGTCCAGACCCTGCAGTTACAGGATTTTAAATAAAACTACCATTGGCTCCTTTAACAGGCCATTTAGAACCTGTACAGAGACTATGGCAATCACACTAGGGGGCTGGACCCCACAGGAGAGTGCAGTATCTCTGCTCACTGCTCTCCGTGGATCAGACCCAGCAGCAGTGTTGCCTTTACAGCAATGCTGCCATTTTAATTACCATATGTTCAATTCCCATCATTCAAGTTGGCCTCTACAGTGTTTTCCTTTTTTAAAAAAATATATATTAGTAAACCTCCTCCAGATCTCCACCATTCAGTGCTTACTTTGCTTGGAACCAATAAAATGCAACAGAATGAGAGTGAAACAAGAAAATTTGCAGATGCAATGGTCTAGCACAGCACACAAATGTGCTGGAGAAACTCAGCAGGTCTTGCAACATCTATGAGAAGTAAAAGGCAGTGGGTGCTTTGGGAACTCAGGCCTGAAATGTTTACTTCACATTAGAGCCATTTGATTAGAGTTGGACAATACATTTATGACAACGCAAGAGATTGCAGATGGAGGTATTGGGACTAAAAAAAAAACAAACTTGTTGGAGAAACTCAGTGAATCAGGCAGCATGTGTGGAAGAAAAGGGATGGTCAGTGTTTGAGGTAAAGAGCATGCAGTGGGACCAAGAGGGTAGAGGGAAGAGAGCCAAGCAAGAGACAGGGATGATATAGGTGGAATCTGGTGAGTAGATGGATGATGGGCAAATGAAGCTGGATAGGGGAAAGGGAAGGAGGAGGGAGAGTTTGGAGATGGAGTCGCACATATTAGAGGAGGAAACAAAAGAGGAAAATAATCAAGTGGTGTGAGAGGAGGGGGGAGGTAGAAACAAGGCTGGAATGTGATAAATAGAACCAGATATGGGAAGGATGACAGACAATGGAAACAGATTGGGGAGGGGATAGGAAGGGTAAGCCAAGTGAAAAGAAATCCAGGTATGAGAGTGATGGACAGAGGAGGGTGACATGTCTTGGTAATGATAGGAGAGGGGAATGGAGAAGGTTAACATGGGGAGCGAACCTAGGTAGATCAGTAGAAGTGGAAGATTACCTGAAATTGCAAAATTCAGTGTTCATACTATTGGGCTGGAGACGAACCAAGTGGAGTTCACTTAAATTCACTTTTGCACAAACTGTTTAGATACCCTTCAACTTGCTCTCCTTTTGTCTCCCAGGTTTTACAATCAGTACTACATCACTGCCATATTGTGTTCTGAGAGATCACAGCTGCTAAAAAAAAGGACTTTTAAATATTTTCTCCTTTATAAATTCTCCAGTATGAGATAGAATTCCTGGTGAAAACAAAATCGTGTGGATGATGCCTATTCTTGCTCTGCCTTTATCCCTTTGCCCCTCACTTGCATGCGCACATGTGCACACTCAGGAGCACACACACACACACACACACACACACACACACACACACACACACACACACACACACAAGTGCAAACACAGATACAGGTACACCAATTTCCTTCAAAACTTTCACTGTGTAGAACCTGCAGCTATTGAAGTGTGACCCAGTCCAATGAATGTCCAACAAGCCACAGCACAATAGAAAAGATAGTTTTCAATCGTAAACAGATTAATTCAAATATCAATAGCGTAAGCATTAAAAATAAATTAGGAGACTGATTCTAAAGGTTTATTCTTATTATTATCAAAGTCCTTCAGTTTCTCCAGCAACATTATGGCTTTAAATTATCCAAAGAAAGAGGGCAAGATCGGGGATTCTTACTTTTCTCATGCATGAGGTAATGGAATAATTTGACCACAGAAGTTGATCCAAAGTAAATATATTTTTAAATGAAGCGATACCATTTGGAACAAATCACAATTATATAATCATTGATATCAGATTGCTTTCACAGATTACATAAAATCTTGTTTTTCAGAACTTACTGAGATACAAACACTCTATAATTCTAACCTCTTTCATATAAGAGTATTATTTGCACTATTTCATTTAAGAAATGAAAGGTAATTCTAATCTGACCATCATTACAGCAATAACAACAGAACAAGTTTATGGACAAATTTTTTATCTACAGTACTTAAACAAGTCTGTAACTCGGACACAAATAAAACATAAATGAAGATAGAAATATTTTTGTCGCATACGATATTTATTTACACAGACTTGCAAATTACATTAGTTACCAATTAAGCAGGGTATAAATGAAGAATATCAGTCAATAATATTCTCACTCGGTTGTAAACACCATGTGCATGTCATAAATCTTGAAAAAAAGCTGTAATTATTTGAACAAGGAATACATTTTCACATGACATTCAGGCAAGATCATTTCATATTGAATAAGATTTTAAAAATAAACTACTCATTTCTCTTTAAATCATGTTGCTCACAGAAGTGCTATTGAGGCTTTGGAGAACCATGTGACTGACGTTGACGATGCAGCTTTCAGTCCATGGTTAGAGCCAAATCGATAATTTCATGCTTAGGCCCCTATCTGCCTTAGAACAAGGCGTCTCTGTTGACTTTGGTCCAGATATAGGGCACCATACAAGAAAGGCCTTTCTTGTAGGCCTGATGACATGGAGCCACTTTTCCCTTAGAGACTCCTGGTTACTGTTGAGCCAGCTTTCAATCAAAAGACCTGAAATGGGGCAAGGATAATGAGCATGCAGCATATTAAAAAAAGGGATGAGTATTAAGGCTGAAAAGAAAAGCTGTTAAAGACAGTGAGCAGTCTCCACATCAAAGAGAGGGAGGATTGCCTTGTCAGCAGGCCGATAAAGCATCATTTGTTCCCACTTGACTTATGCAAAAGGTTTGGCATGTAAAACTCCGTCTTGCAGACGCAGGCCCTGTTGTTCGTGTGTCAGGAGTTAGGCAGCTGGGTATGTTACACTCGCGGGAAAGCGTATAATCGGTTGACTCCATTGTAACAAAGAACACTTGTAGGGGGCTGGCTAAGAGGAGGAACCCACTTACAATAGGAACACAAGATTGCAGCTGCATGGAGAGCAATAATTCTGTAAGGGGCGATGGGGCTGGACTCCCCACACTGACAGTTCCAGTTCTTTTTTTATTCATAAACAGATTTTTAACACTATCAGCTGGCAGTGGGGGTCCAGCAGCTGCTTGCACCCAGAGGATGCTCAGATTGTACATTCTGGCGAAGGTCATTTTACTTTTGACCTTTTAGTTTATGATTACAGAAGATTTGAGAACAACTGTGGTGTGGGGAAGGAAGTCAATAGAAAGGCATTGATTCTTAATTAGTCGCAATAAATTCATATTAGTTGCTTCTCTCTGCCAAGCCTCCTGCTCCATTTTAAGGTTGGCCTGTTTTTCTATGATTATCTCATAAAGCTTCATTGTGATAATCTATGGTGAACAAAACACAATAAATAAGATTTCCCCTGTGCATTCAATAAGAATTTACTGCTGGATAAAATTGTAAGTATTAGTCGATTCATTTTTATGATGTGTAAATATCTGGTGCTTGATTGCTCAACGTTTATTTCCTATGGATGATTTGTACTATTTCTGACAGCAGTTACTATTCCACCATTGTTCATTGTTTTTAAATAAAGTAATGCATAACACTCTCTTGGTTTACTCTGTCCATTGTCCAGATCTTATTCTACTGGTCCATTTCTTCAACAACCCCAAAGTATTGAGTTTCAAAGCAAGACACCATGGGGTTAAGCAGCATTCACTGAATGCTGAAGAGTGGTGGTTTCAAATGATCAATTGTTTGGGAGAGCTACAAACTAATTGTATTCTTGAGGAGGGGCCCACAAGAGAGAATCAGATATAACTTCATTTGTAGTATTTGTGAGGTTGTAGAATAAGATGTCCCATCCCTTGATGAAATTGAGATCGCAGTAGGAGAACACGGTTAGTGGACTGATTGTAGAAGATCCATGGTGCTTGATTGCTTTAGATATATTTTCTGAACACCTTTAACTCCTTACATCTTCACATTTAACCTTCCTCAATCCAAATAAACATTCAGATTTTAACATGCTGAAGCAGATTTTGAAATGATGAGATCAGAATGATCTCCCTTTTACATTTATTTCTGCACATTCTGTGTTGGATTGGACTTAATGTGATTCTGTTGCTATACACAGCAGTTCATTATCTAAAACCAAAAATCTTTTGAGTTGGATAATTGCTGGCCAAATATTCTCAATTTTCTTGCTTTGTTTTTCAGTAATTTGGCAGTTTTCTTTTCAGATTTGGAAGTAAGTGAAAGAATAAATTTGAATTGTTAAATGGAAGAAATTATGGAATTAATGCTGAGGAACATGCCCAACAGTCCTGGACTCTTTCTAATATGAATCAGAGTCCACTTGATTTCTCTTTGGACGATTTATAACTAATACTGCTGCTCTCAGATAAAGAAATCAAAACAGCAATGTTTTGTAATTGTCACACAGTGCTCCCTGTTAGGATGGCGTGTTTAGCGTATTGGTTAGTGCAATGCTATTGCAGTGTCAGTGACCCGAGTTTGAATCTGATGTACTCTGTAAGGAGTTTGTACTTACTCCCCGTGTCTGCAGGGGTTTCCTCCAGGGGCTCTGGTTTACTGCCACATTTCAAAGGCATACCAGATTGGTGGGTTAATTGAGTGTATTTGGGTGGTGTGGGCTCGTGGGCCGGAACAGCCTGTTAGTATACTGTATCTCTAAATTAAAAAAAAATCCCAGCACTTGCTTTGTGGGGTAACTAGTCAGAAATGAAAAAAAAGTGATCTGTTTAACATCGACAACATAAGAAGAACTTTTGCTAGATTTATCTTAATTCGCAGAAAAATCCAAAACCAGAAACATACATTTATAAAGTCCTTCATCTAAGTAAAAGCAGTGAGAGCTCTGCTTTATATACAATTTATGGCATAGTCTAACCTTATCCAATATAGATATTTTTGATAGAATGTCATTGGTTGCATCGTGTAACTGGCAATGCAAATGTTGTAGTCATGAACATTATCATGTTTAAGGGCAACAATGGTAAACTCTTCTGTTTGAAAAAATATAAAAGATATGTCAAATATTAATAATTCAGTTGACCAATTTGTAGTTTTTTGGTGTGTCACACTTTTAAGAGTTCATGATTTGGAATCGAATTGAAGATTGTGAATAAGTTATGATCAATCCTTCTATGAACTGAATTCTTAAGATTATGACAAGATTTGCCATATGGGCAGTTGAGGTGAATATCATCTGTTTAGGAAAATCTAAGTGTTTGGAAGCAAAACCTGGGGCAATAGGGGTCAGGAATGCAGCAGGATTAATTATAAATTGTCCAAACAAAAAAAAATCAAGTACATAAGAAGTAGGAGGAATAGACCACCTGGCCCACCGAGCATGCTCCACCATTTAATAAGACAGTGGTTGATATGGCTGTGGACTCATCTTCACTTACCTGCCTGCTCTCCAAAATCTTTATTTCCCCTATGATTCATAAATCCATCCAACTATCTTAAATGCAAATAGCTTCCTTCAATGAACAAAAGGCACAACACACTGCCTGACTGAGTTCCTCCAGCTCCTCAGTTTTGCTCCTAGCTTTCAGTATTTGCAGTTCTTGTGATTCTCTAGTCTTCTTCAATATTGGAAAATGAATGTTCCATGAGGCACTAGTTTTCATAGCCTTTTGGCAAGTTTCATTGTGCTTGCTGATTCTGTTCTATTGCACATGAAAACCAAGAACCACAGAATTGAAAAGAATATATACTATTTATTATATATACTCATGCAAAAGTCAAATTTTCAAAACTATTTTCAATGTTAAATTTATGGGGTCGACTATTATATGGATACAACTCTTGAGGGGTTGCAATTCATACTAAACTACAAAATACCAAATGATCTCTAAACAAATAAAGAACAAAAACACAATGAATTAAAATTATAATAGAGTCTGAGCATCAAAACACATGTCCCATTCTGGGGGACGTTAAGGCTGCCATAAGTATCTGCTACATTGGAGGCTTCAGAGATCTGGGTCTGTGGGCAGCCAGGGCCGAGGCGTAAGCTCGCAACCAAGGCATCCAGAGCTCTGGCCTGTTGGCAGCCACGGCTGAAGTGAGAGACCAGGATCGACTTTTACATGAGATGTATGGAAATATTCCAGATATTTTGGTCAAAAATAGAGGGATTTTTACATGAGATCAACTTTTATATGAATATATATGGTATTTTGTTTATGAATCCAATAAGGATTGGATAAATATTCTCTAAACTTAATGTTACCCCCCCCCCCCCCACCTTGTGAATAAGTGGTTTACTAATCTTACTGGTACAAGTAATCTTGTTTCCAAGGTTCTCCAGGAAATGTTCTAAATCTTTAGAAACAAGTAACCACTGGAGTCTATCAGTAGGATCTTGACTTTCTGGGATTTCCCAGAATTATTCTGAAGAATCACTGCTCAGATCCTGCAGCAGGTAGAATTGAGGTGCCATGAATTTCAATGAGGCTTCCAGGCTGGCAGATTATTTAATTTTATAATTCATTTTTCTTTAGTTTTTTACTTTTGTATTTCAAATTGTTTTCATGTTTTAAACGATCTTAAAAACAGTTACTGCAGTATTTTCAAAACTGTCTCCATCAATTTTAATAGTTTCCAATTGCTCTGAAGTCAGAGCTATTTATAAACTATCAATATTTCTCAGTTTCAATGGAAGGCAAAGTCCCAACCAGAGTGCAAGCATGAATGGTAATATCTTGCTCATTATTTTTATTTCATGGGTACATCTTATCCGTCCTGGAGAATTTCTGCTTTTTTCACCACAGAGGGAGAGAGTTATAAAACTGAATGGGAGGTACACCTGCCCTGTGCAACACCACAAGGCAAATACTTTGTTAGTCATGTTGCAAATAATATCCATTCAGATTAGAATCACAATAAACTTAAACAATTGAAAGGGGCCACAGCTTTGTACACCAGGCAAGCAGGTGCTGTGAACACCTGGGTCTTCCACAATGAGCAAAGAAATGACCTGTCTCATTCAACTACCAAACTTCTGCTAAGGTGAACTAAATTAACATTTAAGAACAGACGTGGAATCCCTGTCGGGGACTTAATGTCTCAGATTGTTCTGATTGTTTTGATTATAAAACTGTCAGCGTTCATTATCATTACCACTGCAAAGCTCTCAGCAACCTTTTTGAGTACATAATTAAATGTAGATATCCAGGAATTGCTGCTTGTGGGAATAACCTGAAGTATGTTTCCTTGTATTAGGTCTTTTTAAAATGGTGAATAAAGTTACGATAGTAAATCCTCCGGCTTTAATGACACTTGCTTTATGTGTTGATTGTCATTTCCTCAAGTAATTACAGTACTTCAAAATGTAAATATATCAAAGAGAAAAATAATCTTTCTAATGTTTAAAATGCTTATTTATGCCATTATAACTTTTATAAATCTCATCTGTATCATTCAATTGTTTATTTTATACTCTAAACTACATGTAACATTAGACAAGGTTTGTACATTTTTACTTAGTTCTTTGCTATTTGTGAGATTTTTCAATTCGAATTTTTCCATCTGAAATGGCTCACTCATCTACAGTAGGGCAATCAAAATGTCAAGGACCCTGCCTTCCCCCCCCTCCATCCCCCCCCCCCCAAATGATTTCAACTCACCACTAAAAGGGGAAGTCTATTTCAAAGATATTGCTTGATACTTGAGGATAACTTTTTTTGAAGACAGTAGTAAATCTCGTTGTTTTGCCACTAAGTGCAAAATTTAGGCCAGTGGGTTATTAAAATTCTGAAAATCAAACAAGTATCTATTGCTTCCCCATCCAACACCCTATAACAATGTTTCCTTGCATTAATTAAACATAAAATGTGGATTCTAAAAGGATATGACATTGATCAGTACAGTACCGATTCATCCAAACAAGTATCTATTGCTTCCCCATCCAACACCCTATAACAATGTTTCCTTGCATTAATTAAACATAAAATGTGGATTCTAAAAGGATATGACATTGATCAGTACAGTACCGATTCATCCAAACAAGTATCTATTGCTTCCCCATCCAACACCCTATAACAATGTTTCCTTGCATTAATTAAACATAAAATGTGGATTCTAAAAGGATATGACATTGATCAGTACAGTACCGATTCATCCAAAGTGAAGAAGAAATAGCAGCAGAGAAACAGGGTAAAAGCAGTGTAAAGGTTTTAAATAATTGAAACTAAGTTCTGTAACAAGTCTGATCTCCCTATGTGTGGAAAGAGGGAGTGTGGCAGAAGATCAACAGATTAAACAAAGAAGAGATTAAGCAATATGAGCTCACACTCTAGAGTTCAGAAGAAGGGGTGCTTATGGTGCTTGTTGGGGTAGATTCATGAATGGTATTTCTCCTGGTTGAGATCACAGTTTCACAATAAGAGGTTGGCTATTTAGGACAAAGAAGAAAGATTGTAGTGAATCTTCACAATTCTACTCCAAATGTGTTGAGGAGGCTCAGTCAATGAGCATATACAATGCATAGATATTCTACAGTAGGTATTTGCTTTTTAAGAGAATCAAGTGATGATCTGTAAGACCAATAATGTGATGCTGAGATTAAAGTTCAACCATAATCACATTACATGTTAAAGCATGGACAGGTGGCAGAATGGCTTCTCCCTGCTATTAGTACTTCTATCACACATAAATGCATATACAAGTTTCCTCCCTCTATCTGAAAGTGGAGTGTTCCTATGAAACCTTTCATAAACAGAAATAACGTAAAGCAAAGAAGCAATTACCATTAATTAATATGGGAACTTTTTTTGAGCATTCCCAGTCCAGTTTTACGCTAAGTGTAACACCCTTATGAGCTCTCTTTGGCTTTTCTGAATCTTAGGACACATCTTGCTAACAGATGCACAAAATAACAGGTGCTCACAGATACAGTTCAAAACTATGGCAGCTCGATACTGAGATGCTGAGAGGAGATCCCGGGGAAGGACTTTGGTGGCACCACCCTCGCTGCTCGGGGTGCGCGCTGCTTCTGTAACAACTCAATGCAAAACTAACATTGAACACTATTTTCACTTTTCACCTTTTTTCAAAAAAGTGAAAATCCTCTTTGGATTTCTTTCAGTTAGCGGAAAGAGGACTAATATAAGTTTTTCATAAAAGTGAAGAGGTGTAAAGTGAACTTCCGAAAAGCAGAGAATATCCTGTATCTATACCGTCTTCACTCCGCTACCTTTGGGAAAAAATGTACAGGAGCCTAAAGACAAGTACTCAGTGGCACAAGGACAGCTTCTTCCCTGCTGTCATCAGACTCTTGAGTAATCAATAAACCAAAGAAAATGTCTTTCGTTTTGTGTACTATTATTTTAATTTTAGAGTAATGTTGTAAAATGGTCATAATATGAATGTTTGCACGATGAAAGCTGCTGTAAATTTATTGTCCATGGCAATAAATTCAGATTCTGACATATATGTATGTATATGTATACACGTGTGTGTGTGTGTGTGTGTGTGTGTGTGTGTGTGTGTGTGTGTGTGTGTGTGTTCAATATTTTGATAAAGTGAACAAACAGCAAGTCTATCTTCTTTGCTCATAATTTAAATTCTAAAACTCCTAGAATGAATGAAGCTTAAGATCACTGATAGAGTTCATCCATTATCATTTGGACCACTAGATGGGGATGTCTTGTGTTAAAACTCAGCACGTGAAACCTGTTGACACATTTTCAGTGATGGTTTTGAACCTACCAGGGTTTGAATGTTAATTAAGCATTTCCCAGTCAAACAAAGAGTCCTTTTCATGATGTCAGTCTTGAGGAAAGGTTCCAATCTGAAACATAGACAATTCTTTATCTCCCACTGATGCTGCTCAACCACCTGTATTCCTGCAGCAGATTGTTTTTGTTGGTCCAGATTCCAGCATCCGCAGCCCCTTGTGTGTCTCTTCACACCAAAAAAAAATCCTCAATTGGATTGACAATATCACCCCTGTAAAAATGTATGTTCTGCCTCGATAAGAAATCTTCACTAGCTTCTTACATTTGTCATTTCGTAGTTACGCTCTTGGAAAGATGGTTCAACCCGTTTTTTCACGATTTTTATTTAATCATTCAATGGAATCTCTGCCCTATAGAAGCTTCCCCAGGACTTTTGTGTACTGCACTACAATCGTAGCATTCGCAAACCTGTTCAACCTGTTCGATTCAGGATCAAAATCAGAATTTCTTGTTATAAATATGTGTTACAAATTCATTGTTTTACAGTACAACTACAGGTGCAAAACTCTATAAATTACATTTTAATAAAATAAATTAATTAATGCTTCTTTCCATCCCTCCTGATGGTAGCAGTGAGAAGTGGGCCTGGGTCTCGATGGTTGAAGGTCCTTGAGAATAGAGGCTGCTTTCTTGAGACACTGCCTCTTGTAGATATTCTTGATGGAGTGAAGACTGGTTCCCCTGATGATACTAGCCAACTACACAACTTTCTGTTGTCTTTTCCTGTCCCCTGCCTTGACATCTCCTTACCTGACAGTGATGCACCCAGACAGAATGCTCTCCAGGGTACACCTGTAGAAATTTGCAAGAGTCTTTGGTGCCACACCAAATCTCCTCAAACTCCTAAGAAGGTATTGCTGCTGGTGAGTCTTCTTCATGATTGCATTGACATGGAGGCCCCAATTTTTTTTTTTGTTTTGGAATGAAGAAATGGCATAAAATGGAAAAATCCCAGACCTTATCAGATTTAATGAAAATAAATGTGACGAAGATATCTATGCCATTAAAATGACAAGTTCCCAAGGCCAGATGGCTTAAATTGTAGGATTTTAAAAGAATTTTGCTAGAATGCCTTCTTCTTCTTTTACCGTAAATACATAATTCATGATTAAAAATGTCCAGCATTTTCTTGTTCATATTGACTATATTTTAAGGGCACCACAATGTTTTGCTGACCTATTATTTCAGGTAAATACTTAAACTGCTTTAAACTTGCTGAAGTCAAAAGAAACATTTGAATAAAAACAGAAAATGCTGTTTTTCAATCATTTAATTAGGTTTGATCAGCAGAAAATGTTCAAGAAAATATTCAAAATGTTCCATCACATTATTCAACCAAGATAGGCCTTATTAATTTGCCAACAACGGATGTTATGTTAACTTGTCTATAGTTCCTATTTCCTTTCTCATATTTTAAATAGCAGGGTTACATGTACAATTTCTGATCTATATCAAGGGAGCCTTGAAAAATTAAAATGAGTGGATCTGTATGTTTAGATGGAGATATTTTATAGAATATTGGATTTAATTTCTAATGTACATATATAAAAAAATAGAATTTAACCTGAAATTTCAGCCTCTCTGCAGAACCATGTTTGAAAATTCCACAAAATAGGTGCATCAGTGAAGTGGAAACATTCAAATACAAAATATTATTAGAGGAAAGACTTAAAATAGACCTGGGGCACCTTCTTCATGGAGAGGATAGTGGATATATCAAGAGAACTACCAGAGGAAGTGGTAACATTTAAAAGACATTTAGACAGGTAGAAGGAGAGGAAAGGTTTAGAAGGATATGGGCTATATGCAGGCAAATAGGGCAAGATAGTCTGAAACACAAAAGTCTGCCGACGCTGAAATTATCGTAAAAACATAGAAATCCTAGAGAAACTCAGCAGGCCTTGTAGCATTAGGTAAAGATATTTTATTAATGTTTCTGGCGTGAGGTCTTGCTGGACAAGTTAGGCTGAAGCGCTTGCTTCCATGCTGTAAACATCTATGGCTATTACTTGACTGATTGGTTGGGAAAACTGTGATTAACAATTTCATATAGACAATAAAATCAATAACTTAGTCGCTGAAAGATCAGGGCCAACTTCTTTTCAAAAGCAATGGAGGTGCAGAGAAATTTGAGGAATCATGGATGGGTACAGAAAATAATGAAAAAAACTGGACATGAGGTATAATGTGGTAGATGACAGGTGATGAACAATTCTAGAAACCAACCTTTGGATATATTTACTGGGCTTAAAGGGTTCACAACACAGATTTACTGGAACAATATCAAAGATTGATTGATTTTTTGAAATGAGTGGACATTAGTTATCATGTTTGTTTTATCTATAGAATAATCTATAAATCATCAATTGTCAGAGCTTGGAGTTAGTTTGTAATTATTGAACAGCTGCTGGCTACCTTTCTTTTAATTCTTCTCAGAAGAAAATGATAGCACTTTCCTAATTCACACATCTCAATCTGTGCATTTTTGGAATTAATTTGGAGGTTGAGCTTATTGTGAGATAAGGGGTAGTGTTGGGAATTAGATAATGTACCATAAAAGGACTTCATTGCCAGAGAATCACAAGCCAATGAAATGTAGTTATCAACGTTAAGGCACCAAAGAGAATTAAGGACGTTATACAGAAAATCATCAACCGGCAACATAGAAATTCAACAAGAATTTAGGGTGGCAAATGGTATGTTGATGTTAATTTAATTTTTAATTTGGGCATACAGCACGATAGCAGGCTCTTTTGGTCCACAAGACCGTGCTGTCCAAAAGACTCAATTAACCCAGAACTTCATATGTTTCAAAAGAATCCAGAGCACCCAGAGGAAGCCTAAGCAGACATGGGAAGAACATACAAACTCCATACAGACAGCGCCAGGTTTGAACCCAGGTCGCTGGTACTGTAATAGCATGGCTCTAACCACTACGCCAACTGTTGCTGCCGATATAACGCTAACTGTGCCCTGTTCTTTTTGTTACTTTCAAAGTCTATTTTATAAATATTATTTTGTGCTTTTGTTTCATTTTTCCTTTTGTTTATTCATTAGCTTTTATATATCACACAACTTTATGCAGTAATTTCCTGTATATTTTGAGAAAAATTAGTTTTATACTCACCCCCTTATTTGTCCTTTGTGCTTTTGAACATGTTTTTACTGAGGTATATTTCTCCTGATGTCTATCAATCTCTCTTGTAAATAAATACTTCCCACTGTTTTTCCACTACCGGACTGAGATTGCATTAAAGGACAATGCAAAAGCAAAGGAAAGGGAACTCAGCTCTGCATATATTTAATGTTTTTCTGAATCTGTCAATATCTGATGTGAGTATTAAGTTAGCAACTGAGAACCAGTTTAATGCTGTCAAGTTCATTACATTTCCTCCCAATTTCATCATTCTGAGGGATCAAGAGGACTGTGGGATTTCCCATGGCCCCTGGGAACAATTCAATGGAATATGTTTTCTCTATCCCCTTCAGCCCTTTTTGTTCTATTAGAATTATTTATGGGGAGCCAAACTGTTCTGATGTTCTTGAATCATTCTCACTCAGCCTAAACCTCATAGCTCATCACCAATATGATTTTATTCATACTTGTATCATCATAATGCATTGACAGCCAAAGCAACTTCGTTAGCAGCTCAAAAATGTTTTGGTTAGTGTCTGGTAAGGTTTAGAATTTTAGAAATCTCACACCTGACCTCACACCTCCTGGGCTGGAAGTCTACCTATTACTAAAATGATAGAACCTCATTCTTAATCTGCCATGGAGATATTGTCTTGGTCCCAAGGTATTGTCAAATTTGGAAATGAGGATAAGATTCAATGTTCTTATTTCATAAAAATAGAGGAGATTGGATGAGCAATTATTTTGGAAAATTACAGACAGATGTCAGAACAATTGGATTGTAATAGGAAGTGATTTTAAATTTCTTAATATTTACTGGGGCGGCCTTATTACTAAGGAATTTACAGAAATTTTAAAATCAGGAAAGTTTGCTGAAGCAATATGTGGATGGTTCTATTGGAGAAGGGTATACTTAATCGCCTCTTAGGTTGGGCAAATGGTCAATGTGTCAGTCATGGGGCCTCTTGGGATCAGTGATCATGGTTCTCTTCTTTTTCTTCTTTGGCTTGGCTTCGCAGACGAAGATTTATGGAGGGGTATGTCCACGTCTGCTGCAGGCTCGTTGGTGACTGACAAGTCCAATGTGGGACAGGCAGGCACAGTTGCAGTGGTTGCAAGGGAAAATTGGTTGGTTGGGATTGGGTGTTGGGTTTTTCCTCCTTTGTCTTTTGTCAGTGAGGTGGCCTCTGCGGTCTTCTTCAAAGGAGGTTGCTGCCCACCGAACTGTGAGGTGCCAAGATGCACGGTTGGAGGTGATATCAGCCCACTGGCAGTGGTCAATGTGGCAGGCACCAAGAGATTTCTTTAAGCAGTCCTTGTACCTCTTCTTTGGTGCACCTCTGTCTCGGTGGCCAGTGGAGGGCTCACCATAGAACACGATCTTGGGAAGGCGATAGTCCTCCATTCTGGAGATGTGACCCACCCAGCACAGTTGGGTCTTCAGCAGCATGGATTTGATGCTTGCGGACTCTGCCAGCTCGAGTATTTCAATGTTGGTGATGAAGTCATTCCAATGAATGTTGAGGATGGAGCGGAGACAGCGCTGATGGAAGCGTTTTAGGAGCCGTAGGTGATGCCGGTAGAGGACCCATGATTCGGAGCCAAACAGGAGCGTGGGCTAGAGCTGGATGAGGTACTTACCCGGGAAGAGAGGAAGAGACATATAAGGCAATTGAACAACTGAAAAGTGGCAAAGTAGCAGGTATGGATGGAATCCCCCCAGAGGTCTGGAAGGCTGGTGGCAAAGCTCTGCATACCAAACTGCATGAATTTTTCATGCTCTTCTGGCACCAAGGAAAGCTGCCTCAGTACCTTCGTGATGCCATCATCATCACCCTGTACAAAAACAAAGGCGAGAAATCAGACTGCTCAAACTACAAGGGAATCACGCTGTTCTCCATTGCAGGCAAAATCTTCGCTAGGATTTTCCTTAATAGACTAATACCTAGTGTCACCGAAAATGTCCTCCCAGAATCACAGTGTGGCTTTCGCGCAAACAGAGGAACTACTGACATGGTCTTTGCCCTCAGACAGCTCCAAGAAAAGTGCAGAGAACAAAACAAAGGACTCTACATCACCTTTGTTGACCTCACCAAAGCCTTTGACACCGTGAGCAGGAAAGGGCTTTGCCAAATACTGGAGCACCTCGGATGCCCCCCCCCCCCAAGTTCCTCAACATGGTTATCCAACCGCACGAAAACCAACAAGGTTGGGTCAGATACAGCAATGGGCTCTCAGAACCCTTCTCCATTGACAATGGCGTGAAGCAAGGCTGCGTCCTCGCACCAACCCTCTTTACTATCTTCTTCAGCATGATGCTGAAACAAGCCATGAAAGACTTCAACAATGAAGACGCTGTTTACATCCGGTACCGCATGGATGGCAGTCTCTTCAATCTGAGGCGCCTGCAAGCTCACACCAAGACACAAGAGCAACTTGTCCGTGAACTATTCTTTGCAGACGATGCTGCTTTAGTTGCCCATTCAGAGCCAGCTCTCCAGCGCATGACGTCCTGTTTTGCGGAAACTGCCAAAATGTTTGGCCTGGAAGTCAGCCTGAAGAAAACTGAGGTCCTCCATCAGCCAGCTCCCCACCATGACCACCAGCATCCACCCCCCCCCCCCCACCTCCATCGGGCACACTGAACTCTATACGGTCATCCAATTTACCTACCTCGGCTGCACCATTTCATCTGATGCAAGGATTGACAAAGAGATAGACAACAGACTCGCCAAGGCAAATAGTGCCTTGGGAAGACTGCACAAAAGAGTCTGGAAAAACAACCAGCTGAAGAAACACACAAAGATCAGCATGTACAGTGCCGTTGTCATACCCACGCTCCATGGTTCTCTTAGTTTTATAATATCCATAGAAAAGATAGGTCTGGTCCATGTTAAAGCTCTAAATTTGGGAGAATGTTGATTTAACTTTGATGGAATCAAGAGGAAATGGGATAGGCTGATGGCATGTATAAAGAGATATTTGGCAGGCCGGCAGAATTAGGGATACTTGGTTGATGATACAATTAGGGTTGGGTTAGGAACAAAAAGAGACATATGCCAGGTATCAGCAGTTGAGATAAAGGGAGGTCTTTGCGGAGTATAAGGGATGCAGGTATACACTAACAGGTAAATTATGAGTTAAAAATGGACATGAGATACCCCTGGCAGACAAGATAAAGGACAATCCTATAAAGAGTGGAAAGGAAATAAAGAGAGAATTGCTCTGCGATTGTCGTGGTGAACTAAGTTTCTCAGATGTATTTAATGTTGATTCCGGTGCTCTGTGTTTATCTTGTATGTTAATGATTTAGATGGGAATGTCAATGAAATGATTTGTTTGACAGCAAAATTGGTTATATCATTGAGAGTGAAGAAATAGCCTAAATTTAGCAACAAGACATGGTAAGTGGGCAAGGGAATTGCAGCTGGAATTCAACTTAGACAAGGGTGATATATGGTATAATTTATTTAGGTATTGAAATATTGGTGGGATTATACACAGTGATCAGTAGAGCTCTGTGGAGCATTATTTATTTTTAAAATATTTTATTTATTAGAAAACAAAGTAATGACCACAAATACAGAATTAAGATATTAACAAATAATCAAAAGGACATTTTCATGGTTACATAGAAAAAAACCTACAAGATCTATAATATTCCTATAAACCTAACCAACCCACTCCCATCTACCTCTCCCCTTAGCCTAATTCTGCCCCCTACTCTCCATAAAAAAGAAAAAAAAAAGAAAATAAATAAGGATTCATTCACTCTACAATATGGAGTCCCAGCTGCACTCTGAGACCAGCCTCAGATTTTCAAATTAGAATCATCCAAATCTGGGCTCCAAATCTTTTGAAATCTATAATATTGATCTCTCAAATTATAATTTATCTTCTCCATTGGTATGCATGACCTCATTTCTGAATGCCATCTTTGTAAACTAAGCTCCATCTGATCTTTGCATGAAACAGCTATACATTTCCTTGCTTCTGTTGTGGAGCATTGTTCAACAGAAAAAAACCTTGTATTACAAGTACATAGTTCATCAAAAATTGGAACACTGGTAGACAGGTTAATGAGGAAGACGCATGCCATGCTTGCCTTTGTTAGGTGAAACACCGAGTACAAGAATTGGGGTGTCATATTACAGTTATACAAAATATTGTTTTGGCTGCTTTTGGAGTTTTGCATGGTGTTCTGGTCACTAAGCCATGTAAAGGATATGATTAAGCTGGAGAGGGTGCAAAAAAAGATTCACAAGGATGTTGCATGGTTTGGAGTGCTTGAGTTATTAGGAGAAATTGCGTAGGCTAGGTTTACTTTCCCTGGAATGAAGAAGGCTAGAGGTAACATGACAGAGCTGTGCAAAATTTAAGAGGTATAGAGAGCTAGAAGGCACCACACAAGGTAGTTGGTGTGTGGAATGATCTGCCAGAGAAGATGGTGGAATGAGGAACAGTGACAACATTTGGGAGGCATCTTGACGCTTCCTCGCATAAGCAGTGTACAGAGGGATATGGAGTTAATGCATGTGAGTCTGAATAATATAGATAATGATGATGGTCACCGTAAACATAATGACCAATGGGTTTGTTTCTATACTGACATTACCAACAAGCAAAATTATTTTTTAAAGTCATAATATTAAAAATACAAAGCTTCCTGGTATTCATTAACAACTAAACAACTACATATACGATATACAGTATTCCATTAGTTTATTTATAGGTAATGCTATAGCTATTATTCAATAAAATGAAAGAATTAAAGAAAATATATGTAGTATTATATGATACTCATTACTATAGGAAACTAATGTTTTTAACTTACGGAGAACTTGGCTTATGGACATTTCTCAGCAATGGCACCCTTACTTAATCTGTGGACAGCCTCCATGACAAATGTTGGAAATAACAAATTAAAGTGCAAGAAGAGAGCTACCTGGAGAACTAAAAGAGAGCATTCTATCTGGATGCATCACTGTCTGCTACGAAGGTGCCAATACACAGGGCAGGAATGAATTCCAGAGAGTTGTTAACTTGGCCATCAATATCACGGGCACCAGTCTTCACTCCGTCAAGGACATCTACAAAAGGCGATGACTGAAGAAAGCAGCCTCTATCCTCACGGACCTCTACCACTCAGGCCATGCTGCTGCCATCAGGAGAAAAAAGGTGCAGGAGCCTGAAGATGAACACCCAGTGACACAAGGATAGCTTCTTTCCCTCTGCCATCAGATTTCTGAATAGATAATGAACCACAGACATCATCTCACTTTCTCCTATTTCCTTGCATGTTTATTTATTTTTGAAATGTAATTTATAACAACATTTGCACTGTTACGCTGGCCCAGAACAACAAATTCTGATTCTAATTCTAGTTCTGCAAACTCACCGAGGTGGAATGTTTCCGTTTCTCCTTACATCAATATTGTATGTTTATCTTTTGACCTTGAAATTCTTTTCGCCTTTAAAAAAAGGTATCACTCCAAGAGCTGAATGTGGCTCCTTCTTTATCTTTCATCTTCCTCAATCCTATTTCCAAGCTTGTATTTTCCACTCTCTAAAATGTACATCTTTCCCTCCATAGATATATCACTCATCATTCCCTGCCTATTTGTAATATCTTTGTCTGGATCTTGCCATCAGCAACTCCCATCGTATTTCACCTAAATGATTTCCAATACTTCTTTTTGCAATCGTAATCAACATTTTGTTGCGTTTTTATCCTTTTAATTTAAGAACATATAATCTCCTCCCTGGACAAACACTTTAAATCATCATATTATTAAACTGTCATTGAGCTTCTGTAACTCATTAATTTTACATTATAAGTGTTACAAACATATAGATTTCTCTTTTAACAAAATAAATCTTTATTTTGACATTTGAGAGAGTCCTTCGTTTACTCAAAGATCCATTTTTCATATTAAATTCTCAATATATTGCACAAGAAGCACAGATGATTTTGGGGCTCATATTGTGAAGGACAGCATTGAGGATGATTATGCCATACTCTTGATTATTTTCCCAACATGTTTTTGTGCTTGTTTTGTGTGTTGAGCCTCCCTTCATTTTTTTATAGTGAAGACAGTAGTGTATTTGAAAGGAAGTCGGAAGGCATTGTACCCTGGTGTGATCTGCTTAATAATGAGATATATACTGTAAATAGGAAGGACATTACTGTAATAACTATGAAAGCAAGCCTTGTTGAACAGGATTGTTATAGAGAAAGCTATCAGCTGGCACCTGGTGAAAATTATTGTCATAACCCCCTCCACAAATGATCCTTATGAAATAAAGTCTGTCACATTGAGCGATGTCTAAGGTCAGATTATTCACGTTAATATAAATTTAGATCTGATGTACTGAACCTGGGTCTGATGTTATGGGTTCCCCCAGTTATAGAATCCAGTTTTCAAGTTATTTATTCTTTCTGTGTTTGCTTCCAACTTCATCTGTTAAAAGGCCACTGAATTAAGTTTGATGGGAAAGATGATTCAGCAAAGTGTTCACTGGTAGTGAAATTGAAAGGTTTAATCAAGTCTTTTAACTGATACTCTTGTATTTTGTTCCTTATCTTTTTATTTCAGGTTACTTAGTTTTTTTTCATAAGCTCCTTTAAGAGTCTGTGATTTTACCCATAATTGCATTTTTTTGTGTTTGTTTAATTTGTATAATCTTTTTCTTGTGATATTGGGGAATGGGAGATGGGGTAGATAGGCGTGGTGGGGAAGAACAGACTCTGATTGTTATATACCATCGTTGAGAGAGATTGTATTGTTTGTTTGAATTTGTTTGAGTCTTTGAAAATCAAAAATAAACAGTAAAACCTCATTAAAATGCGGTGGTTGGGGTCCAAGATTTCATACCACATTACAGCCGAGTCGCAGAACAGATGCAAATATGTCATGATTCATGAAGGAGGAAAACAGAATTTAAGCCCACCTGAAATGTGCTGCCGTATTCACCCCCATCCTCTTCCAGTCATACTGCCGGTCTCCCCCCCTCCACCCCCCCGCCCGCCCGCCCGACTTGCACTGCCTGTCTCCCCCCCTCGCCCACCCAACTTGCGCTGCTGGTCTCCCTCCCTTGCCCGCCCGACTCACGCTGCTGGTCTCTCGCCCGCCCTTCTCGCGCTTCTAGTCTCTCATCCACCCGACTCACGCCGCCGGTCTCCCCTCCTCGCCTATCATAAAAGTACATTTTTGAGTTTCTGGCTGTCAGTTACTGTTAGTCTGGCATCCTAAAATCAATGTTTGGTGTCCACAGACACCTGCACTATAAGCGATTTTGTGGATTAACGAATCGCGTTCTAACGAGGTTTCACTGTAGTTAAAAAAAAATCTTAACTGATATGCTTAACAGGTTGATAATATTTTGAAGTGGTGGAGGGTGTGACAAAAACATATTTTATTTTGGTTTAATTCAATGAATTTGCAATGCATGAGGACAGATGGGAAACACATTAAATAATGTGTTTGGAGAGGGAAATTCTTGGCATTAATATTTGAAACATTTGTGTAAGTTCAACTTTTATTATCATATGAATAAGAAATATGACATTTTCTATTTCATTTGCTCTCTATTTTAATTGAAGAAATTCATGATAAATTGTACAATGTTGAAAGTCATTATGGCCCAACATTAAAAGTTTATTTGAAAATATTGCACAAAGTAATAAAACTTTTATCTTTATAGAAACATGTTGCCGAAAATGTGTTACTTTAATGCAGAGGCATGAGGAAAATAAAATAGGCTTTGTTAAAAATGTACAAATGGTGAAGGGAAATTCAAATTTTAGCCACGAGTTTGTTTATGTTAAGCATAATAATAAGAGCAAGACATAGTGGGGGGGGGGGGGAGAGAGAGAGAGAGAGAGAGAGAGAGAGAGAGAGAGAGAGAGAGAGAGAGAGAGACTATAGAGTTCATAGTGGAATCCAAGTGCACACTCTGCATAACTGTAAGCAAAGCTCTTAGTGATAGGACAAAAGGATGGTGGGAATTAAGCAATAATGGGAGGGGGAGGAGCAGGGGCATTGGAACACAAGTGTTTGGCCTCTGAATAGCTGGGTTAGATGGGCTTCGTAAGATAGGAGATATGGAAAAGAGTGTGCCAGTGGTGGTTTATAGACATCAGAATAGAATTTTTTGTAATTCTCTCTGAAGGATCTTTAGCCAAAATAACATAAGAAATAGAAATAGCACCGATCATTGAGTTTATCATACCAGCTTTGCCAATCAAGGCTGGTCTTTATACATTAGGATCACTTTCCCTTGCAATGTCAACCCCTGATTGTCCTCATATCTAAAAATAATTCAATCTCCTCATTTCAGTCCGAAATTACTAAGCCCTTATTCTGAGATGATGACTCTAACTTCTAGATACACCAGCCAAAGGAAGTTTAACAAGAAAGTCTACAGAGCCTGTTATTGTACTTTAATACAGAAAAGTGCTGGAGAAGCTGAGCAGGTCACTCAGCATCCTTTTGGTCCTGAGCCCTCTGTCAAGGTATGAGTGAGAAGCAGGCAAGCACCTGAATAAAAAGGTGGGAGGACAAGGAAAGAAAGGGCAGGGCGAGGAGCACAGACCAATAGGCAAGAAGTCATATGATGGGTGGGAGGGCTGAAGAGAACAAAGCTGAGTAGTGAGAGGGGAAGGGGGTAGCTCTCTTAATGGAGAGGGAAGGTGGTTGGGAGACTGAGTAAAGGAGATAGAGGGATAAGGTAAAAGAGAAAGAAAGTGGATGAGCCTAAAGAAAACAGGAGAAATTGATGTTAATGCATCCTAGTTGAAGAGCTCCTAGCAGATTATTAGGTGAGAGGAAGCACCTGTTTTGCTTTTTCTCAGTCATGCAGTGCAAGGATTTTGTACGTTTCCATTAAACATAAAACATTACAGCAGAGTAAAGGCCCTTCGACTCAATATTGTTCCAACCTATGGAAACCTACTCCCCAAAAAAAAACTTCTCTACCTTAATTACCTAATGCTCTATTTTTCTTGAATCAATGTGTCTGTTTAAGAGTCTTATAAAAGTCGATATTTTTGCTGCCTCCACCACCACCCCTGGCAATGTATTCCAAGCATCTACTACTCTCTGTGTAAAAAAAACTTACCTCTGACATCTCCCCGAAACTTTACTCCCATCACCTTATGTAAATGTTTTCTGGTGTTTGCTATTCTCGCCTGTGGAAAAAGTTGCTTGCTGTTCACCCTATCTATGCCTCTCATAATCCTCTAAACCTCTATTAAGTCACCTCTCATCCTTCTTTGTTTCAAAGAGAGAAGCCCTTGGTTCCTGTGACACACTCTCCAATCCACAAATCATCCCAGTAATTCTTCTCTGCACCCTCTCCATAGTGTCCACATATTTTGTGTAACGAGGCAACCAGAACAGAACACAATATTCCAAGTGTGGTCTAACCAGGGAGTTATAGAGCTGCAACATTACCTTATTACTCTTGAACTTAATGCCCCTACTCATGAAGGGCAGGATACCAGAAGTCTTTTTAACTATTCTATCAACTGTTCAGCAACCTTGAGAGATCTATGGATTTAGACCCCAAGGTTCTCTCTGTTCTTCCACACTGTTAAGAATCCTGTCATGTGCCTTCAAGTTTAATCTTCCAAAATACATCATTTCACACATCTGTATTGAACTCCATTGGCATTTTTCCACCCAACTTTGCATCCTGTCTACATCCTGTCACCCATGACAACTTTCTACATTATCCACGAAAGCTCCACCTCAATGTGATCTGCAAACTTACTGATCCATCCCTCGACTTCTTCATTGGGGTCATTTATAAAAATCATAAAGAGCAGAGTTCCAGAATAGATCCTTGCAGAACTGCGCTAATCACAGACCTCAAGAAAGAATATGTTCCTTCTAGTACTATGCTCTGCTTTTGGTAGGCAAGTCAATACTGAATCCACACAGCCAAGGTTTCATGGATCCCAAGCTTCATGATTTTTACCATGGGAGACCTTGTCAAATGCTTTACTAAAATCCATATACACCACTTCTACTGTCCTACCTTCATCGATTTCTCTTGTTACTTCCTAAAAAAAAACTTAATTAGGGTTGTGAAGCAGGAACTATTTTTCACAAGGCCATGCTGACTATCCCTGAGAAGACTGTATTTCTCCAAATGCTCATAAAACCTGTCCTTAAAAATCCTCTCCAATAATTTGCCCACCACTGATCTAAGTCTAAATAGTGTATAATTCCCAGGATACTCCCTATTACCTTTTTTAAACAAATGAACTGCATTTTCCCTCCACTCCTTCCCCTGTGGCCAGGGAGGACACAAAGATCATTGCCAAACCCCCAGAAATCTCTTCTCTCACTTCCTATACAACAAATCATTCCTCAGCTTACTAAAGCTTCAAATGTGGCTTTTTAGTCAATCTTATCCTAAATCAACAAAGTTATAGAATTGATAATGGGTTTTACCAAGAAAACCAAGAGCTAATTAACCACTGTGCCTGAACTGAAAAGAAACATTATTATCAGTTTCTGAATGCTGAGCTCTACCAAAAAAAAATCTTTAGACCCTTTGATGGAAGAGTGGGGGTGCATACTTCAGCATTGTTAACGCCATCTTAATGCCAAACATCAAAGGGTGAAATTTATGAAAACTTAGCAGTTATTGGTGCATTATTAACTTGTTCCTTGGGTCGTAGGTTTTATATCAGAGTGGCCTTCTCCTATGCAGGTTTCTTACCCGGGCTGGAGGGGCCTGCCTCCCCTCCTAGGTCGGTCCATACTGCCCGGACCGGGGCCGAGGCCGCCGCTGCTCACCCTGTGCCTGGACTGGCGCCGCCGCCTCCCACTCTCTGCCCGGATGGGGGCCTCCGCCTGCCCCACTCGACCGAGGCTGGGGCTGCCGTCTCCCCCTTGCTCCTGCCCGGATTGGGGCCGCCGCCGCCGCCTACCCTTTGCCCGGACCGGGGCCGGGGCCGCTGCTGCTCTCCCTGTGCACGGACTGGGGCCGCCGCCTCCAACTTTCTGCCCGGACCGGGGCCTCCGCCTGCCTCACTCGACTGAGGCCGGGGCTGCCGTCTCCCCCTTGCTCCTGCCCGGATCGGGGCCGCCGCCGCCGCCTACCCTTCGCCCGGACCGGGGCCGGGGCCGCTGCTGCTCTCCCTGTGCCCGGACTGGGGCCGCCGCCTCCAACTTTCTGCCCGGACCGGGGCCTCCACCTGCCTCACTCGACCGAGGCCGGGGCCGCCGTCTCCCCCTTGCTCCTGCCCGGATTGGGGCCGCCGCCGCCGCCTACCCTTTGCCCGGAACGGGGCCGGGGCCGCTGCTGCTCTCCCTGTGCCCGGACTGGGGCCGCCGCCTCCAACTTTCTGCCCGGACCGGGGCCTCCGCCTGCCTCACTCGACCGAGGCCGGGGCCGCCGTCTCCCCCTTGCTCCTGCCCGGATCGGGGCCGCCGCCGCCGCCTACCCTTCGCCCGGACCGGGGCCGGGGCCGCTGCTGCTCTCCCTGTGCCCGGACTGGGGCCGCTGCCTCCAACTCTCTGCCCGGATCGGGGCCTCCGCCTGCCTCGTCCCAGCTTGCTTGGCCACGGCACACGAACCATGGGTGTAAAGGGTGGGGCCAGTACTGCGCGCACTGCACTCCACCTAAAAGCTCCTTTGCGCAGGCCCGAGGACAGGTCCACGTCCTCCCCCTCCACGTCCTCCCCCTCCACGTCCTCTCCCTCCACGTCCTCCCCCTCAAAAGATGCCCACAAACTCAAGCTAGCATGCTGGAACATCAGAACCATGCTAGACAAGGCTGACAGCCACCGACCTGAACGTCGGTCTGCCCTCATTGCACATGAACTCCTCAGACTTGACATCGACATAGCCGCTCTCAGTGAAGTCCGCCTGGCAGATGTAGGCAGCCTCCAAGAACGCGGCGCGGGCTACACACTCTACTGGTCTGGCAAGCCTTCGGATGAACGACGCCTATCTGGTGTAGGCTTCATGGTCAAGAGCTTCATTGCCTCCAAACTCGAAAACCTTCCGACAGGCCTCTCGGACCGAATCATGTCCATGTGACTCCCCCTTCAAAACAAGCGTCATATCACCCTCATCAGTGTCTATGCTCCAACCCTCCAGGCGGAACCAGCAGAAAAGGACAAGTTCTACACCGACCTGCGCAACCTCATCCAACGCACCCCTACAGCCGACAAGGTTGTCATCCTGGGCGACTTCAACGCTCGTGTCGGCAAAGACTCAGAAACCTGGCCAGGAATCCTGGGCAAGCATGGCGTCGGCAAGTGCAACGACAATGGGCGCCTCCTGTTGGAGCTCTGCGCAGAACAGCGGCTTGTCATTACAAACACCCTTTTTCAGCAGAGGGACAGCCTTAAGACCACCTGGATGCTTCCCCGATCCAAACACTGGCACCTCCTGGACTACATCCTGGTGCGAGAAAGTGACAAACGAGATGTTTGTCGGAATGCCACACTGACCACCGGCTGGTTCGCTGCTAGCTCAACCGTCACTTCAAGCCAAAGCCCAGGAACAATAAAGCCCCCAGAAAGAGTTTCAATGTTGGAAACCTGCAGTCAGACGAAGCGAGAGGAAACTTCCAGGCAAACCTCAAAGCAAAGCTCGACGATGCAACCCGCCTCACGGACCCGTCCCCTGAAACCCTCTGGGATCAGTTGAAGACTACCATACTGCAATCCACTGAAGAGGTACTGGGCTTCTCCTCAAGGAAAAACAAGGACTGGTTTGACGAAAACAGCCAGGAAATCCAGGAGCTGCTGGCAAAGAAGCGAGCTGCCCACCAGGCTCACCTTACAAAGCCGTCCTGTCCAGAGAAGAAACAAGCCTTCCGTCGCGCATGCAGCCATCTTCAGCGCAAACTCCGGGAGATCCAAAATGAGTGGTGGACTAGCCTCACCAAACGAACCCAGCTCAGCGCAGACATTGGCGACTTCAGGGGTTTTTACGAGGCTCTAAAGGCTGTGTACGGCCCCTCACCCCAAGTCCAAAGCCCGCTGCGCAGCTCTGACGGCAAAGTCCTCCTCAGCGACAAGATCTCCATCCTCAACCGATGGTCAGAACACTTCCAATCTCTTTTCAGTGCCAACCGCTCAGACCAAGATTCCGCCTTGCTCCAGCTCCCTCAACAGCCCCTAAGGCTAGAGCTGGATGAGGTTCTCACCCTGGATGAGACATATAAGGCAATTGAACAACTGAAAAGTGGCAAAGCAGCAGGTATGGATGGAATCCCCCCAGAGGTCTGGAAGGCTGGCGGCAAAACTCTGCATGCCAAACTGCATGAGTTTTTCAAGCTTTGTTGGGACCAAGGAAAACTGCCTCAGGATCTTCGTGATGCCACCATCATCACCCTGTACAAAAACAAAGGCGAGAAATCAGACTGCTCAAACTACAGGGGAATCACGTTGCTCTCCATTGCAGGCAAAATCTTCGCTAGGATTCTACTAAATGGAATAATACCTAGTGTCGCCGAGAATATTCTCCCAGAATCACAGTGCGGCTTTCGCGCAAACAGAGGAACTACTGACATGGTCTTTGCCCTCAGACAGCTCCAAGAAAAGTGCAGAGAACAAAACAAAGGACTCTACATCACCTTTGTTGACCTCACCAAAGCCTTCGACACCGTGAGCAGGAAAGGGCTTTGGCAGATACTAGAGCGCATCGGATGTCCCCCAAAGTTCCTCAACATGATTATCCAACTGCACGAAAACCAACAAGGTCGGGTCAGATACAGCAATGAGCTCTCTGAACCCTTCTCCATTAACAATGGCGTGAAGCAAGGCTGTGTTCTCGCACCAACCCTCTTTTCAATCTTCTTCAGCATGATGCTGAACCAAGCCATGAAAGACCCCAACAATGAAGACGCTGTTTACATCCGGTACCGCACGGATGGCAGTCTCTTCAATCTGAGGCGCCTGCAAGCTCACACCAAGACACAAGAGAAACTTGTCCGTGAACTACTCTTTACAGACAATGCCGCTTTAGTTGCCCATTCAGAGCCAGCTCTTCAGCGCTTGACGTCCTGCTTTGCGGAAACTGCCAAAATGTTTGGCCTGGAAGTCAGCCTGAAGAAAACTGAGGTCCTCCATCAGCCAGCTCCCCACCATGACTACCAGCCCCTCCACATCTCCATCAGGCACACAAAACTCAAAACAGTCATCCAGTTTACCTATCTCGGCTGCACCATTTCATCAGATGCAAGGATCGACAATGAGATAGACAACAGACTCGCCAAGGCAAATAGCGCCTTTGGAAGACTACACAAAAGAGTCTGGAAAAACAACCAACTGAAAAACCTCACAAAGATAAGCGTATACAGAGCCGTTGTCATACCCACACTCCTGTTCGGCTCCGGATCATGGGTCCTCTACCGGCACCACCTACGGCTCCTAGAACGCTTCCACCAGCGTTGTCTCCGCTCCATCCTCAACATCCATTGGAGCGCTTTCATCCCTAACGTCGAAGTACTCGAGATGGCAGAGGTCGACAGCATCGAGTCCACGCTGCTGAAGATCCAGCTGCGCTGGATGGGTCACGTCTCCAGAATGGAGGACCATCGCCTTCCCAAGATCGTGTTATATGGCGAGCTCTCCACTGGCCACTGTGACAGAGGTGCACCAAAGAAAAGGTACAAGGACTGCCTAAAGAAATCTCTTGGTGCCTGCCACATTGACCACCGCCAGTGGGCTGATAACGCCTCAAACCGTGCATCTTGGCCCCTCACAGTTTCGCGGGCAGCAACCTCCTTTGAAGAAGACCGCAGAGCCCACCTCACTGACAAAAGGCAAAGGAGGAAAAACCCAACACCCAACCCCAACCAACCAATTTTCCCCTGCAACCGCTGCAACCGTGTCTGCCTGTCCCGCATCGGACTTGTCAGCCACAAACGAGCCTGCAGCTGACGTGGACTTTTTACCCCCTCCATAAATCTTCGTCCGCGAAGCCAAGCCAAAGAAGAATTAACTTGTTCACTTGCAGACAAGAGAATAGTCTAGCATTTAACTATTACATAAAAAAGTACTCCATCAACCTGCCCTACTCTGCAATATTGCCTTTCAGTTATAAAGGTGAATAACGAGACCTAGGAAAATATGATTGCATCCCACATTCCAATAACCATTACTCAATGAGGGCAAACACTGATGATAACTTTCATCATCACTTTTAGGGTGCCAGGCAAAGAACATCTGTAGAATAACTCAAAGTCAGTACAAACTTCGAGGTTTCTGAGCCCTCAGCAAAGCCTGCCCTCCTATATATTCCGTAACTACTTCAAGAAGTCTTAATAAAGCACTGGAGAGAATATGCACCAAAGTATTTCTACAAAATCTGGCAAATGCATTTGCAAAAAAAAAACAAAACCATGAAGCAATCTCTTCCAGACTACCAAATGCACTCAGTCAGTTCTAAATGACAGATCTAATCACACAAGAATCTCAATTCCAAGTCCCATCATAGCAACAGATGATCAGGGTTACAGAGGAAATGATTCAAACCTATTTTCAAAGCGTCACTTGAGAAACGTGTGCAGTTTCATAATTCATCAAGATTTCTGGCATATGACAATTCAAAATGGAGGAGCATTTGGAATGGCACTGCAAAGCTCAAATCCATTTGTAAGGGGCACACAAGTGTACCAGTAACAGTGGAAATAGTAGATTACCACCCTGGCAACCCACCTCTTTTTGACATCATTTACTTCAGGATGTATAAAACTGAGTGAAAGCAAGTCACCCTTGACCCAAAAGGGTTGCTTAAAAAGAGAAAGGAGAAGAAGAATAAGGAGAGCATTACTGTACCCTATCGTAAATGGAGTGTAACAGAATGACGAAGAATAGTCTTTGTCCCACTATTGCCGGAGGTTAAGAAAGGGAGGATTAGATTTATTTGTAGAATTTGCATCAACATTGACGCCAATGCTGAGGATAATTACAAACATTTAATTTTAAACCAGTGTGAATGACATGCTAGAGATGCCATGTGAATTTCATGGCTGTGATTTAATTAAAACTTCCAGCTTGTTTTTATGGTGCTCTTGGAGTACATCATCTGAAGTTACATAATGGAAATACTGATGCCTGGTACCAGCATTAAAAGAACATCCCTACAAATGCATAGAGTCACCCTTGTTAAGTTGCGAAGAAGAACACAAAAGCATGTAATCCGCATGTCACTGAGAAGTCTTTCAAATTTCAGCTGATAGCATTTGAGGCACAGAAATAATGATTCTTTTTCATGCTGTTCGACTTCATAGGGTGAGTAAGACAAAAGATCCAACTGGGGAAATCAGACACACAGTAAGGAAAGGTCAAATGATCTTCATCCCAAGTTTATTTTGAAGAGACAGGGATTTTGATTCTTTTAAGTGCTTATTTCAACAGATGTGTGGAATTTATCAGCACTAGTTTCTCTTGAAAAATGCACAATTTTTTAATTGACTTTCCCTGCCTTCTCCCCATTGCTACAGAGAGGGAAATTAAAATATTCTGCTTGTGTTTTTAAAACCATTTAATATGACAAGAGAATGAAAAAGATTGGATCTTAGCTTGCATTGCATTTTAGTTAATCTTATCTTAGGCGTTTATTTGAACCATTTTCATTTGATAAGAATGTGTTAGAATTGCAGTGACAGCAGGATTTCCTTGACAGAATTTTCAGGTCTCGTTCTCCCAACTGTAGTCCCTGCGTCTTACGTTTTCTACATAGAACTTGCATGATTTTTCTGTTCTGAAGTGTCTCCCTACTTTCCCAGAGTGGCCGTTCACACAGGAAAGACCAAAACTCCAAAGATCTATATTACACCACATGTATAGACAGAATACCTGGTGCAGTATTTTCGTAGGCTGTATGTCCTATTCATTAGCCCATTGTTCACGGATCGCCTACAATTCAATTTAGACCACAGGCAGTCCATGAAAATTACTAAGGGTCGAGGAGGTAAATTACTGGAACTGGAATGAGTCCTTATTCCCATTCTTATCTTTTTACTCAGACTGCATTCTGGGAAATTGGGAATAATTTCCTAGAATGCAGCGGCTGTGTGAAAACATACCTGTGGTCCATGGAGCCTGCTCTGCCTTTCAATAAGCAAATGGCTAATCTGACTTAAGCCAGCACTATAACTTCTTTGCTGATCACTGTCAGCTCAAAGTTCTGCCTCAGCCTTGAACATATTTGATGGTTCAGGCACTGAAGTCCTTAGTGGGAGAGATTCCAAACATTCACAACTTTATGAGGGAAGAAATTTTGCCATATCTCCATCATATATAGGTGATGTTTTGTTTTGAAATCGTGTCCATTAGTTGGAGACCTTACCCTTATTAAGATCCTTTTAGAGGTTTATACAGTAAAGACAAATAAAATATTATTCAAAGTCTCTGCCATTTCCTATGTCCCGTTAATTTTCATATCACCTTCCATGAAATCAAAGGTTACTGTAGCTACTTTTTTAAAATTCCTCTTTGTATATTTGCAGAAATATCTGTTTTTATTCCTTGCTCATTTTCTGCTTAAAATTAATTTAATTCTTCTTTATTGTCCTTTTAGTTATCTTTTCCTAGTTTCTAAATTTTTCTCAGTCTCTGACTTACTATTAATTTTCACAATATTATACGTCTCTTCCTTCAATTTGATTCACTCATTGGCCGCTTAGTTAGTTACTGGTCAACCACCCTTCTTCTCCTGTGTTTACCATTTAATGGTGCTTCACTGTTGAAAACTATGAACAATTCCTCAGATATCTGACACAGCCCACCTAAATTTAGTTTTCTATCTATTTTCCCGGTGTTTCTAAGCCAGCCCTGACGTTATTTAAGTTAATTATGCTACTTTTAGACCCAGACACCTTGCCCTGAAAAGACCCAATCCAGGGAGAACCCACACAAAGCAACAAGTACAGATAATATACCTGGTTGGCTGCTGAAGGTCTGTGTGTCCCATCCGATAGATATCGTAATGGACATCTAAAGCATTTCACAGCAGCAGTCCACTGTCCCTGTAGGATTTAAGGCAGCCACTCTCATCTCGGTGATCAAGAGAGTGACGGTATCTGGACAAAATGTCTACTGCCCAGAGGCACTGAAGTTTACGATCATGGGCAAGCTGGTGATGGAATGCTTCAAAGTGCACCTTCCAGCGACATTGAACTCATTCCAGGTTGCCAGCTATCTCAACTGGTCCGCAGATGATGCTGTAGCCTTGCCCCCCCCCCACCCCCCCAACTCTGTCCTGTCCCTCCAAGAGAGCCATGCCAGGCTGTTTTTCATTGACTTCAGCTCAACATTCAACACAATCATACCTCAGAGACTGGTGGATAAACTGTTCTCACTGGGACTCAACACCCATATCTGCAAATGGATTCTGGAATTGTTGACGGAAAGACCACAGTGTGTCGAGGCTGGCAGCAAAACCTCAAGCCCCATCATGCTGCGCTCTGGTGGAACTCATGGCTCAGTTTGCTACAGCTCATACTGCTGACTCATGACTCCACTGCCATCACATTTGCAGATGATACAACAGTAGCTACCTCATCAGCAACAACGATGAGTCACACTACTGAGAGGAGGTTGAAAGGCTCATAAAAAGGTGTGAGAACAACAGCCTGAAGCTCAACATAGACAAGACAAAGGAGTTGATTCTGGACTTCAGGAGAATGAAGGTCAACCACTCTCTACTGCACATGAATGGTTCTGTCATGGAGAGCGTGGAGAGCACAAAATCCCTGGGTGGATATAAAGTACAACCTATCCTGACTCACTGCACCTCCTCATTAGTCAGGAAAGAGCACCAGTGTTTAAACTTTCCAAGAAGGGTGAGGAGGGCAAGGCAACTGGCCCCCATCTTCACAACCTTTTATGGGAGGATAATTGGTATGGTCGCTGCAAAGCATCTGGTTTCAAAGTATCATGTTGGATTACAACATGGAGCAACCCCTGTAAAACAGAGAGGAGAATCTAAAATTCACTCAATTAATTTCTTACCTTAGAGAAACTCAAAAGCTGCAGATGCTGGAATATTGAGCAGACAAGGAATTGCCGGAGGGACTCAACAGTGTCAGACACCTTCCCTGGGTATGAATGATCAGTCTGAACTCTCATTTGCCAGTGTGTGATGTGACAATTTAACTTGCTTCCCCTCTTGACTTAGGTCAGTATCACAATGTTACATATTAATACAACTTCAATTTTTTTTTGAAATTCTACTCATAACATCCTTCACTTAATTTCCTCTATGCCCACTGCAAATTAACACTGTTAACGAAACAAGAAGTTAACCAAAGCAGAAATGCTGGAAGAACTCAAGCATTCAAGCAGCATCTGTGACAAGAGAAACCATTTAGTGTTTCAGGTCAAAGAAGACTTGATTAGATTTCAGATTTATTGTCAGATTACATACATGGCATCACATACAACCCTGAGATTCTTTGTCCTGCAGGCAGGGCAGAATTGCTACTCTTGGCAGTGCAAAAGAAATAGACTCAAAGGACACATGTAAGCAAATAAAGAAATATAAACAAACTGACTGTGCAAAATAAAGAGCGAAAAAAAAGTTCAAAAGTTAGAGTCTTTAAATAAGTCCTTGATTGACTGATAGTGGAAGGATAGCAGCTGTTCCTGAACCTGGTGGTGTGAGTCTTGTGGTACCGATACCCCTTTCTGGATGGTAGCTGGGTGGTGTGGATCCTTGATGATTCCTTCTGCTCTTCGACGGCAGTGTTCCCCGTAGATGTTCTCGATTGTAGTGAGGATTTTACCCTTGATGTTCTGTGCCACGTTCACTACCTTTTGCAGGACTTTACGCTCAGGGACATTGATATCCCCATACCAGACCGTGATGCAGCTGCTCAACACTCATTCCACTACACATCTGTAGAAATTTGCCAGAGTATCGGATGTCATGCCAAACCTCCGCAAACTCCTAAGGAAGTAGAGGGGCTGACGTGCTTTGTTCACAATGTCGTTTGTGTGTTGCATCTAAGAAAGATCTTCAGAGGTAGTGACTTCTAAGAACTTAAATTTGCCCACCCTCTCCACTTCTGATTCCACAATGATCACTGGATTGTACTCCTAGGATGCCTTTCCACAGACTCTGTTTAACTGGCTGAGTTCTTCGGTCTGTTCTGTTTTTTATTTCAATTTCCAGGATCTACCATTTTTTTTTCAAAATTGAGCTTATTTAAAATTATAAATGCAAAGCAATATTAATTTTGGGTGGCACAGTTAGTGTAGTGGTTTGTGGAACACTATTACTGTGACTGGGGCCTGGGTTCAAATCCACTGCTGAAGGAGTTAATACATTCTCTCCCTGTGTCTGTATGGGTTTCCTTTGAGTAGACTGGTTTCCTCCCATTTTCAAAAGATGTACAGGTTAGTAGGTTGATTAGACACATGGGTGTAATGGGATTGTGGGTTTGAAGGGCTTGGTACTGCATTGTCTCTCTGAACTAAAATTAAATTAAACATTAACATTTTTAATTGAGCTTATGCAAGTCTCATGCTATAGCTAATTCTGACACTGTTAATATACACTTGGGTAAAATCTACTCATTTGTTTAGTCTGGTAGTTTATGCAACATTACTTTTGCATGCTTCGTTAAAAAAAACAGTTTAGCGTTACTTTGATCACGGAGTTCCTGGTCCCTCATCTCCACAATCAATGGCATACATAGATCATTACAGAATGTCAGATGCATCATAATTTTCAAATTTACAGCTACGGCAATTCTAGCCATCGAGCCCTTGCCCCCCAAATACACCAATGAACTCACAAACCCTGTACATTTTTGAAGGGTAGATCACCCAGAAGAAACCCACTCTGACACTGGGAGAATGTACAAACTCCTTACAGACAGAGCCAGGGTCAAATCTGGGTTGCTGGTGGTGTTACGCTGTTGCACTTACTGCTAACTGTGCTGTTTCTATCTGATTGGTTTAGTTGCTCCATAATATGAATCATTCTTGTACCACTTCTAGTCACAATAATTTCTCTGTTGTTTACTTTCTGTTGTTTTGGTGACAATTTGTCTGGAGAATAACATTCAAGCTGTTTTACAGACCTATTTGCTTGTTTCTGCTTATATTTAGCAAGTCTGTTAGATGTGATGTCTTCCAGAGTTGTTAACCTCTCTGGTTGTCCTTTTTATAACTGCCAGAAAAGTACTGATGATTGCATGTTGTATTTGTCATCAATTCACCATAGACACGCAGGAAACGGCAGATGCTGGAACTGTCTTGATTCAAAATGTTGACCATTCGCCCTCGTAATACTCGAACTGCTGAGTTCCTTCAGTAAGTTGTTTTTCTTTTTTGGTCTCTTCAATGTCATTGTGTCAAAATCCAGAGGATCTCTATCTGACATCACTGTATGTTTATCTTTATAAGACTACAATATTTTAAGAAAGAAGTTTGCCATTATCATCTCAAGACTTTAAATGCCAGTTTATCTTGTGTGAATAGGAAAGAATTGCCAGTGTGAATTGAGACCTTGCCGATGGTTGAGCAGTCTGCTATTCTTCAGCAAGTCTTATGGCAGTTTGTATAAGCTCATTGTCTGGAGCTGCACTGGGAATGAGTAATGGAGGTTCTAAGCAGATATACTCACAACATTTTTTTAAAAAACGACCATCTCTGCAACTCCAATGTGATGACCAACGTCACAAACTTTCTTTTCTCTAGATACGGAAATGATGAGTGGCCTGCACCATTTTCATATTTTTCTTGAAGTCAACTGGTCTTTCACCAGTTAAAGTCAAACTTGGGCAGGACTCACACCGTGAATGAAGGGTAGGGCCCTGTGAGTGTCTTAGAATAGAAAGGACTAGGGTACAGGTGCATAGTTCATGCAAGATGTTAACACTGGTGGATAAGATGGTGGAGAATGTATTTGACACACTGCCTTTGATTGGGGGAGGGTGTGGTATGGAGTACAAAATTTGGGAACTTGTGAATCAAGCTTTACAAGGCGTTGGTGAGAGCCCCGCTTGGAGTACTGTGTGGATTCTAGTTCCTACCTTTAGGAAGGACATCAATAAATTGGAAGACAGGATGTTGCTGGGACTGGAGAGGTTGAGAGGCACATAGGCTGAGTCTTTATTCCCTATAGCAAAGGAGGCTGGGATGTGATCTTGTAGAGCTTTATAAAATCATAAGGGACCTTGATAAAGTGAATGCTCATATTTTCCCCAGGGTAAATGATTTTACAACTAAAAGACAGAAATTTGCTATGAGAGGGGAAAGATTTAGGAGGGACCTTAGAGGCAATTTCTTTCACCCAGATGAGCTGCCAGAGTGAACTGTAGGTATGGATACAATAACAACATTCATGGATGAGAAAAGTTTAAAGGGATATGGACCAAATGCAGGCAAATTAGATTAATGTCAACTTCATCGGAATGGACTAGTTGGGCTGAAACTGACTCGATGACTCGCCAGTCATTGTTCTCTGACTTGTGAGTCATTTTTTTGTATTCAAATGGGGAGAGATTTAGTGTATGGTCTGTGGGAATGGGTGGGGAATGGGGAATGTTTTATAAAATGTGGACCCTGAGAGAGAGAGAAAAACACTATTGCTTTTAGGATTGGGTCATGTTCAGTGGAGATCAAATGACTGGACTGAAAAATTGTAAAGGAGGCTACAGCTAAGTTAATTGCATTGTAAACACTCTTGATATCTGACATCTTGGTGACTGATATGAATGTGGATAAATGTCCCCCTGTAACTGATTGAGAAGAATGTGGCGTGAGAGTGAAATGTTTTGGGGGAAGAAGGTGGAAAATTGCTGTTACCATGAAATGCAACAAAATAGCATTTCAAAGGCCTGTATTCACCTCTACTTTTCAGGACAGGTCATTGTATTTTTTTTGCTGCATGGTATCTAAATCTCTGGGAATGATGTTGCTGGTGAACCTAATCTCTGGGATCTCTGTTGAGTTCATTTAATTGGGCTACTTTGGGATGTGACATAAGGAAGATCTGCTTTAAAACATATGGGGTTTTAGGTATAATTAGGATGCCTAAAGAAATCTCTTGGTGCCTGCCATATTGACCACCGCCAATGGGCTGATATCGCCTCAAATCGTGCATCTTGGTGCCTCACAGTTCGTCGGGCAGCAACCTCCTTTGAAGAAGACCGCAGAGCCCACCTCACTGACAAAAGACAAAGGAGGAAAAACCCAACACCCAACCCCAACCAACCAATTTTCCCTTGCAACCGCTGCAACCGTGTCTGCCTGTCCTGCATCGGACTTGTCAGCCACAAACGAGCCTGCAGCTGACGTGGACATTACCCCTCCATAAATCTTCGTTCACGAAGCCAAGCCAAAGAAGAAAGGGCTTCTACCACATTGTAAATTTTAAAAATCAGATCTTTAATGATACATCTGCACATTTTGAGCACTTGTTTCTGACTGATTTTTAGCAAACCCAGCTTTAAGTCAAATAAATGCTTTCTAGAGGTGCATTTACACGCTAAATATGTCCATAGGTTGGAGGATTTCCACCAATCCATCTCATGGCTGACGCGATCGAAGCAAGCGGCCTTCCAAACATCATGTTAATGAAACCTGGCAGTTAAAACTCCCAAGACCCCATTTATGTTGCCTCCTGGAAATCCACTGTAGTCAAATGACTCCTTGAAGTATTTCCAGCTCCATATTGGTATTTAAAAAAAACTTTTTACCTTTACATTTCCTCTTCCCCAAAATGTTTGTGGCATCCTCTCCATGCTAGAAACTTTAGATAACTTTTTTAATTGCACATGCATTAATTGCACTTTCATGTTCAGCACAGATGACTCTCATAAAAACTGAATTATTTGGCAATTGAAATGAAATATGTTGGATCTTAAACTGACACTACTTTGAAAATCAGTAAAATAAAAAAAAAGAGAGCAGTTTGGATGCCAGAGGATAAGAGAATTACATTAGTGCTCTCAGTTCTGAGACAGATCCTCCTTGCTCTCCGGTATTAAAGTCCCATCTGACAAAGAAAATAGGGACAAATGAAATTCAGATTCTAATGGGTGAAGACAAGCCAGTCAGTAAATCCAGTAACAATGAACAAATTATTGATTGTTAATTTTCTCCTCTAAAAGTCAAACGAAATCTGAATGAGTTTCTCATACATGACTGCAAGATGAAAATCATGTCTATAACCTCAAGGGTAACAATTTACCAATTAACGTCTGAAAATTGAGGTAAATATTTGTTTCATTATCCATTTGGGATAAATTAACTGAAGGACCAAGAGAAGCTTTCATATGTTTGCCAAGCAATAATCTCTACCAGCAGACAATACTGTTTGTTGTGTTGCTTGTTCATGCCACTGAAATTGTACTGCTGGCTGCAGATTTCAATTAGCAGAATAACTGAAAACTATTTAGCTTTCAACTTAAAGTGAACTTAATAATAAAAAAAACATTTGCAGATGCCACCTAAAAGAAAGGAAGTGGACACTGGAATTGTTACAAGGGTTATTCTCTGTTTAATCTTGAAGATCTGATAAAATATCCAGTTACAAAGACTAACAGAATTGTGATTTTTTTTGTCATTTTAGTAACATCTTGGACTTGATCTGGTTCAAAAACGTATGAATAAGACAATGAACTTATAAGCTACAAATAGTCAATTAAAGTGAAATAGTGTGAAATCAAAGTAGTTTTAAGGTTACAAAATTTTAAAACCCATTTCCATGTGTCAAAAGCTTTCACTCTCTGAGCTTCATGGAAAATTGAAGGCTTTTGTCGATTTAGTTTCAGATAGGTCGGGGGAGAATAGTGGAAAAAATGATAAAAGAAGAATACAAGTCTTAAAGTGATATTGGCCTAATGTGGCGAATGGGATTAATACAGGTAAGCATAATGGTTGCCATGGAGGGGGTCAACTGGAAGGAACATATTTCTCTGCTGGATATTTCTATGATAATATGATTTGAAATATGATTAATCATTTGGGAATCAGAATTTATAATTGTGTAAAAGTACCATATTTGTTGTGCACCAGTTATATTTCACCTTTCCTCATGCCAGAAAAGATTTGAAAGTTTCCATCTGAGCTTCAACAATTTCCTTTCTTGCATCATATAACAGCCTGGGATACATTTCTTTTTTAAAAAATTTATTGACACCCAAAACAATCAGCCAAGATTAACAAAAATCTCATGTTTCTATATCTCTTTTTAGCAGCAAGTTTAGATATGATAATACATTCAGCATGGTAAGAGGCCATTTCAGCCCATGAGCCCAATTACACCCAATTAACTTACCACCGCCAGTATGTTTTGAATGGTGGTAGGAAACTGGAGTCCCTGGAGAAAACTCAGGCAGACACAGGATGAATCCTTAAAGACAGCACGGGATTCAAAACCCATTCCCATTCGCTGGTGCTGCAACAGTGTTGTGTTAACTGCTATGATAACAGTGTCACCCTTGAAGTTTCTCTTGACTATATTATGGGTGACCACAGTATGTTTTCTTTTCTTAGTGAGGTGTTCAGAGACATATAGCAATGTTTGGCACAATAACTTACCAGTATATAGACCTTGTACATTTTGAGGCTTTTGGTCTTTTCTGGGTTCACCATTGCTGACTCTCCCAAATTTTGATGGCCCCTATATTTCCTTATAATTAAATAGTAAGGAAAGTTTGCAGTTCATGGTAAAAGAGCCTGAATTCCCTGTTGTAATGCTGAGGGTCACCTCACTAGTATAAGGTTAATAGGTCAAGGCACTTCCCTCATGTCTATGAATATCAGATTCACCCACAGCAGACATCATCTTCCAAATGGTCATCCTCCTCACCTGAAGTCTAAATATCTTCTCTTGGTATTTGTAGTTTAGTGATCTTACATGCTAACAAAATTAAATATTCTGCATCTGGTGTTTGTGTAATATTTGCGTTTTGATACTAACACGTGTCCAGAGTCTAACTCCTTGAACCCTTTGAATCTATTACCTCAACCCTCACCACCGCACCTGTAAACAAGGTAAACAATGCATTCTCCACACATTTGGTTACAAAGAATGTTTGTGATCCATGTGAGGGGCTTTGACCTAGGTTTCCAGGTGGGTCCTTATTCAACGGCCTGCTGTCAGGTTTGCTGCTTTTGTTGCTCTCCTGCTGCTATTCCAGTGGGAGTGCATGGAAAGGTTGAAGGATATTTGGCTCGAGGAAGCAAACACTGTATTGAAGATGTTAGATTTGATACAAATGTAGAAAACTATGTGGATGGTATCCACAGCTGACCCACATATGCGCTTTTTATCAGCCTGTTGTACTTAATGTGCCCAGCTCAATTATTAAGATGCTCCAACTAGCATACAGTCCAATTTGACAAATAAGATTTGACAATCAACTAAAATTCAGAAACAATTCTTTACGCAAAAATATTGTGAGATTTGTGTAATGACTTGTACACAGGCACAAATAAACATAAATTAGACCATTTCAGTTGAGTAAAAAAATGGCCAATTAAATCTTTTTCTTTTAAGATCTCACATCCTTTGAGTTCATGAGAAGCTACTATAATGGAGACAGGTCACTATGTCCTAATCCGAGAGTTATGGCATTATGCATTCAATTGTAGCTAAAGGCACCCAGATGTGTACATCAAAGAATATAAGAAAAAATTATTTTCTCTGAAGCCAGGTACAATTTATGTGTTTCTATTTCAAGGTGTAAAATCGAAGTACTGGGAAATGAAAGGACATACATATCAAAATAAGCACTAAGAATTAATTGAATATTGGATGAGCATTCAATTCCTAATTCCTACTTGATTTTCAAGTTCAAGTTCATTGTCACATGTATCAAAATGTAGTGATAGTGGTGGTTTTGGCCAGATCTGGCGACATCCCACATACAATATAGTACAACAAGTAAGACACAGTACAAAATGAGAAAAGTGCAATTATAGAGAAAGATTTTTGATGTAAAGGCAACATAATTTCAACCTTTTTTAGTTCATTCACAATAACAATGGGAAATAAACTGTCCTCTGCTTCCATAGATGCAACATGTTAGCCATTATAACCTCATGAAAAACATTTGTTCTGTATTTCTTGAAACCAATTATATTATTCTAAAATAACATTAAGGTACATTATGTGGTTTCCTTAAAGTGTGCTGGAATAGGCAGTGAAGACATTATGGATTATTCCCTTGGCGATTTATAAGAATAGATCCATATGAAGACATTCCCCCTCTTTGAATGACAAAAAAAATGTATCAGAGGTGGATGATGGAGGTAGCTGTGTCAAAGACATCAGGATTTTGAGGAGGAATGGTTTGATGTAGTCATGGCTGCAGAAGATGCCATTTATGATTTTACAAGGCCGCGACTGTGCTTTGTGACTGAAATCCAGCGGGGTTTGGGAAGTCATAAGCTGTTCAAGGTCTTTGGAGTGAATAGGAATGTAGGAGAAATGTCGTCCTTTTGGAAAGATGATGTTTTTTTTTTCATTGAGATATATGGTGAAAAGGTTTGTATAAAAGGTAACAACCACTGTGGATATGGGGTCCAAAAATGAATCTTGGCATTATTTGATGGAAACACACCAAACAGGAGGCCATGAACAAAACAATCATAGAGATGTGACAGCGAGAAAACTGGCAAAATATGAGCTCTAAATTGAAAAACCTTGTGGGAATTCTCCATAAGTAAATTAGCTGCTGCATTTCCTGCATTACAATAAAGATTAGGCTCCAAAAATACTGGTGGCAAAATACTTCTGTTCTTAATCCTGCCTCAGAGACAGCATCAATGTTGAACCGGAGGGTGGACAGGCGAAATGTGCTTTTGAAATGCAACTAGTTAGAAAAGATACATTTTAAATGGAGGTCTTTCCAGGTAATTTTGACTGACTGTACAGGTTAAAGGAAGAAGCAAAGCAGTGGTATGAGAAAGGACCATTTAAATATGAATGAAAAAAATGTCCATGGAGTTAGGGTGATGTGCAATATATTTGTCATGAATACTACCAGTGGTTAACAAGCTGAATGCTTTCATCGCCACCGTTAGTCATTAGATAGAATTTAGAATTTGTACCTTCTTCATTTTCTATTGCAATATGCAACTTAATTTATCTGCATTAGTCTTCTTTTTGTGTTGCACATATTTAATGATTAACTTATGGAAGGTCGAGGCTGCTTTCTTTGCCTAGATTATATGTCCTGTTCAAGTGAAGAAAGATTAATAACAAAGAGGGAAATAGAAAATATTTCTTGAAAGAGTTTAAGAAGAATCACTAAATGAAGATTTGTGCTAGTTAATTAAGTTGCCAAAATAATATTTTTCATTATCCAATTATATTGCATTGGGATGAAAGTAGAGAGAAGAAATAGAGGAATAAAATTGAATAGATGCAAGGAAATGATAACTGGTAGGATTCAAAAGTGAAAATAGTCGTTCTGATATGCATATAGCAAACAAGGAGAATTCAGAGAAAAAAAATAACAGTCCCCATGGATGGTGCACCAATGTATTATTTCTGTTCAAGAAGGCAAAAAAAGTTAATTATAGACCAGTCAACCCCAATCTTGCTAGTGGGTAAGATTTTACAAGCCATCATTAAAGATAAAAATTAATATTCACAGAAATACATGGGCTCATTAAAGGTAGAGGGTATGGAGTTATGATGAGTTATATTAAGGATGAGTCAGACTATCTTAACTTAGCTCCTTAATGCAAAACAGATTACATCTATAAAGGAAATACAGTGTATGCTATCCATCAGGATTTTCAAAAATTGTTTGATAGGGTGCATAGTTTTATAGAAAGTGTGAAAGAATGCGTAGGTAATGTACAAAATAGACTGCAGTTATTGACGAAGATTTTTCACATTTAAGGTATTACAACTATTGATAAACTCCTAAAATTAGTCTCCCCCTCTCCTCTTTGAGTTCGCTATATTCCCTCTCCACATTCACAACGTCAACCTCCATTTTCCCCTCATAGATGCTGCTGACCTGTTGAGTTCTTCCATAAATTCAAGTCAAGTCAAGGCAAGTCACCTTTATATATTGCTCATACCCTACTCGCATGGTAAAGATGAGATGGAATTTCTCCAGGACCATGGAGCATATTTACATAAATATAGGTTAGAATAGAGGTTAAACACATTGAAATATTAAAATATTCAGATGTATACAGTAAAAGTCTATGGTACACTTCTACATATGATCTGGGAATTCAGTAGCCTGATGGCTTGGGGGAAAAAACTGTTGCCCACTCTGGACTTAAGGACCTGAGTGCTATGGTATCTCCTACCAGAAGGCAGAGAGAGAACAGTTTACATGAAGGGTGTGTGGAGTCCTTCACAATGTTTATTGCCTTTCACCTTCATTGAGTATTATAGATGTCCTTCATGGTAGGAAGGGAGTCCCCATTGATTATTTCCACTGAATTCACTACCCTCTGGAGGGTTTTGTGGTCCAAAGTGGTGATGCAGTTGCGCAGGATGTTCTCAATACATCTTCTATAGAATGTAGTGAGAATCGAGGGTAGGAGGTGAATGTTACTCAGCCTTTGCAGAACATAGAGGTGCTGCTGGGCTTTCTTGGGTATGGAGCTGGTGTTAAGGGACCAGGTGAGATGCTCCGCCAAGTGCACACCAAAAATTGGATTTTCTTGATGACCTCAATGGTCAAGCCATCAATAGTCAGCAGACAATTGTCCCCCAGACCTTCCTGAAGTTGACAACCATCTCTTTAGTTTTATTAATGTTCAGATATAGGTTGTTGGCTCTGCACCAGTCCATTAGTGACTGCATCTCATCTCCATATGCTGACTCATCATTCTTATTAATAAGGTCCACCACGGATGTGTTGTCAGTGAATGTGATGATGTGGTTCGAGCTTTGTTTAGCTGGACAGTCATTGGGTCAGCAGAGTGAAAAGCAGTGGACAAAGCACGCAGCCCTGAGTGGGCCCCTGTGCTCAGTGTGATGATCTTGGAAGTGTAGTTACTGATCCAGACTGCCTGAGGTCTCCCCGACAGGAAGTCGAGAATCCAATTGATGAGGGAGGTGCTTAGACCCAGCAGTCTCATCGTCCTTATCAGGTACTGAGGTATGATTGTGTTGAATGCTGAGATGAAGTCGATAAACAGCATTCGAACATATGAGTCCATATTTTCCAGGTGTGTGAGGGATAGATGGAGGCCAGTGGCATCATCTGTAGAGCAGATGGATCTGTATACGAACTGCAGGGGGTCCAGTGACAGGGGCAACAGGAGCTTGATGTGCCCCATGAAGAGCCCCTCAAAGCACTTCATAACAATGGAGATTTCTTGCTGTTTTCTAGCACCTGCAGCCTCTTATGCCACCAGCTGAAATTCCTTGTAGTTAAGTAACTGGATGAATAAAAGTATTTTCTTCCATCTCCAACACTGCTGCAATGGCATTGACAATCTAATTCCTTGGTAATAACCTGAGACTGTCAAATTAAAATACTCAAAATAAGACAAAGGAGGAAGTATTGGAAGTACTCAGCAGGTCAGGCAGCATCTGCTTGGCTGCAATCTGCAATCTGATGCAGAAAACAACTGCTGGAGGGATTCAGCAGCTGAAAGAGGATTTGTTGGCATAAGGATAGCCACTTCATTAAAACTTTAATATTTTTTTTCTCGCCATCAGTCTCAACTTGCTGCATGTTTGAGCCCAAGGTAATCTAAACAGTCATTCAAATTGTGTTTGTCATCAAAAAATTGTCATTTGTATCTCAACTCACTTGTTGCACACATAAACATCCATTCCACTCTGCCTGCAGGCTACTTTAAAAAAAATTAAACATATACCACGGTAATAGGCCATTTTGGCCCACGAGTCCGAACAACCCAATTTACACCCCATTAACCAACATCCCTAGTACATTTTGAATGGTGGGAGGAAACCGGAGAAAACCCAAGCAGTATAGGGTAGAATGTACAAACACCTTACATGGGATTCGAACCCTAGTCTGGCCCCAATCGCTGGCACTGTAAAGGTGTTGTGCTAACCGCTATGCTAACCGTGCTGCCCTCGCTATGCCAACTGTGCTGTGAGTCATGTTCCTATTGCAACATGACTCTTCCCATTCTCCCATACTCTCTATTTATGTCCATCTAAAATGTGATGTTGGAGAAGCAAGTATGTCATTTTAGAAATAGGTGATGGGCCACGAATGAATGTTGGAACTTCATAGTGGGGATTGAGATAGGGATGAGACCGGGGAAGAAGATGACACCAGAAAACATGGAGAATTCCCCCAATTTGAGAAAGAGAAGCAGAGGTCATGGGATGGTAACCACAGCAGTAGACTAGTGAAAGATTCTGCGGCTGAAGAACGCATAGGCAGCGGGATGTTGGCAACTCAAAGCAAGGACCTGCACAGGCTGGAGATACTGGTGGCTGCGGTTGAGGGATTCACACCAGGAGGTGGATAGCTAGAGACTAGCTCGAGACTCAAGGTATTGGAGCCACAATGCAAGAAGGTGCCAAGCTTGCTGAAGGTTTCCTGATCGTGCCAGAGGTTCGGATCTGGAGCTTGGGCTGCTGATGGTTTGAACTGGACTCTGTGTGACTGTGGGCGATGCAGGGGTGCTGGAGGTGAATCCACGGACACTCAGGGACACTTTTGCTTCTCTTTCTCTGACTGTAAGGGGGCTTCTGGCAATTTCTGCCGATGGCAAATCTGTCTGCCTTATGGCAGGTGAAAGCAAATTCTGTGAAATATTGCACTGTTTTTATTACATGACAATAAAAGAATCTTGAATCTTGGAAATATTTTAGGAGTACATGTGGATATTGACGTTGTGTCCTCAATGTTATTAATGGAGAGCACCATGCAATGTGCCAGTGGGATTAAGAAGAGGTTGGGTTGGGCATGATCCTTGTGGACACAATAGGCTATGGTACTGGAGCAGGAAGATGAGCCTTTGCATGTAACCTGTAATCTCCCTGCCCTTGTAATCTTCTCCAGACAAATGAAATTAGTTATCAAAATATGGGCTTGAAACTTCTAACAAGAAAAAAGACAAGTTCAACAAAACTAGAGACTGGTGGCAATAATTAAGCAACTTGAGTCTTTACCAGAAAATGTTTTCTGCAATGAAAATTATGATAATTTTTTGTATCAATGCAATCTAATATCTTTCAGATGGATGCAAAACACAAATAAAAGATTCCCTAGAGTCCATCCAACATTTTTATTTCAACAAACTCCATGAGAACTAATGGCATCACACTTTGTCATTGTCAAACAGCATGGAAATACCCAGCTAGACTAATCCCTCTATTCCTTTGCACTGGGGAAAAATTACAATAGTAAATTAAACTATCAACTGGCATTTCTTTGGCAAGTGGGAAGATTCTAGTGCAGCAGAGAGAAGCCCCACATGGTCACAGGAACTTCATGCATACTCTTATTCAGAAAGCATTGAAAGTTTGGATTGGATCCTGGTCTCTAGAGCAGAGAAGTAGCAATACACCTCACTTTTATTATAGGCAATTTACCTGTCCTACTTGTCTATGAAACATCCACTCAATGAGAAAAGTGGATTTGCTGGCAGTGAAGAGCTTTGGGCACCCTCAGCATGTGTAAAATTCCATCTTTATCTGGTCAACATTGAAAATGCCTTGACAAAATTTTGAGTAACCTCGCCATCTTCCAAAATGCCATGTAGAAACTCAACAGGTGATGCAGCATCCATCGGAAGTAAAAAGCAGTCAACGTTTCTGGCATTCGTGTTTTGTCAGGAACTTTCCTGATGAAGGATTCTGGCCCAAAAGTTTGGGTACCTTTAACTTCCAATTAATACTGTGTGGTCTGCCAGGTTTCTCAAGCACTTTTGTGCATTGCACTCGATGCAAGAATCTGCAGATTTTCTTGTTTAAATGTACTTCTGCTGGATGTTTTGCCTTCATTTTACTGACTTGAAAGCTTAAAATAAAAGGAACTGATGCAAAGAGTGATGCAATGTGATTACTGCATCAGTGATCAAGACGGTCATACGCTCCTCGCCTTACAAATAAGATGAAAAGTCTGCAAGGCATTTTACCTCCCAAGGCAGGCCACTTAACTAGCTTCCAGTAATTAGGGAACATTTTAGTACTTGGCTTTACTTTATGGTGAACTGCCCTTCATGAATTAAATCCAAGTGTTTCACAGCCTCCTAATCCTTATAGTTGAATGGATCAACCAGGCTCTAACATTTAACCTTTAGGGGTTTTTAAACTTAGTTAATGTATGTGCTTTGCAAAACAACTTTTGTAGATTTATTTTTAAATCTGGAAGAGGAAATAAAACCAGTTAGAACATGGACTTATTAAAAAGAGTCAATTTTACTTTAAATTTTTACTTTTAGTTGGGCATCACTCAAAAAATTTCTTTTTGTGAGACATTTTATGTGATTCTGGACAGTTACAAAATACATCATTAAAGGTGTGTACAAGCCAGAGGTGATTCATTTCAGGAAGGATGGAAGCTGTGAGCTTAACTCCGTGTGAAGTGGTGAAGTATAATTTGTGAGAGATCATTACTCTATAAATTTACATCCTGCTGTACCCAACCAATTTCTTTTATGGATCATTGATCATTGCTACATCCAGCACCTGCACAGGCAGTGGATTCCAGGTTTTCTCTGCATCCACTACCATCTAAACATAAATTTCTTCCTCATATTCCCTTGCACCCTTAAATCTCTTTTTTCCTTGCCAGCTAATGGAAACAGCTTTTCTTGGTTGGTCTTATTTAAATCTGTTGGAATCTCACATTCCTCTATCAAATTCCCTTCCTCCAAGGAGAACCACCCTACCTTCTCAACCCCGACATTGCAGCTAACCTCCTGAATTCCTGGAACAATGGTGTTAAGCAGAGTTCTTAAGATCTTGAAAGATCCTCTGGCAATTGGCATAGCTATTTATGTCCTGTCTTTTATCTGCATACCCTTTATTTGCATATTCATTTTGATTTTTTTTGATGATGTTCCTAACTTTGCATATTGAATAAAGTTTCCTGGGCCAATTAATTAATCCTTCATTGCACAGTATTCAAAACAATGCTATTTAGGGGAGCCAGATTTTGTTTTACTTTATTCACCATCTAAAAGTGAACATTGCTGTAAAGCCAACATTTATTTGGGCATTTACTTGAACTCCTGCACTCCTCCTTGTTGAGGTATCCTTGAAGGGTTGGATTTTGTAACATTTTTTTGGAATGGGGGAATTCTGCAGAGTTTACACAATATCCTTCATTGCTCTGAAAAGTTGGTGGTGAGCCACACTGCTGCTGTCTGGTAAAGTTATTCCCACAGTGCTATTTAGAAGGAGGTTCCAAGGTTCAGAGCCAGTGACGATATATTTCTATATCATGATGGTCAGTGATTTGAAGAGGAGCCTGCATGTGTAAGTAAAAGACTGGTGTCCTGGTCTTTCTTGGTGGTAGATGTTTCAGATTTGGGAAGTGTTATGGGGGTAATCTGAACAAGTAACTATGGTGCATTTTGTAGCTCACAAGTTATGGTGGATGAGGTGAAAGATTACGAATGTGGGTGGGATACTCATCAAATATTCTAAATAATGTGTTATTAGAGTTGCACTCATAGTGTCAAGTATGGATATTCCATCCAGCTCTCATTTGAGGGTAAATCTTGCATCTGACATGTAGTGATATTTGTGGATTAGAGTTCAGGACTAGCATGTTCTTCTGAGGGTGAAAGATAATGATGGCAAAGTTCAAGATACCAAAAAAGCTAAATCAAAATCAGACAAGAGTTGAGAAATGTGAAGGAGAAGGTCTAAGACAGAGGATAACCTCACTGGTCAGCCAGGAATCACTTCAGTGGTTGGAGGTAATGCGTCAAAGATCACTTCCCATTGTCAATCAAAATCAAACCCATCCACGTACTTAGCTCCCTTCTGATTGATCATCTTCTGACCTGAACTCACATAACATAACACTGCAGACTAACCCACCTTCTAATTGGTCATGTGACTCAATACCCAGGCTAGCCTCCAGACCAGGAGTATAAGAATTGAACACATGTTCTTGCTTTAAAAAGATCAGAGTTCAATAGCTGTGGCATTTCCTGGGGGGCACTGCTGAAGCAATAACTGTAAGGTGTGTACAGGGTGGGGACTCAATCACTGTGCACACCTGGGGGTCTATCATGGTGCTGTGTGCTGTGCTTATACATGGTTTGTTCAAATACTTTCTCCAAATATTTGTATCTTAGTGAACTTACACACTAGTGAAATCAGTCTGTGGGAGGGCATTTTATCTCTAGTTTTGTGTTTACTCCTGTTTGTAAATAAAATTTGCATTTTGATATCAACACATGTCTAGGGTTGTAACTCCTTGAACTCTTTGAATCTGTTACCTCAATTGTCACTGCCACAGCAGGAAGGAACTAAACAAGAAATCAGGTGTGTTAAAAGGGAATATGAAGTGTCTATGGCAGGTAGCATTATGAGAAATTCCAAGACATTTTATACATGTATTAAAAGTAAGATGATAGTTAGGGAAAGGGGAGGGTTCCCTTAAGGACAAAGGAGGGAATTCATGCCTGAGGTCCTGTAATGAGTACTTTGCTACAGTATTAACAAAGGAGAAAGACAACAGTGAGATTAGAGAGTGATATGTCAATAGTCTGGGACATATTGATATTAAGATGTTGTGGGTATTGAGAAGCATTAAGGCAGATAAGGACCTGATGTAGTAGGGGTGGGGGGTAGTGGAAGGAGTGAAAGGGTTGGGGGGGGGTTGAAGGGGTGTGGGAAGCTGTGAGGGGTGGGAGGGTGGAGGGGGTTAGGAGGGTGTGGGTGAGGCCAATTCTAGAGAAAGGACTGGATGACTTGTAGGCTCCACCTTCAAAAGCAGGAGCAGTGGTTATCTGAACACTGACCAGAAACCTGATTTGTTGATCCATTTTTGTCTTCTTGAACAGTTGTCCCAGTCATGATGGGAATATATTGTCCTATCTTCAGGAGGGTTGAGAAGGCTTGCTTCCTTGGTTAAAGATTGATTTTGGGTTTGTGGCTCACACCGTCTCTTTATCACATATGCCCAATTTTGCAGAAGCAATGCCAAGTTTCAGCTGAAAATGATACTTACAATAATAACAATTGTGTTGTCACACACATGAATATGATGTACAAGGGCATCAAAATTCTTGGGGCAGCCAAACTAGTTGGGTAGAAAACTTGGTTGAAGGGTGTTTCCATATGGTAAAACTGGCACTGAGATACACAATAATTGAGATCACCACTATGTACCTAGTGCTATTTTTCTGGAAGTGCTTTAGGTGCACTGTTAAGCACTAAAAGTTGCTCATCATCCTTATTTATTCCCCTCTGTCATTCAAGATTCCTTTATTGTCATGTAATATGTAGTACAGAATATGTAGTATTACTCAAAATGGCCTTCTGCGTGCTGCGAGGCAGACAAAGGATCGACATTAGTGTTGCCCAGCACCCTTTACAGTAAGAGAAAAAGAGAAGCAAAAGATAGTCCTTTCAGAGTTACTGAGTATCTGTCCATTCAGCTCCAGCACTCTCTCAGCCTCTGTAGCCATTCAATTCATCGGCAACCCCAAGCACCCAATCCAAACCTTTGAAACAATCAGGAAGTCTTCAGCACCTGAGTCTCTTTGTAATCCCTTCTTGCCCTCATCACCCTCTCAAATCCAGGCTCTGATAGCTGGACCCCATGACCCACTCTGCAGCAGCTCACAGTCCATGTTGGCGCCCCAAATGCAAGTTGCCTGCAGCCTGCATGGGTCCATCACCCGCCGAGCCTCTTGCTGGTCAGCTGCCATGGCCATCTTCCCTGTTGGGTTGTCTCCTCTGCTTCTCCTTCCCAATGGGGTGGGGGGCATGCTCACTGGTGTCTGCCATCTTTGTTGCCACTGCCAAGCACAGGAGCCATCATCTTGGGCACAGACCTCCATGGTTGCAGAATTTTATTTATAAATCCTGTTGGCTCCTTTAATAGGCCATTTAAAGCCAGTATGAAGCCTCTGGCATTAGGATCGGGTGGTTGAAATCCTGGAAGCTGCGTTGTCTCTACTCTCTACTTTCCCAGGTCTGCACCAGTGGCAGGCAGTGCTGTCATTACAGCATATTAAGAAAAATCAATAAGCTATATTGGAATTTCAGGGTATCACTATTAGTGACCTGAATAATTTCAAAGTACTTTATAGGTCCTTAATGCTATCATCCTTGGAGTTTTCATTAATTTTTGTTTGGTTCACGGCAATGAGTTTACTGTGTGGCAGGAGGGGGAGAAGCCTGTTTTGCTTATCTTGCTTTGAAGCTTCATAATATTGCTGCAGTGCTCTCCTTTCAACATCCAGCATGCCTGTTTATCTACGGTCAATGATCTGATGCTTATCAGTGACCCAAATCTGAAAACTGCTAATATAAAGGGGGAGGGGGCGAAATTATTTATTTTAATAAAAATTCCTTTTGGAGGTCCTTGATATTATTCTAACTCTTTTGTTGCAAAGTGCCTGCTTCAATTAATTATAACTTGCGGGTAATATTTACACTGATTTTAAATTGTTGCTCATATTAAGTATTGGTGAATGATGATATAACACACAACCTCTTATTAAAGACAACAGTGATTTATCATTTCTGAAATAATGAGCCATTTACAAATAAGAATAACTTTGTAATATTACATTCTACCCTCCTAAAAAAAAACACTAGCAATATCAAGCAACACTTTATGGGACTACTCCCATCCATATCGATTGGGAGGTTTTTGGTACATGACAAGATCTCCTTAGTTCTTGTGGAGCTACTGTTTCATTATCCTCCACACTATGGAATGTCATATCTTCCTCTTCCTCCAGTATTGGGACCACCAGATTTCTTTTATCTTGTTCCACAATAGCAGATGTGGGGATTGCCTGGGCTTCTGGCTTCTGTTGACTCCCGTCCATCTGGGTACCTGACGTTTTCATATGTTGGATAACTGTCAAGTTCATCTCGATTTACAAGTGGTTCATTCTTGTTTCTCCTCACAGACCTTCTTAGTAGTATGGGTCCAAGGATCATTAGCCAGGAGGGCAGCGAATTTCCATGGGATGAGTGGTTTTGAAATGGAAAAAAAAAGTTCATGAGATGTAGTATTTGTTGCTGTACACAACAGTGATTTTTAAGAGTGTAGTACCTGAGGAAGTACAAGTCTCCAATATTTCTCAGACAGGCTATATGATCTATAGGCCAAAAGGACTGCCTTTCATATGATGCCATTTAACCTCTCTACCTGTCCACTCCCAAATGGGGGTAGTATAACTTGTGGCAACGCCCTTCTGTGAGAGGTAATATTTTGGATCCTGAGACACGAAGGTGGCACCTTGATCAGAGTGTATGTAATTTGGCATTCCACTAGGCTAAATAGCAGATCCAGGCATCTGATGACTGTTGTAGTATGCATATTGGGACACGGTAAGGCAAAGAGGAAATGCAAATATACATCAACTACTGTAAGTAGATATGGGTCACGTGAAGCTGAAGGCAAGGGTCCCTTGAAATCAATACTAAGCCATTCCATACATTTTGTGGCTTTGATAAGAGTTCCTCCTGATGGGTGGTAGAACTGAGGCTTTAGTTCAGCACATCTTCTGCAGAAAAGGGGAGATTCTTTGCTCTAACAAAATGCAGCAGCTGAATTATTCCTGGATGACAAAGCCATTGTGAATGTCACCAAGTGTGGAGGTAGTAAAGGCTGAACAAGTGTACTCCCAAATAAATGCATCAGGGACCACATTCTCTTTACAAGGACACTACTTTATTGTGTAATTAAACGCTGCAAGTTCCAACCTCTATTCTTGAAAAGCCACTGACCTCTGATCAGTAACCTGGCTGTGCCAGGTAGTGGCTCCATATGTGTACTGCCTCAATGAAAGCAGTCACTTTTTTCTCTACAATGTGGCCATGCAAATCACTTCCTCTTGTAGTGTCTTTGACATGAATGCAATGGGCCTGTTCTCCTTGCTTAAGGACAGAAATCGCCACATCATATATGTCACACTCAACCTCAAAGGGTAAGTTTTCATCCACTGAGTGCAAGACGGCTTCCTTCAACTCTCTCTTTAGTAAGTTAAAGGCATTCAGAGCCTTTTTCTCCATTGGAAGCTTCTCTATATTTACCATTGGTTGAATCTCGTTGGGAAGCCCACGAATCCATTTGGCGTCATAATCAAACAACCCGAGCCCCTTTTTAAGGATCACACATTTTCTAGTGGAGGAGACCCTTCCCCACACAGTATCCAAGGACATTAATGGAATTCACAGACTCTGCAGTCTTTGTTAAATGCCTGACTGATTGTTTTTAGGAATTTCTTTACATTTTGATCATGTATGCCCAGAAATAGTGATATTATCAAGTTAAGGGAAGGCAGCTTGTAGTTTTTCCTCTCTAACTAACTTGTCCTTAGCTCACTGGAAGGCGGCTGCCCCATTTGTGACTCCAAATGAATCCTACAAAATTTGAATAAGCAGCTTCAAAAGCCATATACTTCTTATCTGACTCCTTCAGTCACACTTGGTGGTAGGCACTTTTCAGGAGAAAGGTAGAGAGCACACTATATTTTGCATGTTCATTCACCATTTTGTCAATTCTTGGAAAGGGGTAAGCATTCAATTCCATGCAATGATTGATTGTGAATAATCCACATACATTCGCTTTTTGTGTCAGTGGGTAGGATCCTACATTACGACCACTTGGGCTCGCCCTGGTGAAATGCTGATCTCAATAATGCCTTTTGAAACTAATTGGTGAATTTCCTCTGCAATGAAGTCCTGATCATCTTTCCTAAAGTGTCTTGATTTGGCAGCAATTGGTTGACAGATTGGTGATAAGTTTGAAAAAAGGAATGGCTCTGCTATTTTTGCTGCTGTCAGTGTACAGTCATGATCAGCTCATTCACCGTTCGCTCAGACAAGGATCCTGCGTATTCAAATTTCACACTCAGATGCTGACGCTGGAGATCCTGGCCAAGTATTAAGTCAGAGCATAGGTCCTTCAATACACCAAGTCATATGGCAACATGACTGGCTCTTAAGACCAAGAGTTAGGTCAACAACAACATATCCTTGGGAACTAGAGTTTAAAGTTTTCTGAGCCATATTAATGTCTTTACTAGATGGGTGAACCTTTAGTTTCAGTTCTTGCGTGACTTTCTCGCTAATGAAACCATCAGTGCTGCATGAATCCAACGCAGCACTTAACCCTTTACCATTTGCAGTCTCACAGGTTGCAGCTTGAGTGAGTCCTTGTGGCATATTAGTAAGTTTAGCCAGTAGCTGAGAATTGACCATTGTTGCCACTGAGGTTGCTGAGGCCTTGAATTTGCACATCCGGGCATAATATCCCTTCTTGGCACATTTATAATAAGTAGCTTCATGCGCTGGACAGTTACCCCGTGAATGGTAAGAGAAACCACAGAAGAAACATTTCTGTTTTGTATTATAAGTGGAAGCCACAGCTGGTTTCTCAAGAGCAACTGGAAGGTTATCAGGCAGCCCTGCTAAAGAATCCTTCTCACATACGTTCAGGGTTCACTACTGCAGCTGTATGGACCGTTGGTGTAGCATATGCATCATTATTGTGTTGAGCTAAGTCTAATGCAGTGGCTTGGTTACAAGCAGTCTGTAAATCCAATGTTTTGTTTTCTAAGAGTCACTGGCATATTGCAGATGAGGTAATGCCAGCGATGAATGTGTTACGCATTGCCTCGTTTCCACACTGCTCCACACTATGACCTTGAAAATAACAGTTTCTCTTTAACTTTTCCAACTCCCTGAAGAAATTTTCTAATAATTCTCCTGGTTTCTGCCACTTGATAGCCAGTAAATCTCTGGTAAATACCTCATTGGGAATCTTCACATATAAACAGTCCAACTTAGAGATAGCTGAATCAAAATTTTCACATCCTTCTATGTATTCAAAAACATTGCAATCCACACAGACTAATAGTGTTCTGTACTTGTTCGGTATTTTGTCCCCACAGTTGTCGACATAGTTCATGAAAATCGTACGCCAGTGTCTGGGGTTGATGTCTAAGTATTTGGGGCTCCACATCGTCTCCAGGCTTGACAATTAAGATGAGTAAATTGTTGTGAGAATGAAAAACTTGGTGGCTGCTTTCCAAGCTTTACTCATCTTAATTGTATGGTTACTGTTATAGTCTTCTTCCAAATGCTTTCAGTTTCATTGTGGTTCAACTTCAATTTCTTTTAAATATCCTACTAAATATTTGGATGAGCAAGAATCATAACTTACTGATTTTTTATTTTCTGCTCTGGTCAGACTCCCTGTGGGTGACATTCAACTGGAATTGAAATGTTCTTTCCTTGAGAAACTAATGGTCGCTGCTGAAATTCTGCCAGGAAACTCACTTCCTCAACTAGAACTGCCAAGAAGGTTTTTAATTAGCAAAGCTGACAGGAGCCTGTTCAATGACAAAATCAGGATCTTGTGCCTAGAGTAAGAACTTGATTGCCACCCTTCAAGAAAGTTCAATACTACGGTCATGAAGCATTCTTGTGTCACTAGCTACAAAAAAAAATTCTATCCCCTGCTCCTGTTTGTTGACCAACCCCTTCCCCATCCTCCTACCACTGGTAGGTCTTACCTACTTCTCAATGCTAACTGGACAGATTTGCTTCTCACCAGACCAGTCAATAGGACAGACCTCTAGTTGGTATATCTGGATCACTAAAATAGTGGGTTGTAATTTAGCCTGGAACCAACTTCTGCTAGGGTGGTGATGGAGCATTAGGGAGAGTTGGTATGTATTGGGAAGTTCCATCGAATAAATATTCTACAGTATTCTAATCGTCTAGCTCCTTCAAGTGGAATTCTCATCCTCTGACCCCCTGAGTAATGGGAGGAAGCTTTTTTTGGTAGGAAGCCTCCTTCCTGGAGACAAGAGTGTACATGAGCAGATTGGTAGGGGTGGGGAGATCGTGAAGGGAATTGGGAGTCTCAGGTGGATTGATGTTAGATTTAAGATGAAGCCATGATTAACATAATCTGCAAAGCAATAGAATCAAGGTGTTTTTCAAATACAAGAGATTATAATGCAGCACAGAAACAGGCCTTTTGGCCCATCTTGGCTGTGAAAAAATATTCCTCTAGTTTTTTTCTGCCTTGCCTAATCTTGGGAGATAAAGTATGCTTACATTTGCTCTATAGCCCTCATAATTTTGTGTACCTCTTATCAAATCTCTCCTCATTCTTCTACACTCCATGGAATAAAGTCCTAACTTGTTCAACCTTTCCCTGTAACTGAGTTCTTCAAGTCCTGGCAACATCCTTTTTTCCACTCCTTTAAACTTATTGTTATCTTTCCTGCAGCTGTGTGACCAAAATTGCACACACAATTCCAAATTTAGCCTTGCCAATGTCTTGTATAATGGCACCATAACATCCCTACTCCTGATTTATCCCAAGTACTTTGATTTATGAAGGCTAATATGCCTAAATGACCCTTTCTCTTTATGACCCTATGATGCCACTTGGAAAGGAATTTTGTATTTGTATTTCCCAGAGATCACTGCAGTCTTCAGTGCCCTATCATTTACTGTGTATATTCCTACCTTGGTAAGTCCTCCCAAAGTGTAGTACATCCTATTTATCTGCGGTAAGTTCCAACTGTCATATTGTAGCCTATTTTTTCCGCTGTTCCAGATCCTGATGCAAGCTTTGAAAGCCTTCTTTGCTCTCTACTTCAGCTTCAATCTTTGTGTTATCTGCAAAGTAGCTGACCCAACACTTTATCAACCCCTAACCCTAACCCAAGCAATAATGGACCTAGTACTGATACAAAAGGTACACCATTAGTCACATGCATCCATTCAGCGAGGCAATAATCCACTACCACTCTCTGGCTTCTCCAGCCAATCCTATTTACTATCTTATCTTAAATACCTAGCAACTGAATCTTCTTGACCAATTTCCCATGCAGGACTTTGTCAAAGGCCTTACTAAAATGGATGTACCCCTGTATTCTTAACCAATTTCTTTTAGCCTATGGCCCCCTTAGGGTTTCGTTCAAAGTTTATGGGCCCCTTTCCCTGTGAAGCAGTTAAGTTTTGTTTTTTTCTGTACTTCTTTCCTACTGACTACGTAATATATTTTTTTGTGTGTGAGGCGAACTGAAAACAGGACTTTTACTTAAATGTGCTGTGTCCCCTGTTGAGAATGGCTGATGTAGACTAACATCCACTGCCTTTCTTTCATCAACTGTCTTGCCAACCTCCTCAAACAGCTCTTTAACATGACCCACCTTTGTTGAAAACATATTGGAGTTACAATAAATATTACTTACAAGAACACAATCTATTAACTTGTAAACATAACCAGTACAATAAAATACAATTTTATGAATTAGTTATTATCATTTATTTATCTTTGATTCACTTACAATGGAACAATTATTAACTGCATGTTGATGATAGTCATTCCTTCTGCAAGAAACCTAATCAATAGTAGCATTCTTTGAATTCATTTGGAGGGTTGTGCTGGAAAGGAACATTTCAATATTTATTTGCTTCTCCCTCTCTCCTGTATCTACCGATGCATTTATGTCTGATTATTGCAACAATTTGGCGATCTGGCATCTCATGAATTTTTAAGACCAGCAACCCTTGGGGTTTTTTTTTGGGGCCTATTGCAATTGTGAGGAGATAAGGCAGATAGGTTTTACATAAAACACCAAAAAGGAGATAAAGCTAATAATAATAATCTGCTAAAAGCATCTGAGGAACCAGGGTTCCTTGAATAATTGGATGCTGGGTGGTAGATACCATATAAGGCATCTTTGCAATCTACTTAAAGTCATAGAGTCAGGTAGCATTGGTACAGATCCTTTGATCATAAATAGTACAGTGAAGGAACAGGACCTTTGACCCATTTGCCTGTGTCAAACTCCATGCCCAAATCAAATTAAAATGCTGCCATTTGCACTTGATGGATATCACTCTATCCCCTTCATATTCATGAGTCTACCTAGAATCATCTTATTATTGGATATGTTTTCACAACTACTCTTGGCTCTCTTCTTTATATAGCTGCAACATGACTTCCTTATGGTTATGTGACCAATGAAGGCAAGCACTTTCTTCATCACTTATCTAATTGTGTGGTCACAAGTAATGAACTATAGACACACCTCCAGATCCCATTGCACATTAATGCTTTTAATTCAGCTACTAGCCTCTTCAAATGGGGCTGAACACAGGTGCAGCAGTTCTTTTGATGCCATTAAATCTCAAACAACGACTCCCGCCTCACCTCGCCATTAAACAGGCCGATGCGGTGTTAAAATCAGTCACAAGGAGAAAGTCAAGATATTTGGAAAATGCAAAGTAAATGTGAAATATAAGGAACGAACAACAAAATGACTAAATCTCTACATCAGTGATACCAAAGGGCAAGCATTTTTTGTAAGAAACTGGCTATCTTCAACTAGATTGGATGGAAATTGGATCCATAATGAACTTGTGCCTAGAAGATAAAGACAAAGACAAGCTGGAATAAGTTCTTCAGAAGTACCCGGGGGTTTTTGAAAAAGGGCTGGGAAAAATCCAAGGAGTCCAGATGAAATTACACTTCAAACCAGGCATGGAGCTCTGGTACCTTTAGCCATAAAAGGAATGAGTGGTGGAACTTAACAGATTGCAAGATGAGGGGATACTAGGAAAAATACAATACAGCGATTGGGCAGCTCCCATTGTGCCAGTATGAAAAGCCAAAGGATAAATTCAAGTTGGCGGTGATTAACCAGGCTTTGCAGGTACCAGACACCCTATATCCAAAGCAGAAGAATTATTCCAAGCCTTGAACGGAGGAAAGAAATTCACCAAGTAAGGCTTATTGCAAGTATATCAACGAATAAAATTGAATGATGATTCAAAGAAATATGTAGCAATTCCATACTAATTTGGGGTTATTTACCAATATCAATTTACCAATATCAATTAAGAAAGGGGGAGATTCAAACTAGAGGACATGGTTTAAGATTGAAGGGGGAAAATTATAAGGGGAACATGAGGGGAAATTTCTTTACGCAGAGGGTGGTGGGGATATGGAATGAGCTTCCGGCAGATGTGGTCGAGGCGGGATCATTGGTTACATTTAAGGAAAGACTGGATCGTTACATGGATAGGAGGGGACTGGAGGGGTATGGACCGGGTGCTGGTCAGTGGGACTAGGAGGGTGGGGATTTGCTACGGCATGGACTAGTAGGGCCGAACTGGCCTGTTCTGTGCTGTAAGTGGTTATATGGTTATACTAGAATGGCATATGGAATATCAGCAGCCCTGTGCATATTTCAAGTGGTAGTGGACAAATTATTACATACTTAATGTAGGTTGCTATGTGGCTGATGACTCTGAGTGCCTATCCAATCTATAAAAGGTCCTAAGCTGTTTGCAAGAAACAAATGTCCAGCTGGGCCAAGACAGGTGTATGTTTATGATACCTTCCATCACATATCTGGGCTTTGCAGTTAACAGCGAAGGCATACAAATGGACACTGCTGGCACCGAAACAGTCCGCAGAGCACCCTACCCAAGAAACTGAGCCGAATTGCAGTCAAATATGTCGACACCGTGCAGCCAACTAAACCAACTGCTAAAAAAAACCCAGAAATGCTATTGGAATGATGAGACTAGTCACATATTTGAAAGAAATGCTAACATCAAGCGACAATGTTCTTGTCCACTATGACCTAAACAAAGAAATTACTCTGGCAGTTATCACGTCATCAGTAGGATTAGGAGTGGGGATGTCACAGGTAAATGAAAAAGGGGAACAGCCGGTGGTTTATGGCTTCTGGTCTCCGATAACTTGTGAACGGAATTACGCACAACTGGAAAAAGAAGGACTTGCCATAGTGTTTCGCAACAAACATTTCCACCAACACCAATACTAAGGTAGGAAATTTACCTTAGTAACCAACAAAAAACCACTAAGTTTGATTCTAGGTCCTAAAAAAGGGAATACCAGTGCTAGCAGTGACAAGAATACAAAGCTGGGCCATGTTGCTCGCTGCATAAGACTAAGATTTAAAACATAAGCCAGCAACACAAAGCGACCATGCTGATGCACTATCTCACCTGCCCTGACCGGAAACTAAACAGAAAGACATGATAATTAAATGGATGGCAGAGGCTACAGCTATCAATCAGTGACAACTTCACCGTTTACCTATTACAGTGAAATCAATCAGTTAAGTAGTACAAAAAAGAAACAATACTATCAAGGGACCTCTACTTCACGTCAAATGGGTGGCCCGAGGCCGAAGCGCTATTAGAAGAACTAAGATCTTATTATTATAAGAGGCCATGAAACATTAATTGAGTAAGGTTGCTTATTGTGGGGAACCAGAACCATCATCCCTATAAAATGGCCAACAGCCATATTTTCAGAACTCCACAACAACCACCCAGGGATGGCTCGAATGACAGCATTGGCACAAATGTATGTCTGGTGGCTCTCAGTAGGCCTGGTCATTGAACAAACCGCAAGAAGATGTGGCATTTGTTAAGATGCGCAGCCCAGAGCCTCTCAGGCCGAAGCTAATCCATGGAAATGGCCATCACAACCCTGGCACAGGAATCACATTGATTTTGTTGGTCCCTTCTTGGGGGAAAACTTCCTCATTGTGGTTGATGAACACTCCAAATGGCCAGTGACAGTAAACGAGGAGAAACAACAACAAACCAGACCATTGAGAAACTATGAAGTGCATTTGTATTGTATCAATTTAACTGGTTTCTGATCATGGCAGGGGTGCAGTGGTGAAGTTTTAGGTGCTGGAGTTCATCAAAACAGTAACAAGGAGGTCTCGCGAGACCTGGCCTTGGTGGCCACCATTATTTATTTATCAATGTATAATTTACAGTGACTTGTAAGATTATAAAGTGGAATGACTGGTCATGAAAGAATCAGGTATGTCAAGACCTGAGAACAATGCGGTGGGGGCAGTGGGGGGGGGGGGGGGTTGTGGGGTGCTGCCACTACCACTAATGCTACCTCTGTCTCTGCCATTGCCTATTCCACTGCTGCTTCTGCAACGTGCCAGCAAGCTTCCGTAGCAACCCGGTGAGATGCCAGAGTGGCATGGTGTGGAGCTGGAGCAGCACTCCAGTGAGATCCTGCAGCACTGCACCCCTGAATAATAGTCTACAGTATATATCTGAGGCTATTAAGATATTCCTACAGAGTAACAGTATTTCACACTTCTTGATAGCACCCTATCACCCAAGCACAAATGGGGAAGCAGAACATTTGGTACAAACTTTCAAGAAGGCCTTGAAAATGAAGGAAACATTAAACACATCATGGAGTCATAAAATTCCAGGTTTCCTATTAGCCACTCTACCACCAAACGAACACCAGCTGAACTGATGTGTGGATGTAACTTAAGAACAGTACTTTCCACAGTACATCTGAATATTGGCCTTCAGATAGTACAATCTACGTCAACCAAATCTCTAGAAGTGGTAAAATCAGTACTGGTGCAAGACTATCATGTCAATAGGGGACCAGGGGTGAAAGGAGTGATCCTTAAAAAACCAAGTTCTTATTCTATAAGAACTAAAATATGGAAACAACACATCGACCAATTGAGAGTGGTGGATGATTCTATGGCCACACCCAAGGCTCATGATCCTGATGAGATACCAGATGAAATTCTGTGGGCCTATGCTACTGTGAACATTCTGGAATTACCTTCAAAGAATGAGGCTTCGTCTCATCCAGGCAGTCCCATGGCACAACGAAGCAGCCCCATGGCTCAACGAAGCAGCCCCATGGCTCAACAACAATGTCTGGATGTGGTTCACCAAAGACCACAGTCCTCACCACCAATGGAGCTATCACTCCCAAAGGCAAAGAGTCCAGAGAAGTCGCAAAGTGTCCCAATAGATTCTACCTCTCTGAGACAATCGTAGAGGAAAAAAAATCACACTCCAGAACATCTGAGGGACTACGTTCAGTGACTTGGTGGTTTAATATTGTACTTTATAGTTTATTCATAATCCTCACCACGTAGTTCTTGTAGTTTAGTAATAATGTCGCCCCCATATGTTATTTTGTGAGGGGGAGAGGGAAAGAATGTTCTGTATATGTCTGCATGCGTATGACATCATCACACTGAGCAAGCTGATGTCACTCATTCTCTGTACTGGGGGAACAATTTTTAGTTCTACATTAAACAAATGAATGAAGCATCACTTTTATGCATGCAGTGCTTTCTGAATCATTAAATAGATGACACTGCCCGCCTACCTTTTCAACCAAGTCATTTATAAATATCACAAACAACTGGGTTTCCCAACTCCACCCTTTCAGAACATCACTGGACACAGGCTTCCATTCAGAATAACACTCTTTCGCCTCTAACCTTCATCTTCTCCATATTCACTGTGAATCTTGTTAAATGTCTTTTTAAAGTCCATGCAGATAACATTTACTTCCCAAATCATCTCCTCAAAAACCTGAGTCAAATTGGTAAGGCTAGAGCTATCCCTCTCATAGCCATGATGTCTGTCCCTAATCTGACCATGCCTTCCAAATGTACTTTGTGATGAATTGTATTATTATTAATATTTAATTATAAAATGTATATTTCTTAGTAAAGTTAGTTTTAGGGTGGACAGGGCACACTTAGAGACCCAATTACTCAGAGAGAAACCATTTTGAAAGTTGAAATGCCTGTTTGGTGGAAGCTGTGTAAACAGTCATAGAGCTGGAATGATTGTCCATTCAATTGCTGGAACAACGAATGTTTGCTGAAAAAACAGCTATGTGAGCAAGGAAGCTATGTGCAGACAACTCGGAATCACATTAGCTCATAAATGTCTGGAATTTAAACTTGTCATGCCACATAATTACATTTCAAAGAACAGATTACTAAAAACAGGGACATTTTGAAACCAGAAGAAGTTGTTTGGCCATCCTGTAAGCAACACAGGATTGAAATGCCGTAATATTCTGTTAGTAACACAGACTGACGGTAGCTCCAGAAGGGATTACCTTTTTGCTGCTTCTCTTGTATCAAGAGAGAGAGAGAGAGCAGTGCTGCAGTGGCATTTTAAATAGCTGCTTGTGACTGACCTAATTCTGGGCAAAAGAAAGCAAAATCATTCTTGTTTCTGAATTGTAATGATTACCTCATTAGACTCATACCTGAGTTTGTGAAATCATTGTGGAAGAAAACACAAGTACTGAAACCTCCATGCAAAAAGGACAAATCATTTGTATGAAGAAAGAATTCTCTGAAAATTACTCTACAAGGAATTTGTGAGTTTTGAGAAGTCTGATACCTCACACTTGCTCCCTAATTGCTGTTGAACAGCAGTAAAGACTTTGAGTTTCCACACAAAAGCTTTCTGAGACTGAACTTTAAAATAATCTCTTCAGAATTATGACTGAACTATAATGGTTTTGGTTTTTCCACACACACATACATGCACACATGCACACACACACACACACACACACACACACGCACACACACACACACATACCACACACACACACACACACACACACACACACACACACACACACACACACATGTGCTATGTGTTAATAGTTATTAATAAAAGTTATTGTTTTGAAGATACCATTGTTTTGATAGATTTCCATTGCTGCTGGTCTAGAATGTAACAACTTAAATTCAGTCCCGAAGTATCCTTTCCAATTGTTTCCCAGTAAGCTTCACATCAGTGATAGGGAAACTATTGAAAAGTATAGTATACTTAAGGAAACTATATTCAACATGGGGAAAAATGAGGCTTTTCGAGGCTGAGAAAAACATTGAGGCACATGGATAATAATTTACGTCACATCTCTTTCCCACTCTGCCACAGAGCTTGCTCCTTTGTTGAATAAAGGAAGTTTATGGGTTGCAGCTTAATGAATTAATTTAGTTTGCTAAATAGTAATAATGCAGGCAAACAAAATCCACCGAAGGGAAATCCTGCCTGGAACTGGATTATTATAATTGAGATCTCGCATACATACGGCAAATTTTATTGCAATATTTATTTTAAAAATAGATGCAAATAGGATCCAAATTCAAGGCAAGATACTATGTATATGATCATAATTGCACAGTTGATAAGAGTCTTAAATCACTGCAGAGAAAGATCTTAAAACTTGGTTCTGTTTTTGTTAAATACAGAAAGACATTTTTCCTCCATTATTCTTTTAAATATTGAATTAATATGCTAATTATTGTGATGAAGAATTTCCTGGCTTAAGATCTGAAATTGACTTTGACAAGTTTGAACCTATCTTTCCATGATTCAAATCACAATTCATTTTAAATTAGTAGTTACCATTTCTAGTTTCCATTAACTTCAACAGATTCTGTTTCTTTCATTCAGATCACCTGAAAGACATTGCTTCCCACCGTTTAGGCTATTAACTCAGATCTTAAATGATGATTCATTTGATACTTAGAGATTTCTTTCTACTTCATCACATCTTGCCTTCTTTTCTTACTCTTAGCATTGTTATAAACATAGAAGATAGGAGCAGGAGTAGGTCATTTGACCCTTCGAGCCTGCTCCGCCATTCAACGAGATCATGACTAATCTTAAAGTTCAGTACCCCGTCCCCGCCTTCTCTCCGTAACCTTTAATACCCTTATACTGAAGAAATATATCTAATTCCCTCTTAAATATATTTAATGAACCTGCCTCTACTGCCCTCTGTGGCAATGAATTCCACAGATTCACCACCCTCTGGGTCAAGAAATTCCTCCTCATCTCGGTCCTAAATGGTTTGCCTATTATCATCAAACCATGGCCCCGGGTTCTGGATTTTCCCATCATTGGAAACATCCCATCTGCATCCATTCTGTCCAGTCCTGCCAGAATTTTATATGTCTCTATGAGATCCCCTCTCAATCTTCTAAACTCCAGCGAGTACAATCCCAATTTGCGCAATCTTTCCTCATAAGTCATTCCTGCCATTCCGGGTATCAGCCTGGTGAATCGCCTCTGCACTCCCTCCATTGCAAGAACATCCTTCCTTAGATAAGGTGACCAAAACTGCACACAATACTCCAGGTGTGGTCTCACCAAGGCCCTGTACAGCTGCAGTAAGGTATCCTTGTTCCTATACTCAAACCCTCTTGATATGAAGGCCAACATACCATTTGCCTTTTTAACCACCTGCTGTACCTGCATGCTCGCCTTCAGAGACTGATGTAGAAGTACCCCTAGGTCTCTCTGCACTTCCCCATCTCTTAATCTATTGCCATTCAAATAGTAATCTGCCCTCCGGTTTGTATTACCAAAGTGGATAACCTCACATTTATCCACATTGTAGTGCATTTGCCATGGATCTGCCCAGTCCCTCAATTTATCCAAATCACACTGGAGCTTCCTGACCCCCTCTTCCGTGCACACAACCCCTCCTAGCTTAGTGTCATCTGCAAATTTGGAGATATTACATCCAATCCCCTCATCCAGATCATTAATGTAAATTGTGAACAGCTGGGGTCCCAGTACAGATCCCTGTGGCACCCCACTGGTCACCGCCTGCCACTCAGAAAATGAGCCATTTATCCCAACTCTCTGTCTTCTACCTGCCAGCCAGTTCTCAATCCACATCAATACTTTGCCCCCAATCCCATGAGCCTTGATTTTGGAAGCCAGTCGTTTATGCGGGACCTTATCGAAGGCCTTTTGGAAGTCCAGGTACACTACATCCACTGTCTCTCCTCCATCTATTTTACCTGTCACCATCTCAAAGAATTCCAATAGATTTGTCAAGCACGATTTACCTTTTGTAAATCCATGTTGACTCCATCCGATCCCTTCTCTGCTAGTCATATGCTCCACTATTACATCCTTAATAATGGATTCCATCATTTTGCCCACTACTGATGTAAGCCTCACCGGCCTATAATTCCTCACTTTTTCTCTACCCCCCTTTTTAAATAGTGGGGTAACATTAGCTACCATCCAAATGTATCCTGTTATTTATCATCTTTCCTTTGTTGTATTTTCATTGAAGCTATCTCATTAATTTTTGGCTACATTATGAAGAATGGATTAACTGTTAACTCACTATCATCTTCAAATTCAGATTTTAATGGAATAAGTAATTAATTTTGGCTATACTTCTGATTTACAATTTTTGTGTGATATGTATATGATATAATTTGATTTATGTTATTAATTAAAAGAATATGTATAAAGTTTTTTTTTCTATTAAACAATGATTTTTTTTAATAAAGAAAGAAACTATCTCATATTAAATGTTTGACTCTAGGTCATATATAAATGAGAATGTAATGGTATGAACAATGCATACTCCACTCTGCATTTCCTTTCACTGTAATACAACACTTACGAGTATTTGTTTTGTACCTTTCAGCCTGTGTTGCATCAATATCCAACTTTGCACAGCTTTTAATCTAAACAAAAATCAAGTTCAATTAAAACATTTTTAGAAGAGTTATATTTGATGAAACAAAACTCAATATTCAGAAAAAATTCTCATCCATCACCTGTGGCTCTCCCCCTTTCCCTTCTCCCTCCTCTTCTCTATTCCTTCTCCCATCTTTTAATTCAGGCATCAACGTGTATTTTCTTATTCCAGAAGAAGGGCTCAGGCCCAGATCGTCATTTAAGCCTCAATTCCTATAGATACTGTGTGATCTGCTGAGCTTTGTTCAGCATATTTGTGTACTGCACTCAACCCTGACATCTGCAAATTTCTTGTTATCAACAACCAACTTATCATTTCGGAGCTTACCAGCGATAAAATAGTGGCACAGATCTGAGAATCCATTTGTATAAGCAGTAATATTTTCCAATAAATCTTCATTTGAAGTCATTCAAATCATTCATTCATTTACCTAAATCAGTACCTGACTGTCTTCAATTGAAAAAAATAAATTCCAAACATTTTGATTTAGTAAATGTGAGCCAGATTTACAATGCCTGTTGCCCTGAAGGAGATTAACTTTTTTTTTTACAAAGAGTTCCAAATACAAAGCTGGGAAAGGAAAATATTACTTTCATCAAAAGAGCAAAAAAAAATCTAGTAAATAGATTTTTGGGTGAAACCTATTCAGAACTTGTAACTGTTTTGTTATAAGTACTTGTTTATTAATAGAATTGAAATTTCCTTTTTGAAGTTTGGAGGCAGTATCAAAATCTCAAAGCATTTGCAACACCGATTCAGTCAATGATTCTACAAAGGTTCCTAAGATACAGATCAGCGTGAGTTGAAAATCTTAGACACCTATGGGAATGGATGAGGACATTTAACTCACTGAACAGTTGGTATAACTGTCTAAAGAAAAATACATTTGAGAGAAGATATGAGAGGGAATTGCTGGAAACACACACACAAATGATTTGGTATCTTAGACAAGTAAAAGATAAAGAGAGAAGACTGGAGATTTCTGTTATAAACAGAAAACTCAGCAACTATGCAGTATTAGTTGATCGTCAAGGGTGAACAAAATACCAAAAAAAATAGATGCATTTATATCGCACCCATTAAAATTTCTTGACAGACCAAATCACTGTACAGCCAAAGGGATGAGTGAAGAAGAAAGCAGGCAGATCATAGCGGGTTCCCTATGGCCATTCCCCTCAGAAACAAGCATGTTGCAGAGGGTAACTGTTCATTGGCATCAAGGCTGGCTCTGACACTCAATGGGGAAAGTTGAAGACGGCGAAAATGATAGTGGTAGAAACTCTATGGTCAGGGGACAGATCGGTGTTTCTGTGGCTGCAAGAGAGACTCCAGGATAGTGTATTGCCTCACTGCTGCCAGGGTCCAGAATGCCTCTGAGCAGGTGAGGAAAAATTCTGAGGGAGGAGAGAGAACAGCCAGAGGTTGTGGTCCAAATTGATACCCATGATCTATGTAAATGTGGTTCTGCAAAATGAGTTCAAGGTGCTAGGCACTAAGTTGTAAACCAAGACTTCCAAGATTCTAATCTTGGAACCTCTACCCTTGCCATGTGCTAATGTAGCAAATAACAGGAAGATAGTAGTTAAGGAGATGCAGAAAGAGGAAGGGATTCAGATATTTAGATCAATGGGTATTCTTCCAGAGAAGGTGGGATCAGCACAAGAGCAACAATTTTAATTCATCTGGAGAGGGATTAATATCCTCACATGACAAGTTGACAATGGACCATGAAATGTCCAAAACGATGAAAGAAAATCCCAAGGAATTTTATGCTTGCATTAAATACAAGGGGATGACTAGTGTAAGGTAAAAACATCATGAGATGGGACCGGAGAAGGAGTCACCCAGTACTAAGGAGTAACAGAATGCAGATGTGACCTTGTACACTCAAGATAAGCTTTGCACTAACAAGAATGATGAGCAGCAGACTAACAGAGAAGGGTAGCAACAGTTTATTCATTGGACAATGTCATGGTATGATAATTTACTAAGTACGTATCCTGAGGTATAAAAAAACACCATTTTGCTGATAACGGCAGAATGCATTCTCCGACTAACATGGTTAGTCGCAAGTGTTACAATCCGGTAATAAAGAACAAAGAACCCTGATTTCGACTCAGTCTGGTGTTTGTCTCACTCATTCATGAACAAAGCAGACCTAACACTAGGGAGAGGATAAATAAGTGAATTTATGCTTTGAGTCAGAGGAAGTGTTGAGGGTCTAAATGAGGAGTTTGCATCCGCATTTACCAAGTACACAGACAGTATTCCATGAAGAATGCTCATATGTAGGGTATTTTGTGACCAATAAAGAGGTGGTGTTGGAACAAGATCCCTGGATCTGATGGGATACATCCCTGGTTATTGAAAGGTGTTAAGCGATTTCTGGGACCACAAGCAACGGGAGAGGAACCTGAAGATTGGAGAGCAGATAATCTTGCACTTTTGTTCAAGAGGAGGAGAAAGGATAATCCATCTGAAGATTGGAGAGCAGCTAATCTTGCACTCTTGTTCAAGAGGATGAGAAAGGATAATCCAGGAAATTATTAGCCACTAAGTCTCACATCAGCGATGCTGGTTGTGATATACATAAATGACTTGGATGAAAAAAATTATGGGCAGGTCAGTAAGTTTGCAGAGGGTTCAAAGATTGGTAGATTTGTGGATAGTGTAGAAGGTTATCAAATACAACAGGTTGTAGATCAGTTACCGATATTGGTTGTGAAATGACAGATGAAGTTAATTCTGGAGAAGGGTATTACACCTTGGGAGATCAAATTGTAACATGATTGATAGTACTCGGTCCTCAAACAACAGCCGATATCTACAGGTAAATTGGAGGCAAGGCAGGAAAACAGGGTTTATATTGGGAGTGGAGCCAATAAGAGGTGCTGGTCATCCAATCTACCCATAGACAGTGAATTCCAGTTCACTGCATTCACCCCTTCCTTCAGAGAGGAACTTATGGGTGATTACAGACACAAAGTACAGCAACACAAGCTTTTTAAAATTATTTACAAGTTAAGTTTGTCTGGGGACCTGGTTATTCCTAAGGCACTCAATTGGTGGACTTTGCTCTTCCAGAACTTCCTGTGGATCTCAGATACTGGGACTCAAAGGGAGACTCAGGGGTTCAGGATTCAATGGTTGTGTGGTTGGAACCATATCATCCTGAACTCTGCATGGGGTATTTGGAGGTTCCAGGCCTATTGTGGGAGTTGGGACCTCAATTCTTGAAAGTGCCAGGTCTCTGATCAAGATGGTGTCCTCTCTGCCATCCAGGTATGCCACATTGGGTTTGCGTGCAGTAGGAACACTCTTTTACTTCTTCTCATGTGCTTTATCAGCGGGACTGGTCCTGGTGTCGTTAGCCATGCTGGAAGAGTAATTCCTGACATGGGTTTCCTCAGGAATGCAAACATTAGTTCATGAGGAGTAGCATTGGTTGCAGTGCAGTGAAGTGATCTTATGGAGTGGAGCGCGGTGGACAGAACCTCTTGCCAGCGTGAGTCTGGAAGACTTTTAGACTGGAGGGATAATTTCACAGCTTTCCAAGCTATTACATTCTCTTTTTTAAATGTCCATTCCCCTAGGGGTTGTAGATAGTTGTCCTGTTTGAGGCGATGCCTCTTACGAGCAGTTAATGATGTAGCTCTTCGCTCATAAATGATGATCCCTGGCGCTATGATACTGTAATGATATGGATTGTTTATAGTCATTGACTGGTAAAGGCACGGGCTGGCCCACCCCCTGAGGACACTCTCCCCTGGACTCCTCCCCTGTGGCCTAGGCCATAAAGGTCGAGGCACCTCTCACTTCCCTGCACTTCCCTTGCTTGGATCCGGGCCAGCTCAAGTGTTATGTACAAAAAAGCCTATCATTGCCCTCATTCTTTGTCCTTGTAATTATTGGGGCAACTGGTAGTGCCCAAAAGATACCCAAACATGATGAAAATGAGTGCAGAGCTCTGATGACTATGGTGGTGGTCCTGTCTGGGAAGGGGATGGTGAACAGAAAGCACAAGCACTCATTGATAGCGTTAAGAAATTACACATTTCCGTCGGTGGAAGGAAGGGACTCTTGAAATCGATGCTGAATTGTTCGAAGGGGTGGGAAGCTTTCATCAGGTGCACTTAGTCAGGGCAGTAGAGGTGCAATTTGCACTCAGTGCAGACCTGGTATGACCCGGTCATTTCCCTGTGGTCTTCAATAGAGAAGGGCGGGTTGCGTTCCATGACAAAGTGGGCCATGTGGGTGATGCCTGAGTGGCTGAGTTCGTTGTGAATTGACCACAACTGGCTGGCGTATGCAGCAAGACAGCTTCCTCGGGCTAGGGCATTTGGAGGCTCATTGAGCATACCTGGTGAAGTGCCATTTGATGAAGTAGACAAAGACGATGTGGTCAAACAATAATCATGGCTTTTATTAGCAGAAACTCATGGTACAATAATGCAAGACAATAGGTGCATATACAGTTATATCTACTGCCTTAACAGTGGAGATAATGCACAGCCAATGTTAGTACACCAAGGCTCGCCAGAGGGCAGCATGGCAGACATTCACCACACCTGGCCCATACACTATCTCATAGATATAGGTGGAAAGTTTGAACCTCCACCTCACGATCTTGTCATTTTTTTTATTTTGGTCTTGTTCGTATTATTGAACATGAATGCTACAGATCACTGATCAGTGAGCAGAGTGAATTTCCTGCTAGCCATGTACTGCCTCCAGTGCCTGATGGCCTCCATAATGGCCTGACCCTCCTTTTCCACAGATGGGTTTTGGAACTTGTGGCCTCGTAGGGTGTGGAAAAAGAAAGCTACTGGCCTGCCCGCCTGTTTACGAGTCACAGCTTTATCAGAGGCAGTGCTCTCCACCTGGAATGGTGAGTTTTCATCCACCGCATGCATGGTGGCCTTAGCGATATAACTCCAGACGTAGCTAAAAGCCGCCTGGGTTCAGCTGATAATGGAAAGGAGGTGGATTTTAAAAGAGGGCAGATCTTGTCAGCGCAATGAAATAACCACTGGACTTAATACGAGAAGAAGCCCAGGCACTTCCTTAAAGCTTTCATGGTCCTTGGGATCGGGATATCTAAGAGGGGGTGCATACGCTCAGGGTCTGGGCCAATGACGCCATTCTCCACCACATAACCCAGGACAGCTAGACATTTAGTCCGGAACAAACACTTACTGACATTTTACGTGAGGTTCAGGGATTTGGTTGTGTGGGGAAACTTCTGACTGTTGGTGTCATAGTCCTCCAGGTTGTAGGAACATAGGAACATAGGAAGTAGGAACAGGAGTAGGCCAAAAATGGCCCATCGAGCCTGCTCCGCCATTCAATACGATCATGCCTGATCTAATTTATGACCTAACCCCACCTACTTGCCTTCTCCCCATATCCCCTAATTCCTCTATCATGTAAAAATTTATCTAACCGAATTTTAAATATGTTTAATGAGGCAGCCTCAACCACTTCCCTGGTTAGAGAATTCCAAACATTCACTACTCTCTGGGAAAAACTATTTTTCCTCATCTCTGTCCCAAATCTACTCCCCGAATCTTGAGACTGTGTCCTCTCATTTTAGTTTCCCCGGCCAGCTCAAAAAACCTTCCTACATGTATCCTATCCATACCCTTCATAATCCTATATGTTTCTATAAGATCTCCTCTCATTCTTCTGAACTCGAGCGAATACAATCCTAGACGATTTTATCTGTCATCATAAGTCAACCCCTTCATCCCAGGGATCAACCTAGTAAAGCGTCTCCAATGCCAGTATATCCTTCCTCAAATATGGAGAACAGAACTGGACACAGTACTCCAGGTGCGGCCTCACCAGTACCTTATACAGTTGCAACATTACCTCCCTACTCCTGAATTCAATTCCTCTAGCGATGAAGGCCAACATTCCATTTGCCTTCTTAATAACCTGCTGCACCTGCAACCTAACTTTTTGTGATTCATGCACAAGCACTCCCAAGTCCCTCTGCACAACAGCATGCTGTAGTTTTTCACCCTTTAAATAATATTCAGCTCTTTTATTTTTCTTGCCAAAGTGGATAAGCTCACACTTACTAACATTGTACTCCATCTGCCAGACCTTTGCCCACTCATCCAGCTTAACTATATCCCTCTGCAGACTCTCCGCATCCTCATTACAATTTGCTCTTCCACTCAATTTGGTGTCATCTGCAAACTTGGCTACACCACATTTTGTCCCCTCCTCCAAGTCATCAATGTAAATGATGAACAGTTGTGGCCTAACACTGACCCCTGCGGCACCCCACTCTCTGCCAACCTGAAAAACTCCCACTTATCCCAACTCTCTGCCTCCTGTCAGACAACCAATTTTCAATCCAGGCCAATATACTTCCCTGGACTCCACTTTCCTGTAACTTACTGATAAGTCTCTTGTGCGGCACCTTATCAAATGCTTTCTGGAAATCCAAATATACAACATCAACCTGTTTCTCTCTATCCACCGCACCCATTATATCCTCAAAGAATCCTAACAAGTTTGTCAAACAAGATCTTCCCTTTCTAAAACCATGCTGCGTCTGCCTGATTGAACCCTTACGTTCCAAAAGTTTCACTATTTCATCTTTAATGACGGCTTCAAGCATTTTTCCAACTACAGACGTCAAGCTAATTAGCCGATAATTTCCAGTCTTCTGCCTACCTCCCTTCTTAAAAAGTGGCGTGACATTTGCTGTCTTTCAGTCTGCCGGGACCTGCCCAGAATCCAAGGAATTTTAGTATATGACCACCAATGCATCAACTATAACTTTTGCCATTTCCTTCAGAACGCTTGGATGCATATCATCAGGACCAGGTGATTTGTCTGGCTCTAGTCCCATTAGTTTCTCCATCACTACTTCCTTTGTAACAACTATTTTATCAAGGCCCTCCCCAACATTCGCATCCTTAACTCTGCACTTGGGCATGCAGGACGTGTCTTCCATCGTGAAGACTGACACAAAATATTTGTTTAATGCCTCGGCCATTTCCTCATTTTTTGCTACCAGTTTTCCTTTCTCATCCTCCAAGGGTCCTATGTTAACTCTGGCCACCCTCTTTTGTTTTATATATTTATAAAATTTTTTGCTTTCTGTTTTTATATTTTGTGCCAATTTACTTTCATAATCCTTTTTCCCATTTCTTATTACCCGCTTTGTAACCGCTTGTTGTCTCTTAAAGTTTTCCCAATCTTCCAGTTTCCCACTGCTCTTTGCAGCTTTGTACACCTGGACCTTCAATTTTATATTCTCCTTTATTTCCTTTGTTAACCACGGTTGATTTTTCCCTCTCTTGCTGCCCTTTTTCCTGACCGGAATATATTTTTGTTGAGCTTTACAAAATATTTCTTTGAAAATCTTCCACTGTTCCTCAACTGTTTCATCAATGAGCCTGTGCTCCCAGTCCACTCTGCCCAATTCCTCTCTCATCCTATGGTAGTCACCCCTGTTTAAGCATAATATATTAGTTTTAGATCTATTTCCCCTTCCATCTGAATGAGAAATTCAATCATACTATGATCGCTATTTCCCAGATGGTCTCTGACTATTACATCATTTACTCTACCTATCTCATTGCACAACACTAGATCCAGGAGAGCATTTTCTCTTGTGGGTTCCTTAACATGCTGCTCAAGAAAGCTATCGTGGATGCATTCTATGAATTCCTCTTCTAGACTCCCACGACCAACTTGATTTTCCCAATCTATGTCGAAATTAAAGTCCCCCATGACTACTGCCGTATCATTATTACATGCCTCACTTATCTCTCTATTTATTTCCTGTGCCACTAAACTATTGTTATTTGGTGGGCGATAGATAACACCCACCAATAATTTTTTCCCTTTGTTATTCTTTATCTCTACCCAAATGGACTCAGCATTATGCTCTTTAGATCTTATATCATTCCTCACTACTGCCTGGAGCTCATCTTTGATTAAGAGTGCAACTCCACATCCCTTACCATCCTGTCTACTTGATACCCTTGAAAGTTTAATTCCCATTTAGGGTCACCTTGTAGCCATATTTCCGTGATGGCTACCAAATCATAGGCATGGGTACCGATTTGCGCCTCAAGTTCACTAACCTTATTTCTAATACTGAGGGTATTCAGATAAAGTGCCCTTATGCTCTTTGTCCTTTTAATATCTAGTGACTTCTGTAACCTTTTCTTTTGATTTTTCTGCCCACTATTTTTCTTTGTAATTTTCTTAACACTATCATTGACCCGAAAACTCACTGCACCATCTGATTTTTTACTTTCTCCTCCCAATATCACTTTTCCCATTTTACTTTTCCTGGCCATTACTTTATCTTCCCTACCCTTTTCCCTATCACTCTGGTTCCCATACCCCTGCCAAATTAGTTTAAACCTTGCCCCACTGCTGTACCAAACATACTTGCCAAAATGTTGACACCTTTTGGATTTAGGTGCAACCCGCCCCTCTTGTAAAGATCATGCCTTCCCCAAAAGAGATCCAAATGATCCAGGAAGCCAAATCCTTGCCTTGTACATCAGCACCTCAGCCACAAGTTCATTTTCCTGCAAATTTGTGTCTGAAAATGGTGGCATTGTCGGGATAGGAATATATGTAGTTCATGATAGGCTCTTAAATGTATTGGTGTACTACAAAGGAATCTGTGAGGGGTAGGGTGCAGGTTAATAGCTCATTGAAGGTGGCCACACAAGTAGATCAAGTGGTAAAGAAGGCATGTAGTATTCTTGGATTTAATGGGAGAAGTATTAAGTATAAAAGTTGCCACTATATAACCCTTTGGTTAGGCTGCACTTGGAATACTGTGGGAAATTCTAGTTGCCTCATTACAGGAAGGACGTGCAGGTCAAATATTTTACACAGAGAATGATGGGTGCCTGGAATGGGCTACCAGATCTAGTGGTGGAAGTAGATGCAAAAGAAGCATTTAAGAGGTTTCTAAACAGATAGATGAATATGAATGGGATGGAGAGCTATCTATCAAGTGCAAGGAACAAATTTTAGTTGGATATTTGACACAGAGAAGTGGACCAAAGGGCCTGTTCATGTGGTGTAGTGTTCTACGTTTCATAAAGGTTTTGATGAGCTAATAATATTTGCAAAGTATTATTGCACCTGCTTGATTTATGAATAATAAGGACCCTTAACAAGTAAGTATCACTGCAAATAGGAAAAATCTGATTCATTTTTAAATCTTATTCTGCATTCAAAAGGCTCTACCGTTTTTTACTGCCCTCCTTTTACCCTCATATCTGATTAACTGCATAGAAAGATGGGAAAATAAAAAAAAAAATGAGTAGATTTTTTTGGTCATTCAAATCTGCTCCACTATTCAAACGAACATGTCAATCACCCATATTCAATGATCAGGGCACTGACCGTTCAACTGTAGTTCAATTAGTAACACTGTTACCCCTGTGTAAGGCAGTTAAGGATTCAAATCCCAGAGTTGTGGGTTCAAGTCTCACTTCATATGTTTGAGTGCAAGACCTGTGTTGATGCTCTGTGTGATGCTGCAGAAGATTTTCAAAAGGTTAATTGGCCAAAAGCCTGTGATGACTTCTTGCTTCCCTCTGGGTGAGGTGTGACTAAATGTCTCCCCCATGTTCTCAACATAAAAGAAATGGGTTGACTCTTGTACCACTTAGCAGATTGCATATTACATTTGCACAGCTTTTACTTTTTGGAGGTTTGAGTTGCAAGCTTACAATTAAGAATGAATTAAATGTTTGCTCAATCTGCCTTCTGATTTCAGTCTATAAGTACAGTATTGGATTCCACTTTCCAAATTAGTGGGCAGCATCCAGAAAACCAACCTCTGGGCAGACTTCAAGCTGAGATTAACTTAGTGAAAATATAAAGTAGCCTTCCACTGGACTCGTTTTTCCTTCAACCTAAATAGGCCTGCTGTGCAAATTAAATGAACAGTTTGAAAAATAAATGCAACTAAGCACTATCTGATACATGCTCTCATGTAAGGACACAATATATATGTACATGAACGCATAAAAATAACCGTGAAAAGGCTACAGTAGAAACTCGATCTGAAAACTGGTCCACACACATAAATTGCAAGATCATAGATCTGACTAATCTGTTTGTACTAAGGCAGCTAGATTCAGTGTCAAGTATGGATTAGATTTACTTGCTGAAAGCAACAAAATGAGAAGCTATTTACCAAAATTTCTTGATCAAATTTTAATCTGTAGGTGGTGAAAAATATAACAGTTTTTCATTTTGCTGTCTGCAATGTTTTTCTTTGCTGCTGGCTTGTTCAAAAAGCCATGAACATACTTATTTTGTTCATTTTTTTTCAAACTCAAGATGATAGCTCCATCGTATATATTTTCCATCATATTTTTTTTCTCTAGTTTTCCCCAAAACATTTTAATGTCTTCACTCGTGTACATTACTGCAGCTACTAGAGAATTTATTTTTGAGAAAAACTCAGTTCAAGGTTATTTTTCATGGTAGATTTTTATCTTTTTTAAAATTTACAGTGGGAGTTTTAATTTTTTTTCAATGTGAGTCAGTTTAATAGTGGGTTGATCTGTTGGTATATTATTCATTAGCATGCAAAATCTGTGGTGCAAATTTTACACGACCTTAAATAAGAGTTAGCCCCCTTGAAAATGTTAATTCAAACTCCAATTGCTGTTGTGGAGAAATATGCTGAAGAGAGCTCACACTGGAGTGCTCTGCTCAGGTCTCTTCAGTAACCATGCATTGGTCATACAAGATCAGTTTTAATAGATAATGTTAAGAAGAGGTGTCATTCCTGTGGACCCAAGGTGGAAGATAGATTATCCTGAAAAGTCTGTGAAAGGCCTTCACTCTGGATTCTTCTCTAATGAACCCACCAGAACGATGACTTACTTGAGTTTTGATAATATAATTTGATAATACCAAATCTGGTTCAGATTTGATATCCACTTCACTGTTATGCCATCTGGGGATTTACACATGCATAAGTAAAGGACTGGACCCACTGCAATTTGCCTGCTGTCACAATCTCTCTACAGCAGACATAATAATACTGGCTTTCCACTCAGCTCTAGGTCAACGACTGAACCATAGAGCATTACAGCAGGCCCTTCTAGTCTGTGTAGAATCTTTTTTTTGTTGCCTAGTCCCACTGACCTTCACCCAGCCCATAGTTCTCCATACATCGCTCATCCATGTAAGTCTCTGAAATGTGATTGTCTCTACTGTGCCTATTGTCTAGTTTTTAAAAATTTTTTACTATATTGTTAGCTCTGTTTATTTTTTACTCATTATGTAGTTTTGTGTCAGTGTTTTAGTCTTGTGGAGTTTTTAGCTTCTGTTTTGTGTGGTCCCTAAATGGCTTCTTGCATTGTCTGATGTGTAATCATGGTTATGTGGGTTCCTGGAGGACGTAATTTTGTTTTTAACTATGTACTGTGTACTGGTTTTAAATGACAATAAAGGCTCCCCCTCCCCCCCCCCCCCCCCACCCCCCAATGGAGAATAGAAGAATGAAGGGAGATTTGATAGAGGTATTTAAAATTGAGGGGTATAGACAGTTCAAATTCCTTTTAAATGTTAAAATTGATCCCATGTTCAACACTTTAGCTGGAAGCTCATTTCACACCCCCACCACTCTTTGTGTGAAGAAGTTTCCCCTCATATTCCCCTTAAATTTTTCCCCTTCCACACTTCACCTATGTCCTCTGCTTTGTATCCCACCTACCCTCAGTGGGAAAAGCCTATCTACATTTAATCTGTCTATCTCCCTCATAATTTTAAATACCTCTATCAAATCTCCCCTCATTCTTCTATTCTCCATTGGGGGGTGGGGGTGGGGGGGGGGAGGGGGAGCCTTTATTGTCATTTAAAACCAGTACACAGTACATAGTTAAAAACAAAATTACGTCCTCCAGGAACCCACATAACCATGATTACACATCAGACAACGCAAGAAGCCACTTAGGGACCACACAAAACAGAAGCTAAAAACTCCACAAGACTAAAACACCGACACAAAACTACATAATGAGTAAAAAATAAACAGAGCTAACAACATAGTAAAAGATTTAAAAAAACTAGTCAATAGGCACAGTAGAGACAATCACATTTCAGAGACTTAGATTTTAGAAAGTCCATGAAAAGAAGAACCACCACACAGTACACAAGTCCATACAGGCCTGTTAGCTTTGGCACCACAAAGAGAGATCCCCATGAGTCTGGGCAACATCCTAGTAAATCTTCTTTGCACACTTTCTTATCTTATTGTAGTTAGGCATCCAAAACTGCACACACTATTCGAAATTTGGCCTCAATGATGTCTTATACAACTTTAACATAACAACCCAATACCTATATTCAATACTTTGATTATGAAGGCCAATATGCTAAAAGCTCTTTTTACAACCCAATTCACATATGATGCCACTTTCAGAGAATTATGTATTTGTATTCCCAGATCGCTCTATTCTACCACACTCCTCAGTGCCCTACCATTTACCATGTATGTCCTTTCTTGGTGTGTCCTTCCAAAATGCAACACTAGTTTGCATTAAATTCCATCTGCCATATTTCAGCCCATTTTTTCTAGCTGGTCCAGATCCCTCTGCAAGCTTTGAAAATCTCCTTTGCTGTCCACAACACCTCCAATCTTAGTGTCAACTGCATACTTGCTGATCCATTTTATCACATTATCATTCAGATCATTGATATAGATGACAAATAACAATGGTCCCAGCACTGATCTCTGAGCCACACCATTAGTCACAGGCCTCAGCCTGAGAAGCAATCATCCACCACTATTCCATGGCTTCTCCTGTCCAGCCATTGTTGAATCCAGTTCACTACTTCACTATGAATACCTAGTGTCTGAATCTTCCTAACTAACCTCCAATGTTGGATCTTGTTAAAGGCTTTACAAAAGACTATGTAGACAAAATCCACAGGGTTTTCTTTGTCAACTTTTCTGATAACCTCCTCAACAACTCTATAAGATTGGTTAAACACGATTTAACAAACACAAAACCATGTTGACTATCCCTAATCTGTCCATGGCTATCCAAATAATTATATATTTGATCTCTTAGAACACCTTCCAATAATTTACCTACTACTAATGTCAGATTCACTGCCCTGTAATTTCCAGGGTTACTTCTGAAGCCTTTTTTAAACAACAGAACAAAGTGAGCTAACATCCAATCCTCTGGCATCCCACTCATGGCTCAGGACATTTTAAATATTTCTGCCAGAGCCCCTGCAATTTCTACACTAGTCTCCCTCAAGGTCTGAGGGAATATCTTTTCAGGTCCTGAGGATTTATCCATTCTTATTTGCTTTAAGACAGCAAGCACCTCCTCCTCTTTAATCTATATAGATCTCACTGCTTTTTTTCCTAACTTCCCATGACTCTGTGCCCTTTTCCTGAGTGAAAGCTGATTAAAAAAATTAAGATCTCTTCCATCTCTTTTGGCTCCATACAAAGCCAACCACTTTGATCTTCACGGCGACCAATTTTGTCCCTTACTATTCTTTTGCTAATATACCTGTAGAAACCCTAAGGATTTTCCTTCACTTTGTCTGCCAAAGCAACCTCATGTATTCTTTTATCTTTTCTGATTTCTTTCTTGATGTTTTCCTTGTATTTTTTATACTCCTCAAGTACCTCATTTGCTCCATGTTGTCCATACCTGTTATAGACCCCTCTCATCTTTTGAACCAGATCCCTAATATGCCTCAAAATCCAAGGTTCCCTATGTCAGTGAACCTAACCTTCAATCCTGACAGGAACATACAAACACTGTACTCTCAAAATTTCACCTTAGAAGGTCCTACACTTACCTCACACATCATTGCCTTAAAACAATTTATCCCAATCCAGGCATTCCAGATCCTTACTCCAATTAGCCTTTGTCGAATTTAGAATCTCAACCCAAGACCCACATCTATCCTTCTACATAATTAATGTTAAAGAAATGGTCAATGATCACTGGGCCCAAAATATCCCATACACATACTTCTGTCACCAGTCCTGTCTCATTCCCTAACAGGAGGTCCAGTATTGCACTCTCTCTAGTTGGTTCCTCCATATATTGATTTAGAAAATTTTCCTGAACACATTTGAGAAACTCCAAGCCATACAGCCCTTTTACAGTATGGGAGTTCCAGACAATATGTGGAAAGTTAAAATCTCCTACCACCACAACCTTATGCTTCCTGCAGCAGTCTGCTATCTCTCTACAGATCTGCTCCTCCAATTCTTGTTGACTATTGTACAGTCTATAATATAAACCCATGCAACCTCAGTAGACGAGCCCATTGATCTATCCTGCCTGAGCACAGCTGAGATATTTTCCCTGATGAGCAATGCCACTCCTCCCCCTTTCATCACCCCCATTCTATCGTGTCTAAAGCAATGGAAGCCAGGAACATTGAGTTGCCAGTTCTGCCCCTCCTGCAACCAAGTTGCACTAATGGCCACAAGGTCACAATTCCATGTGCTAATCCACACTCTAAGCTCATCTACCTTTCCTACAATACTCCTTGCATTTAAGTAGATGCACCTGAGAGCATTTTCACCTCATTCAACCCATTGATTTCTAACGGTGCATACAATTTTAACATAATCTTTTCCCTCCTCCACTCCTTTATCTGCTCTGGCACTTTGGTTCCCCTCCCACTGCAAATCTAGTTTAAACCCACCGGAGCAGGTCCAGCCAACCTTCCCATAAGGATATTAGTCCCCTTCCAGTTCAGATGCAAAATGTGATGGGATCAGAACCCACCTTCCTTAGTAGAGAGCCCAATGATCCAGAAACCTGAAGCTCTCCCTCCTGCACCATGTCTTTAGCCACGTGTTGCTGCATTATCCTCCTATTTCTAAACTCACTAGCAAGTGGCACAGGTAGCAGTTCTGAGGTCACTGTGCTAGAGGTCCTGTCCTTCAACTTAGTGCACAACTCTTTGAAGATTTCTTGTAGGGCCTCCTCACACTTACTACCCATGTCATTGGTCCCTTAATGGACCATGACACCTGGTGCTCATCCTCCCTCCTGAGAATGCAGTAAACGCGATCTGAGATATCTCAGACCCTGGCACCAGGGAGGCAACATACCATCTCAATCTCTTCCACTGAACCTCTTATCTGTCCCCCCAACTATGGAATCCCGTATCACTCCAGCTTGCCTCTTCTCCTCGCCTCCCTTCTTAGCTACAGGACCAGTCTCTGAGCCAGGGACCTGATCTCCTTGGCTTGTCCTTGGTAGGTCATTCCCTCCCAACAATATCCAAAATGGTATAATTGTTTTTGAGGGAGTTGGCCACAGGGGTGCCTTGCACTGTCTGCCTGTTCCCTTTCCCTCTTCTGGCTGTCCCCATTTACCCTCCTCCTGCCTCCTAGGTGTTATAGTGTCCCTGTAACTCCTGTCTATCACCCCCTCTGCCTCCCGAATGATCCGGAGTTCATCCAACTCCAGCTTCAATTCCTTAACCCGGCTTGTCAGGAGCTACAGCACTTCTCACAGATGAAGTCATCAGGGATACTGCTGGCTTTCCCTAACGACCCACATTTTGCAAGAGGAGCATTCCCCTGCCTTGGCTGCCATTCCATGACTAGATAAACAAAATATATGGTGTCTACAAACCTGCCCTTACCTGTGCCTACCTGCTGAATCCTTTTTGTTCCTCAAATAAGGTGGCCCTTTCTGACTTCAGCTCTGACAGTTCCTCACCAAATCCTGTTGAGCCAATGCTTTACCACTTTGCTCTTCATCAACTACAGCCACTGGCATCACTGTGGTGGTGGGTTTGCAAACCACATCAGGTGACACCAAAATGACTGTCTATAAAATTTTTGTGTTGTTTCAGCAGAAATTTATTATTTTTTATAAAAAATATCCCTGTCGTTTATAAAACAACAACAACATTTTTCGTAAGCCCATCTTCTGTGTATCAATATACCTACAAGGCTAAAACTCTATGCTAATTTACATTTTGAACCTTCTAATGCACTCTGGTCAGACCTGTCATAATTACCCAATTAAAATAATGCTTTGAATCATGTGGTTTCGTCTGCACATGCTAAAAGCATGCACTGTTGTTTTATTGCTGCTGGGTTTTTTTTTAATATAGTCATTGCTTTTGTTAAATTTTCTCGTGTTTAAGTTACAATGTTATGGTAATTAGTATTTTTGAACCTATATCAATAAATTTTTGGGGGTTGAACTAGTATGATATTGTAATTTAAAGGTGTAATTTTAATTTTGCTAGTTGTTTATCTCACTACTATTGCCCTTACATTCAGTGATTTACAGGAATCATGATTTACGTGTAACATTAGCACAAAAAAAATTACTGAGGCTTCTGTATGGTCTGGTATAGGTGGTGGTGAGGAGTGACATCATGATTTAACACAAGATGTGACACCATCCCGAGAGAGACCACTGACTACAGCTTAGTCTTCAACACCATTAGACACCAGTGCTGGTCAACAAGCTCCGAGCCCTGCACCCCTTTAACTGATCCTTGACTTCCTTATAGGACGACAAATTTAGTACAAATTTGAAACATCGTCTCCTCCTCACTGAGGATCAATACAGGTGCACCTCTAGGATGCATACTTAGCCCACTGCTCTACTCACTCTACACGACTGTGTGGCTAGGTACAATTCAAATTTGCCGATGACACCATAGTTGTCATCAGAATCACAATGTGAGGGAGATAGATCATCTAGTTGAGTGGTGTCACAACAACAACCTTGCATTCAATGTTACCAAAACCAAGGAGACGATTGTGTACTTCAGGAGGAAGTCAGTAGAACACGAACCTGTCCTCATTAGTGGATCATCAGTAAAGAGGATCAAGAACTTCAAATTTCTGGGTGTCAATATCTTTGAGGAGCCTCCATGTCAATGTAATCATGATGAAGATTCATGAGGAGTCTGAAAAGATTTGGTGTATCACTGAAGACTCTCAAACTTCTACAGGAGTACTGTGGAGAGCATTCTGGCTGGTTGCATCACTGTCTGGCATAGAGGTGCCAATGCACAGGACCAGAAAAATTACTCCAGATGGTTGTTAACTCGGCTTCCAACATCACGTTAACTAGTCTTCACTCCATTGAGAACATTTACAAGAGGTGGTGTCTTAAGAAAGTAGTCTTTATCTCAAGGAACCTTACCACCCAGGCTATGCCCTCTTCACTCTGCTACCATCAGGAAAATGGCACAGGAGCTAGAAGGCAAGCACTCAGCTGCACAAGGACAGTTTCTTCCCCGCTGCCATCAGATTCCTGAATGAACAATGAACTACAGGCACTGCCTTACCTTGACTTTTTCTTTTCTTGCACCATTTTTATTTATATTGTAAGGTGGTTTATATAAAATTTATGCTGTGATTTTGCTGCAAAACAACAAATTTTGTGACATGTTCATGACAATAAATTCTTATTCGCTGCTCAGCAATCTTGCTAAAAAGCCCAATTCTGGCTATGTTTTGCACTAATGGTTTATAACTGAAGGAACAGATGTAGGACTGAACTATTTACTTCTTTCAAGCCAGCTCTGACTTTCAGTGAGATCATAGTTGTTGAGAATTCAATAGAATCAAAGCTCTTCGAATAAATAAAGTTCTCTTTATCTTAATCCTAAACAGTTTCTTTTCTTAAGACTATGTCCATAGTATTACACCATCCAATCAGAGAAATCAGTCTCACTGCATCTACCCTGCCAACCCACCTCATGCTGGTGTATGTATTAATAAGCCTTCCTCTCATCAATGATCTTTTTTTCATAAGATAACCTCTTCAACTTTGGAATTTACTTAGACTGCCTTGCCTAATGCAATGATCATTTCCTTCTTCCACTTCTTTGCATTTGCAATGTCTATTAATGGGGTTAAGGCAGCCACTAGTTAATGGAGAAACCTTCTGTGCACTTGTCACTGTCTAGCTAATTTCCCAAGAGTCGTCTCTAACAAAATGAACTCCTCACTTGGACCTTGGTGAAGGGGGTTAAGTGGGAAATTGCGAATGGCAATGATCTTTACAGGTTTCAGAAAATGCGGAGGCTGTGTCTGTTTCACATGTCTGCGTAGGAGCCAAAGATTTTCTTGGCCTTTAATAACTGGAGCATAAATCTCATTGAGGAGTGAGTGAACTCATTTGACCTCAAATTTTAAAGAATTAATGAAACCCCTGTCTGCTGGTGATGGTTCTGAAGTGCAGCCACTTATTTTCAAATGACTGAGAACATTTTAACAGATAGGCATAACTATATTAATTACATGGGCTATGATTGCAGCGGAGTTCAAATTTAGTAAATAAAATACTTTTCCTCTTCAAAACGGTAATGTATGAAAAGGTTTGACCTGAAATGGCCAAAAATATGTGTGCTTAATAGATTCTTTATAACTGGGTTAAATGAACATCTGTCAAAGAGCGGAATTAAAAGTTAGAAGGATTGGAACGGACAAAGATGACCAAAATCCATATGGATTGAAGTGGTTCATCTGTAGGGCTGAAAAATGTGTCACTTGTGGAATGCATCTGGCCAGACTCTGTGGTTGAATTTATATTTTGGTTTGATAACTCTTAATAGGTAACAGGAAGGGATTTCAGAGTTTTAAATTCTTGGAGATTTGCCCATAATTGCTTGCATATTATTCATGAATGACATGATAGAAAATGAACTGCTATTCCCAAGTTCTGCTGGGGTCCAGATCTTTGAAATGAGTTCATTGTGTCCTTCCTCTGCATTTTCATAGAAGATGAAGGGTGAATGAGTTAAGAAGAATACATTTTATCTCAAGTTGCAAATGTTCTTCCTAGAACTTAAGCAAAAAGATTGTTTTTATAGGAATTAAATAAAATATTGATCTAATATTCTCACTATGCTTCTTTAATGCAAACAAAAGTTATAGAACTAGCAACTATGGAATAGCATTGATCAGAATTTTGTGGTATTGAATACTGATATCTCTTGAAAGTCATGGAAGCTTTTTACAGATTTGTAAATTGGGAATAGACCATACTAATTTATATTAAACCTGGTCAGTGGAAGTCTCAGACACCTTTTACTGATTTCCATTCATATTTAAGATTCAAATGTGGACTTCAGCAAACAGAAAAATTATTTTCTAAAAACAGTTGCAGATTTAATTCTAATTTAACTGAAGGCAACTAAAAGCATATTTTTAAAATTTTTACCATTTTCTGTTTTCTGCCCTTTGACTTTAAAAGTAAAATATAGAATTATGGGAGTCACATACTGGAACACACTCTACTTAGAATGTAAGAGTGGTCTTTTTGTTACAAGGCAAAAATAATGTAGTGTCCAAGGGTCCTTCTATATTATAGTTAATAACAAAAGTAATAAAGGTGGATCTATAGAGTCAGCTTTTATTGAAGGCTAGCAACACTCAATTTAACAGCAGTTGATGACACAAAAAATATTGTATACGTGTTTTTTAAAGGAACATACTTTACCAACACATTTTACTCTTTTTGCAAATCACAGTAACGCTCCACATAAATGAAATTATTCTGCAAGTCAACTACTTATGCACATGATAAAATTATGCTTGATTAATTGTGTCTAAACTCAATTGGTTGGAAGCTCTCTATTTATTATCTTCCTTGCACATTTAACAAAAATAGCAGAACATAAATTGCTCATTTTCTAATTCTCTCAGCTGAAATTCAGTGATATAAATGAGGCTCAACAGTATGTGCTTCTGATTGCTAATCAACCCAATAAATGACTTCCGTAAGTTGCAATTTGACAAATTCAAAATCTCTTATTTTAATATTACTTTTATTATGTTTAGTGAATACATGAATAGAGTATTTTACATTTATTTATAAGCATTAATTGTAAACCCCAATGTAATGTAGACAATTATGCCGATTAGTTATTTCAGTAACCATTTCAAAATATTCCCAAATATTAAAAACCCAATAACAATAATGATGACAAATTTAAATATTTTCTTAATGATTCCCACCTTATTGTATTTATGAACACTCTGTCTCACATCACAACTCTCTGTAATTCCCTGTGGACATTGGCCATTTCCTGAACTCTTCTCATGCCAATGATGTTCTCCTCTCTCCGGATGGATTCCAGAATGTACAATTCAACATTATGATGCTTAACCTCCCTCACCACAGCAAGATTACAGGTCACTGGGCTGACATCAGTGTATCTAGATCTGTGGTACGTCATGCATTCTTTAAATCACCTTCAGATAGCAGCACAATCCTTCATCAAGCTAGTAGGTGAAAAAAAAAATGTAAATGCTGGAAATCCAAAACAAAACCAAAGCAGATTGAAGCACTCAGCTGGCCGAGCAAAATCATGGAGAAAAGCAACTGTGTCGAGGTTTCAAGTCAAGGATCTTGCATCAGAACTGGAAAAGTAAGAAGACAAATGTGTTTTAAGTTGCAGAGAAGTGAAAGGTGAAAAGAATGTCAAGAATTGTGTGATAGGATACAAAACAGTTAAAAGAATTATTTTAAAAACAGCAGTCGAAGACAGAGAAATAAAATGTTACAAATTGAAATAGAAAAGTGTAACTACCTCTATAGAGAGAAAAAAGGCTGTTTGAAATTGCTAAATCCATTGTTGTCTTTTTTACATTTTTAAAAAAATTTTCACACTGTGAACCATATCAATCAAAATACATACAAACATTTCCCTCTTAAATATATACAGTGGCATTTTCTCCCCTTTATTCCCCCCTACCTTCCCTCCCCCCTTCCCACCCCCCTCCAAAACATATACAATACAATAAACCGATTAAACAATGTCATCACACAATGAAAATAGACAAGAAAATTGTGTCATCTACTTTTACACACTGGATCAAGTCATTTTATCTTCTTATCATTTTATCATTTTAGGGGGTGGAGGTCCGAGGCAAGTCCTCTCTGTTATGTTCCATGTACGGTTCCCAAATTTGTTCAAATAATGTGACTTTATTTTTTTAATTATATGTTATTTTTTTCAATGGAATACATTTATTCATTTCCATGTACCATTGCTGTACTCTCAGGCTCTCCTCTGATTTTCATGTTGACATCATACATTTTTTTGCTACAGCTAAGGTTATCGTAATAAATCTTTTTTGCGCTTCATCCAGTTTGAGGCCTAATTCTTTACTTCTTGGATCTTCTTAGATCTCTGGATTTTTTGGTATGTTGGTTTTTGTAATTTTATTTAATACCTGATTTAGATTTTCCCAAAAATTTTTCACTTTCTCACATGCCCAAATTGCATGTACTGTTGTTCCCGTTTCCTTCTTACAGTGAAAACATCTATCTGATAATGTTGGATCTGATTTTTTTTAACTTTTGGAGCGTGATATATAGCCTGTGTAACAAATAATACTGTATCATACATAACCTTGTGTTTATTATATTCTTCATAGTTCCAGAACATAACTTTTCCCATGTTTCATTTTTTATCTTTATGTTTAAATCTTTTTCCCACTTTTGTTTGGGTTTATAGCTTATTTCATCATTTTCCTTCTCTTGCAGCTTGATATACATGTTCGTTATAAATCTTTTTATTATCATTGTTTCTGTAATCACATATTCAAAGCTGCTTCCTTCTGGTAATCTCAATCTGTTTCCCAATTTATCCTTTAAGTAGGCTTTCAGTTGATGGTATGCGAACATTGTACCATGAGTTATTCCATATTTGTACTTCATTTGTTCAAATGCTAATAAATTATTTCCAAAAAAACAATTTTCTATTCTTTTAATTCCTTTTCTCTCCAATTCTCTAAAGGAGAGATTATCTATTGTAAAAGGGATTAGCTGATTTTGTGTCAATAATAATTTTGGGAGGAGTCACGTGATGGAGTAGTGGCCGGACGGTGAACTCCAGCCCTCTCCAGAAAAGTCGGGAAAAACGAGAGAAAATACAAAGGCACAGAAATACAAGTTAAAGAAAAGTGAATATAAAGGTGGAAAGAAGATGGAGACAAAAGGAGAAAAATCAAAATCAACGGAAAGAAGAGAGGAAGAGAAGACAACGGAGGAAAAAGGTGAAGGCCTTACCTGTCCGAAGAGGCCCGCTGCGGAGAGAAGACCCCACTACCTCAGGTCGGTAGAAAGAGAACTACAACAATGGCTCACAGAGCCGAGTAAAAGTGCGCAACCGCGCATGCGCGACTCCTCGCGCATGCGCGATGCGCATATAAAAAAACACACCGACGGGAGGGGGGACCAGCTGGGGAGTCGAGCTCCACAGCCGGCAACGACAGCTGCAGAACACCTGCAGCAAGAAGACACCACAGAAGACAATGGAAACAAGAAAGAAGAGGAGGAAAGGGCAGCAAAGAAACAACAGATGGTCAACCTAGAGGAAGAAGAAGAGGAAGAGGAAGAGTACAGGGAAATAGAAGAAGAAAAGATAGGCAAGGTAAAGGAGGTACTTGCTCTTGTTAGAGGATACATGGAGTCATTTAAAGAATGGCAAACACAGGAATTCAATGATTTAAGAAGAAGAATAAACAACACAGAAAAGAAAATAAATAAAATGGATATGACCTTAACAGAAATGGGGAAAAAAATGGACAAGATGGAAGAACGGGCAATAGCAGCAGAAATGGAGGTAGAAGACTTAAAAAAGAAATTGGAGGAATCTAATAAAAAAACTAAAGAGACACAAGAATTACTAGCCCAAAAAATAGATATAATGGAAAATTATAACAGAAGAAATAACATAAAGATAGTGGGCCTTAAGGAAGATGTAGAAGGCAAGAATATGAGGGAGTTTATAAAAGAATGGATCCCTAAGGCCCTAGGATGTCCAGAACTACAGCAAGAAATGGAAATAGAAAGGGCACATAGAGCATTGGCCCCTAAACCACAACCACAACAAAAACCAAGATCTATTGTAGTAAAATTCCTAAGATATACTACAAGAGAAAAGGTGCTGGAGAAGACAATGGAAAAAGTAAGAGAGGGCAACAAACCACTGGAGTATAAAGGGCAAAAAATCTTCATTTATCCAGATATAAGCTTTGAACTCCTAAAGAAGAGAAAAGAGTTCAATGCAGCAAAAGCGATTTTATGGAAGAAAGGATATAAATTTACACTGAAGCATCCTGCGGTATTGAAAATATTTATTCCAGGACAACAAAACAGACTATTCTCGGATCCAGAAGAAGCACGAAAATTTGCAGAACAATTACAAAAATAGACTGAGGGATGAAGACGGGTAATGAGAGCAAAAATTATCACGATTGATATGTATGTGGGTAAAGACAAAAATAGACTGAGGGATGAAGACGGGTAAGGAGGGTAAAAATGACCACGATTGATATGTATGCGGGTAAAGAGGTATAAGAGTGAATAGAGACAACGGGCATATGTGAAAGTATCTGTAATTAGAGGAAAACATAGAAAGTATAGACAAGAATTAATAAGGGAAGGTAATGGAATAGAGAGAATAAGGAGGGAACTAAAAGAGTGACCTTTGTGACATATAAAAAATGAAATCTTTTCTGGGGGGGCTGGGTGGGGGGAAAAGAGCGGTCACTGCAAAATCAGTTGACGCTTGCGAGTGGATTCGCAAATCCAAATGGAGAGGGGAGATGTGGTTGTCCGACAAGGGATAAAGGGCAACTCAGGAGGGGAAGGGGAGATTGGGGATAAAGAAGATAGAAATAGGAGAATAAGGAAAATGTTGGATGTTGTAGGAATGTTGTCTGGTAAAGAGTTGAAAATAAGAAAACAGAAATGGAAAAGGAGGAAAGGTAATGATGGAAAAACGGAAAGAGAAGATAAACAAAATATAAAATGGCTACGCTGAACTATATGACTCTAAATATTAATGGAATACATAACCAAATTAAAAGGAAGAAACTACTAAATTTACTGAAAAAGGAAAAAATAGATATAGCATTTGTCCAAGAAACACATTTAACTGAATTGGAGCACAAGAAATTAAAGAGAGATTGGGTAGGACATGTAACAGCAGCATCGTATAATTCAAAAGCAAGAGGAGTGGCTATATTAATTAGCAAAAATGTGCCATTTAAAATAGAAGAGGAAATAATAGATCCAGCAGGGAGATATGTTATGATAAAATGTCAGATATATTCAGAGCTTTGGAATCTACTTAATATATATTCACCTAACGAAGAAGATCAAAAGTTTATGCAAGATATCTTTTTGAAGGTAGCTAATACGCAAGGGAACATACTAATAGGAGGGGATTTCAATCTGAATTTGGATCCAAATATGGATAAAACGGGGAAAAAAATTAACAGGAAGAACAAAGTAACCAAATTTATAATTAAATCAATGCAAGAAATGAAACTTGTGGACATATGGAGGAAACAAAACCCAAAAGAAAAGGAATACTCATACTACTCGACTAGACATAAAACATACTCAAGGATAGACCTATTCCTGTTATCAGCCCACATACAAGGGAGAGTTAGGAAAACGGAATATAAAGCTAGACTATTATCGGACCACTCACCCCTGTTATTGGCAATAGAGCTAGAAGACATCCCTCCAAGAATGTATAGATGGAGATTAAACCCCATGCTACTTAAAAGACAGGATTTTAGAGAATTTATTGAAAAACAATTAAAAATGTACTTTGAAGTAAATACGGAATCAGTGGAAGATAAGTTTATACTATGGGACGCAATGAAAGCATTCATTAGAGGGCAAATAATAAGTTATGCAACCAAGATGAAGAAGGACTATAATCAGGAAACAGAGCAGTTGGAAAGGGAAATAATAAACATAGAAAAAAAATTAGCAATAAAGGAAGATACAACCAAAAGAAGAGAATTGGCGGATAAAAAAATAAAATATGAAACATTACAAACATATAAGGTGGAGAAGAATATAATGAAGACAAAACAGAAATATTATGAACTAGGGGAAAAAACACACAAAATCCTAGCATGGCAGCTTAAGACAGAGCAAACTAAGAAAATGGTATTGGCAACAAGGAAAAAAGACAAACAAATTACATATAATCCAAAAGAAATTAAGGAAAACTTCAGAGAATTCTATGAACAATTATACCGAACCGAAAACGAAGGGAAAGAAGGGAAAATAGATGAATTTTTGACTAAAATTGAACTACCAAAACTACAAATAGAGGAACAAAATAAATTAACAGAACCATTTGGAACAGTAGAAATACAAGAGATAATAAAAAATTTACCAAATAATAAGACACCAGGAGAGGATGGACTCCCAATAGAATTCTACAAAACATTTAAAGACCTAATAATACCGCCCCTCCTGGATGTAATCAACCAGATTGATGAGACACAAAACTTACCAGATTCATGTAAAACAGCAATAATTACAGTGATACTAAAACAAGGGAAAGATCCACTCTCACCAGCGTCATATAGACCAATATCTTTGCTAAACACAGATTATAAGATAATAGCTAAACTATTAGCGAACAGATTAGCAGAACAGGTACCGAAAATGGTAAATTTAGACCAAACTGGATTTATCAAAAAAAGACGCACAACAGACAATATTTGTAAATTTATTAACTTAATTCATGCAGTAGAAGGAAATAAAGCACCGGCAGTAGCAGTTGCTTTAGACGCAGAGAAGGCCTTCGACAGAGTAGAATGGAATTACTTGGTCAAAGTATTGCAAAAATTCAGTTTACCGGAGAAGTATATTAATTGGATTAAAGCATTATATAAGGGACCGTTAGCGAAAGTGACAGTAAATGGACATGTATCAAAGCAATTTAACTTAAGCAGGTCAACGCGGCAGGGATGCCCACTATCACCATTATTGTTTGCGCTAGCTATAGAACCACTAGCAGAATCGATAAGAAGAGATAATAATATAAAAGGAATAAAAATAAAAGACAGGGAATATAAAATCAGTCTGTTTGCGGATGATGTGATAGTGTACTTAACAGAACCAGAACTATCAATAAAAGAACTATATAAGAAATTGAAGGAATATGGAGAAGTGTCGGGATACAAGATAAACGTAAATAAAAGTGAAGCAATGCCTATGAATAACGCGGATTTCTCAAAATTTAAGGAGGAATCCCCATTCAGATGGCAAACGCAGGCAATAAGATACCTAGGTGTGCAAATAAACAAAAATCTAGGCCAATTATATAAACTCAATTACAATCCACTAATGAAAAAACTACAGGACGATTTAGAGCATTGGAAAGAGCTACCACTAACACTGATAGGAAGGATAAACTGTATTAAAATGAACATTTTTCCAAGGATACTATACTTATTTCAGGCATTGCCAATACAACTGACAGAAAAATTCTTCAAAGAGTTAAAGAAAATAATAAGGAGATTTTTATGGAGAGGGGGGAAACCGAGGATAACACTAGACAAATTAACAGAATGGTATAAACAAGGAGGCTTACAATTGCCAAACTTCAAAAATTATTATAGAGCCGCACAATTAAGGTACCTATCAGATTTTTATCAAACAAGGGAAAAACCAGACTGGACGAGACTAGAATTAGATAAAATAGGGGAAAAGATACCTGAACACATATTATATAAATGGGACGAAAAATTGATACAACATAGAACTTCTCCAGTATTACACCATCTCCTCAATATATGGAAGAAGATACATGTAGAAAGAAATAAAATAAATTACCAAATACCAAAACTAATATTGACGCAAAATAAGCTACTCCCTTTTACAATAGACAACCTTGCCTTTAGAAAATGGGAAAAAAAAGGGATTAAAAGAATAGAAAATTGTTTTTCAGGAAGTAGATTCTTATCCTTTGAACAAATGAGAGATAAGTACAATATAACGGGAGATACAGCGCTGGCATATTACCAACTGAGATCCTACTTGAAAGATAAATTAGGAAGCAACTTGAGTTTACCAGAGGGAAGTAACCTTGAATATGTGATTACAGATACAATGTTAATCAAAAGATTTATAAAAAATATGTATATTAAACTGCAAGAAAAGGAAAATGAGGAAACAAATGGTAAAACTAAACAAAAATGGGAACAAGATTTAAATATAAAGATAAAAAAGGAAACATGGGAGAAGTTATGCTCTGGAACGATGAGAAATACAATAAATACGAGGCTGCGTATGATACAATATAATTGGTTACACAGACTATACATTACACCGCAAAAGTTAAATAAATGGGACCCAACAGTATCTGATAGATGTTTTCGATGTAAAAAAGAAAGGGGAACAACAATTCATGCAATCTGGACATGTGAGAGAGTAGAAAAATTTTGGGATGATCTCAATCAGATATTAAATAAAATAACAGAAAACAATATACCAAAGAATCCAGAGATCTTTCTCCTAAGTAACATAAAAAATAAAGAATTTGGAATTGACTTGGAGGATGCACAAAAAAGATTTGTTAAGATAGCCCTAGCTGTAGCAAAAAAATGTATTATGTCAACCTGGAAATTGGAAGATAATTTGAAAATACAACAATGGTATATAGAAATGAATAAATGTATTCCATTAGAAAAAATAACATATAGTTTAAGAAATAATATTGAAATATTCGAACAAGTATGGGAGCCTTACATTAAATACAATAGCGAAAACCTACCGGGAACAAACATTACCTAAGTTGATGGAAGGAGAAGAGAAGAAAAAAATGGACTCAGTAGAATTTCTGGTGTATTTTTGTTGAATGACAACATTGTCTAACTGAATTAATGCAACCTAGATTGTATAACTAAAATGGATGAGAGGGGGGAGGGATGGGGGGGTGGCTTGGGAGGAGGGAGGGGGGAGGGAGAAAAAGTCACTGTAAATGTGTGGAAAAGAAAAAGTGTATATCATGGCTATTGTGATTTATGGTGTGAAAAATAAAAAATTAAAAAAAAAAAAAAAAATAAAAAAAATAATAATTTTGGTATTTGGTCATTTGTTTTTTACCTTTCTGAGTGAATTTCTAAATGATACAATACTGGTGAGCTTTTCATCCCACTTATAAAGTATATGTTCCAGTACCTTCTCCCCTATTTTACCTAGCTCTATCTTAGTCCAATCTGGTTTTTCCCTTGTCTGATAAAAATCTGATAAATACCTTAATTGTGCTGCTCTATAATAATTTTTAAAGTTTGGTAACTGCAAACCACCTTGGTTGTACCTCTCTGTTAATTTATCTAACACTATCCTCGGGTTCCCCCCTTTCCATAAAAATTTCCTTATTATTCTCTTTAATTCATTAAAGAATTTCTCTGTTAAGGAAATTGGTAACGATTGAAATAAGTATTTATCCTTGGGAAGACATTCATTTTAATGCAATTTACCCTCCTTATCAACGTTAGTGGTAATTCTTTCCAATGTTCTAAGTCTTCCTGCAATTTAATTTGTACAGGTGGCTTAAATTATTATCTAATCTAATACCTAGGTATCGGATAGCTTGTGTTTGCCATTTAAATGGTGATTCTTTTTGAAATTCTGTATAATCCGCATTACTCATTGGCATCGGTTCACTTTTATTTGCGTTGACCTTGTACCCCGATATTTCTCCATATTCCTTCAATTTCTTATGTAGTTCTTTTATTGATATTTCTGGTTCTGTTAAGTATTCTATGATGTCATCTGCAAATAAATTGAGCCTTGAGGACTGCGTGGGAGGTGGGGGGGGTGAACATTGAAAATTATTTATTATCTATTTTGTAATGTTATAGCAAGTTAATTTGAAATGTATGTAGATATTAATACATAAAATTTTCAAAAAAACTCTTGAAAATTTTATGTATCAATTTGGTGCCCAAATGGAAGATGAGATACCATCCATGAAGTTTGTATTGTTTTATTGCTAGAACAATGTAGAAAGTCAAAGAGATTTTCAATTCTGATTAAAGTTCCTTGAGCCACAACTCAATGTGCATTGTGCTGACAGCACTTTCTGCTTTTGTTTCTCATTTAAGTTGTGCAGCAAAACTCGTCTGGCTCAGTTTGTTTGGAGCCCCAGGAATGTCAGAACTCTTGCAGAACTGTACCCTTTTCCAAAGCTTGCAGTGACTCTTCCACCGCAATAGCACTGCCTCACTTGAAGGAAATGGCCTTGCTCTGGCATGGCATGTCCAACTTCTTACCAGTGGATTCAGAGTGTCGTATCACTCTGGAGAATGGACTATCTCGAATCATGAGAAAAAATCTGAATGCTCATTCAAAGTAGTGATTGCTGAGGACAATATTCCCATTGCACCTTCACTCTTCTTGCTTCCAACTGTTATTCTCCACTATAGGATATCTACATTTCCAGCTCTCTTCATGTGGATTTATCCTTTCCACTATGGGGTGGTCTCTGCAGATACTTCCACCAAGGACTGCAATTATCCCATTACCGTTGTTGAGTAGCATTTGCTTTATTGATGCCTCACAATGAAGTCAGCATGTGTGCATCTCCTTACCGGCAGATATCTGAAAAGCAAGCTCTAGGTTCTGAGAAACCCTGTTAGAATTCTTTCAAAACCTCTAATGTTATGGGATTTCCAACCTGCACCACTGTACATGTTTAAGAGTATCCCTTTTCCAAGTATAATTCCACTTAACAGCCTGCTCCACTCTGCTGCATTGTCCAACAACATGTTGTGCTCTAGCGGCTTCCAGACAGAAAAAGGCATTCTATGATATTCCTTCGGAACACTTGCTCAGAAACATCTCTATTCTTTCGCAAATACAATAAATGGCTGCAACCACTCATACTTTTAGAGTTCGCAAACACATCTGCCATATCCTGCACCTGCCATATTAACTATTATCTAGACAACCCTGTTTATTTTTCCATCACACTTGCATTACTGCCTTCATGCTTCCCCAGTAGAAGTTTCCCAAATTCCTAACATCCATTGGTTCTTCATTTAATAAAGCAGTTTATAAGGATAGATCTTCGAACCAAACACTCTTCACAGATGATTAACAGCAGTAGTGGATACAACAATATATCAGATGTTGTACCGCAAGGTGCACATATTTCTTGAAATGAATATATACACCCAATAATGATGAGTTTATTGTCATATACACAACTGCACTGAAATTCATACTTGCTGCAGCCAAAGGGATACCTACGAAGAAAGACTATAACAGTAAATTAATTGAATTAAGTTCAAAGAGACAACAAAGTAATAAATATTCTCCGTAATCATTGTGCAAAATGTGACTTGCAATAGTACACACAATCGTTTTATGCTGTGGAGCAGACCATGTACCAAGGGGAAGGTCAAGAATCTGATAGGTGTTGGGAAAAAAAAATTGTTCTTGAATCTAGAGGTGCTATTTTTCAGGATTCTGTACCTTCTGCCAGAAGATAGCAGTGAGAAGAGGTTGTGACCAGGATGGTGGGAGTTCTTTATGATGTTGGGTGCCTTCTTGATGCAGCACCTCTCATAGATTTCTTCAATGGATGAGAGGTCAGAGCCTGTAATGGAAATGGCTATGTTTACCAACTTCTACAGCCTTCTATATTCTACAGTAGTCACCATTTAATTTAACTTCAATCTGAGTTGATAGTCACTGCAGCTTGCATAGTAAATAATGTCCCAAAAGGACTTGATGGAACGATTCTGGTAAGAATCGCTGACCATTCCTTTTCTCCCACTGATGCTGCTTGATCCACTGAGTTCCTCCCACTAGTAATTTTCTCCAGATTCCATCATCAATAGTGTCATGTGTGTACAGTTCTAGATCCCTTATACATTAATGGTGACTGTGTGGAAAGGGTCACTGTTTTCAGGTTTCTGGGTACACATTTTGTTGAAGATATCTCCTGGACTACCATGACCATCACAGTAGTTAAAAAGGCGCAATGATGACTTCATGTCCTGAGGATTCTCAGGAAAAATCAAACTGCAGGAGAAACTGCTGGTGTCCTTCTATCGCTGCTCCATTGAGAGTGTGGTGGCCTACTGCATTCTGACATGGTTTGCCAGCTGCTCGGCAGCAGACAAGAGGGACCTTCAGAGGGTCATCAATGCAGCCCAAACAATTACTGGCTGCGCATTGCCCTCTTTGGAGGATTTATTCAGCTCTCGCTTCCTAAGTAGAGCAGCCAAAATCCTTTAAGACCGTTACCACTTTGGTCATCATCTGTCTGACCTGCTGCCCTCAGCTGGACATTTTAGGTCAATTAAACCATGGACAAGCAGACTTTAAACACAATTTTTACCCCAGAGCCATATGTGAGTTTAACACTGCCAAACATTGAGTATTATATTGTTTTATTGTGTAGTTTTTGTATCTTATCTGCTGGATGTATGTGTGCACTGTCAGGATATGCACTCAATTTCATTGTACTTGTGCAATAATAAAAGGTGATCTTATCTTATTAAAATGTACATTTATAGAGCTGTGGTCAACAGAAAAATCTTGGCCTCTCCTCTTTTAGATTCATATCCATCATCTTGTTTTCCTAGCCCACCTTCCCCTCCTGCGTATTAAGGTTTCTTCTTGAATCCCATTGGCTGGATCTTCCGGGACTTTGTCGACGACCCAGAGGCACTACCATGGCCATTGCTCATCTACACTCACCTGGGCCAGATGTGGAGGACCAACCACTCTAACCCTTTGAAGACCAAATCAGACAGAAAGACCACTGAGGTGAGCTTGAGATACAAGCCCTTGACTGTCCTCAGCTTCCTCCTGAAAGCAAGGGACATTTCAAAGGTTTTTAATTCAATGACATATTCAGAGGTTATAAAATAGTGGTTTAAGCATTTTTTTTTTAGAATAAAAGCTTCTGAAAAGTTTTAAGCATTTTTAAAGGGAATATCAGCATATTCTGACAGTGACTGGTGAATTATCCCATTGCACTGGTTGAGAATTCAGAAGGTAAAATTGGTCTTGTCACATATGGTTTGGTGGAGATTGGCTTTACTGGAGCATGTAGCTGGCTTGTTAAATATTTGGATATACTTTGCTAGTGGACTTGTTGAAAAGATACAGTATTAATTTAAAATTAATTCAAGAGAATGCCTGTGTTTAGTAACTGGGAGGTCCATTTTTGAGATTGAGTGGGCAATATTTGATTCTAGTAATTAAGATGACCTTCTAGGGTTTACATGCATAATGTGTATATCACTTTTTTTCCCATTTCACAAGAAGTACCTGATGAAATCTTTGAAGTGAAGACTTGTTCTGCCAATTGAAACTGAAAGAAATTATTTGGTGTGAATTTGACTATTCCTTTCTCATTCCCTGATAGTCTACGAACTTCCAATTAAGGCTGATGAACTGCATTCTGTTCAAGGTAAATGCTACCTTACATTCTTGACAAGATGGTTCTGACTTTAGTTAATGGCTGCTATTTTATGCTAATTTCTCATGAAAAATTATGGCATCAGGTATTGAGCTCACCAAAATGAAAAACAAAATAATCCAATAAACTTCCATAATACTGCATGCAGATAGTCAGAATAACTTCTTCATGCATTTTTCATTTTGAATACAATAACATTTTTCATTTGGTTTATGAAACAACTATGCAGTATGTTTTAAGTGTAATTGATATCTTTTATGGGAGTATTAACTTTCTAGTCATATTGTTTTATGGCAGTGTGGTAAACCACTGTCTGTATATTTATCTGTCAGAGCACATCCACTGGCTGACTGCACCTGTGGCTTCACCCACATACCCCTGAATAAAGGTGACTCTTCTACAGACCCCTCCCCAATTCAGGTCATAGCTCTATTCTATTGTGAATAAGAGCTTGTCAATTTTGCACAATTTCCAGTCTTTTGGAGTTGTTGATGGGGCATCAGTTTATTTCACAATAAGATTTGACAATGGAGCAGATCCTGAAGCTGGAGAAACTGGAAATCAACCCTCAATCGCCAGAGCCTCTGCCAACTTTGGACTCTTGCCGCATGGCTTCGAGGTATTCCTGCAGGCATCATCAGCCATCGTTCGGTCAGAGAATGACTAACTACAAATACTGCACTCCTGAGTTGGGGCCCTGGTGTACTTGATGATCAAGGACACAGTGTCATATCTGGAGGTGATAGACATCTTGAAAGGCTAGTACCTGAGAAAAGACATCTCCTATTGACTGGAAAACAGTGACTAGAGGAATGGAGCACTGAGTATCTTTGGGCTCTGCAAACCCTTGGAGAGGCCTGCAAATGCAAGGCCATGATGGCTGCAGAGAACATGGAGGAGCTGATTAAAGACACCTACGTTGCAGGCATTAGGTCCAATTACATCAGTTAGAGGCTGTTAGAGCAAGGTGAGCTCAGTCTGCAGAGGGAGGCTGAACTAGCAGGCACACTGGAGCTGGCCCTTCAGAATAAGGAGGCCGACACAGCTGCCTTGTGGTTGCCCCTGCTGTCACCAACTTGGGATGCACCACCACCCTCATGTCTCGCCAATGATCTGACCATGGCAGCCATACTCCGCGAGCTCCAAACACCACCATTGCTATGTCCTGTCAGCAACTCAACCACAGCCGCTGTACTCCATGAGCACACAAAGTGCTACTTCTGTGGCCTGGGCAAGCAGCCAAAGAAATGCTGCCCAATGAAAGATGTGTTTTGCTTCAGCTGCAGGAAGAAGAGGAACCATGTGAATATGTGTAGATCCAAACCACCCCTAACCAGCAGCATTGCATACAGGGCATGGGGGCTGCCATCTTGGACGCCCCCATCCCTGGGAGCAAATAGCACCCTGTGCGAGTCAAGGAGCTGTCATCTTGGTTGCCATCTTTAAGACCCAGCAGCGCCGCATGTGAGCCATGGAGCCGCCATCTTGGATGCCGCCATCTCCCGATCGAACACACGAATGCTCCACTGCATCGACAAGCAGTGACCTGACACTGACCTCCATCATGTTGGACCAAGTTAGTCCTCATCAACTTGTCAGGTCGATGATGGACATTCATGTAAATGGCTACGAGGTGAGTTGCCTTTTTGATAGTGGGAGCACAGAGAGCTTTATTCACCCCTCCATGGTGTAGCACTACTCTATTGTGGTAAGGCCAGTAAGCCAAAAGGTCTCCTTGGGCTCAAAGTCCTATACAGCTGATGTCCATGGCTACTGCATAGTAACCCTGACCGTCTGGTGCATGGACTACAAAGACTTCAAGCTCCTAATGATGTCACAGCTATGCACTGCCGTGCTACTGGGACTGGACTTTCAATGTCACCTTAAAAATGAAACGATGGAGTACAACAGGCCCCACCCTCCCCCCTCACTGTCTGTAACCAGCAGTTTTTAAATCGTTCACTGTGCCCTACCAGCCACTACCTTTCAGCCTCCTCCCCCACTGGCTCCAGCCATCAATGATCTAATTGGCCAGTCCACACAACCTGTGGACTCTCCACCCTCAAAAATCACTCTTCCACTGGTGTTTGCCAACCTCACCCCAACTGTAAACCTGTTGCCACCGGAAGTAGATGGAACAGTGCTAGGGACAGGGCCTTTATTAGGACAGAGGTGCGCAGCTTCTCAACCAGGGGAATCAGTGAACCTGGCATCAGCCCTTGAAGAGCATAAGTGGTGGTGATGAGGAATGAGGAGACTAGCAGAATGCTTATCAACTACAGTCAGACCATTAATCGATACACACGGCTGGACGCATACCCCCTCCCCCATGTAACTGATGTGGTGAACCAAATCGCATAATATCGGGTATTCTCCACCATTGACCTAAAGTCGGCATACCATCAGCTTCCCACCTGTCCAGAGGACAGGTTTCGAGGTGAAAGTCTGCTCTATCATTTCCTGAGGGTTTCTTTCAGCGTCATAGGCTTCCAGCAGGAGATGGGCCGCATGACAGGCTTCATCCCTGTATCCAGACAACATCACCATCTGTGACCACAACCTGCAGGACGATAATGCCAACCTCAAAAATTCCTCCACACCATCAAGCTCTATAACCACATGTCTCTTTTCTTTGGCTTGGCTTCACGGATGAAGATTTATGGAGGGGTATGTCCACGTCTGCTGCAGGCTCGTCGGTGACTGATAAGTCCGATGCGGGACAGGCAGGCACGGTTGCAGCGGTTGCAAGGGAAAATTGGTGGGTTGGGGTTGGGTGTTGGGTTTTTCCTCCTTTGTCTTTTGTCAGTGAGGTGGGCTCTGCGGTCTTCTTCAAAGGAGGTTGCAGCCCGCCGAACTGTGAGGCGCCAAGATGCACGGTTGGAGGCGATATCAGCCCACTGGCGATGGTCAATGTGGCAGGCACCAAGAGATTTCTTTAAGCAGTCCTTGTACCTCTTCTTTGGTGCACCTCTGTCTTGGTGGCCAGTGGAGAGCTCGCCATAAAACACGATCTTGGGAAGGCGATGGTCCTCCATTCTGGAGATGTGACCCACCCACCACATGTACAATAAGGCTAAATGCGCATTTTGCACAACCTGCCTTCCCATCCATGGCTGTATCATTGAGAATGGAATAATTGGCCCCGACCCTGACCACATACGCTCATTTTTGGTACTCCCCCTCCCCCACTGCCTCAAGGCCCTCAAAAGGTGCCTGGGCTTTTTCTCTTACTATGCCCAATGGGTCCCCAACTATGTGGAGAATGCCCACCCCCTCTTTTCCCCTAACTCCAGAGGCCAATGCAGCCTTTAGCCACATCAAGGCAGACATTGCCAAGGCTATAATGCACGTTGTGAATGAATCCATCCCATTCCAGATGGAGAACTATGCATCAGACTTTTCTCTGGCTGCCACACTTAATCAGGTGGGCAGACCCATCACTTTCTTTTCCCACACCCTCTAGGGCTCCAAAATTCAACACTTCTCTGTCAAGAATTAGGCCCAAGCCATTGTCAAGGCAGTACAGTACTGGAGATACTACCTGGTTGGCAAATGATTCACCATGCTGACTGATTAATGTGCAGCTGTGTTCATGTTCAAAATCCAGCAGCGAGGTAAAATCAAAAACAAGATATTGAGGTGGAGAATTGAACTTTACATCTGCAATTATGATATCTATTACCTGCCCGGGAAACTCAATGAGCCTTCAGATGCTCTATCGTACGTAACCTGCACCAGCGCACGAAAGGACCACTTACAAGCCCTCCACAATGATCTCTGCCATCCTGGTGTCACCATATTCTTTCACTTTGTAAAAGCTCACAATCTGGCTTACTCCAATGAGATCAGTTCAATGACCAAAAACTGCCAGGTCTCTGTGAAGTGCAAATCACACTTCTATTGTCCAGACAGAGCACAGTTAATAAAGGCCACCTGCCCTTTTGAACAACTGAATAATGATTTCAAAGAACCCCTCCCCTCCTCGGTCTACAATGTCATTGACAAGCACTCGCATTTTTCCTTTGCCATCCTCTGCCTAGACATGACAGCTGTCACAGTCATAAAGACACTAAGCAGTCTCTTCACCCTGTTTCCCTGCTATAATCATAGTGACCAGAGGCCTTCCTTCATGAGTGACAAGCTGCACCAGTACCTGCTGGCCAGAGGCATCACCAAGAGTAGGACCACCAGCTACAACCCTCGAGGGAATGGGCAAGTGGAAAGGGAGAACACCACAGTCTGGAAGTCTGTCCTCCTAGCCATGCAGTCTAGAGGCTTTCCTGTCTCCTGCTGGCAAGAGGTCCTCCCAGAGGCACTCCACTTTATAAGGTCGCTCCTATGTACAGCTATCAATGCCACACCACATGAATTAATGGTTTTCTTTCCTAGAAAGTCCACTACAGGAACCACTCTGCTGACATCCCCAAGGCCAGTCCTACTCTGGAAATGTGAGGAGTCATAAGACCAACCCACTGTTAAAAAGGGTCCATCACCTCCATGCTAACCCCCAACATGCCTATGTGGTGTACTCTGATGGCCACAAAGACACTGTCTGTTAGAGCTCTGACACCACCATGGGCTCCGGAAACCATTACTGATCACCCTGCACTGCTTTCACCATCTACAATGCACCAGGGCCATAGCATGCCAGACTTGACACTGCACACCCACCAAGCCAATGCCGACAACAGCATGCAGGTGCCACAGACTGTCCAGGACCCCATCACTGTGCCGCAGTCAATACTACAAAAGTCGCAGCAGCAAATCAGACCACCCAAGAGATTTAATTTGTGATTATACCTTATGCACTTCACCCCACCGGACTCTTTTTATAAACAAGGGGTGAACGTGGTAAACCACTGAGTGTATATTTATCTGTCAGGCACACCCACTGGGTGACTGTACTTGTGGCTCCACCCACAGATCTCTGAATAAAGGGGACTGTGGAACAGTCCCCTCCCCAATTCAGGACAGCTGACCAGCATAGACATGCCTCCATTCTATTGTGAATAAAAGCCTGTCAGTTTTGCCTAATTTCCAGTCTTTTAGAGTCATTTATGGTGCAGCAGGCAGTTTGACCAATCAAATCTTGAGCTGTTGTGTTGACTATAGGACTATAAAGATATAGGACCAGAAATGATTCATTCAGCCTATCAAGTCTGCCCTACCATTCAATCATGAGCTGATCAATTTTCCCCATTCAGACCCACTGCCTGACCTTCTCCCCATAACCTTTGATGCCCTGGCTAATCAAGAACCTATTGATCTCTGCCTTAAACACACCAAACAACCTGACCTCCTTAACCTGCCTGTGGCAACAAATTTCAAAGTCACCACTCTCTGGCTGAAGAAATTCTTCTGTATCTCTGTTTCAAGTGGACACCCTTCAATTCTGAAGATGTGCCCTCTTGCTCTTGACTCACCCGCCATGGTAAACCTACCTTTCTGCATCTAATCTGTCCCTACCTTTCAACATTCAAAATGTTTAAATGAGGTCCCCTCTCATTCTCCTAAATTCCAACCAGCACAAGTCAAGAGTTGTAAAATGCCCCTCATATGTTGACACTTGCATTCCCAGAATCATCCTTTGAACCCTCTCCAACATCAGCATATCCTTTCTTAAATGAGGAGTACAAAACTACTCACAATATTCCAAGTGAGGTCTCACCATTGCCTTATTTTCTTCTTTGGCTTGGCTTCGCGGACGAAGATTTATGGAGGGGGTAAATGTCCACGTCAGCCGCAGGCTCGTTTGTGGCTGACAAGTCCGATGCGGGACAGGCAGACACGGTTGCAGCGGTTGCAGTGGAAAATTGGTTGGTTGGGGTTGGGTGTTGGGTTTTTCCTCCTTTGCCTTTTGTCAGTGAGGTGGGCTCTGCGGTCTTCTTCAAAGGAGGTTGCTGCCCGCCAAACTGTGAGGCGCCAAGATGCACGGTTTGAGGCGATATCAGGCCACTGGTGGTGGTCAATGTGGCAGGCACCAAGAGATTTCTTTAGGCAGTCCTTGTACCTCTTCTTTGGTGCACCTCTGTCACGGTGGCCAGTGGAGAGCTCGCCATATAACACGATCTTGGGAAGGCGATGGTCCTCCATTCTGGAGACGTGACCCACCCAGCGCAGCTGGATCTTCAGCAGCGTGGACTCGATGCTGTCGACCTCTGCCATCTCGAGTACTTCGACATTAGGGATGAAAGCGCTCCAATGAATGTTGAGGATGGAGTGGAGACAATGCTGGTGGAAGCGTTCTAGGAGCCGTAGGTGATGCCGGTAGAGGACCAATGATTCGGAGCCGAACAGGAGTGTGGGTATGACAACGGCTCTGTATACGCTCCATTGCCTTATAAAGCCTCAACATCAAATCCCTGCTCTTGTATTCTATTCCTTATGAAATTATTTCTCCTCAATAATTTACCGATGCTATCAGTGCTCAGTGTACCATAGGGTTAATTTTTTTTAAATACATTTAGACATAACAGCATGGTAACATTTCAGCCCACCAATCTGTACTGCCCAATTTACACCCCATTAACCTACACCCCCTGTATATTTTTGAACAGTGGGAGGAAACCTATGAAAACACAGGGAGAACTTAAAAGCCCCTTATAGACAGCGTGGGATTTGAACCCCAGTCCAGCTCCAATCGCTGGTGCGCTAACCACTACACCAACCGTGCTGCCCCCTTATAATTTTAAATTTGCTTGTACTGAAACAGAGCATTCTGCAGTCTGAATGGGCATGAGAAACACAAGCATTAGGCTGAACTGTAGTCACCAGGATTTAATAAGATGTGCTCAAACTAGATTATGGGAAAGGACTGGATGCCTCATTTCTACTTTTCTCTTCATCCCAATTTCAAGTCCAACTTTGCCCTTAATCTACTGCCCTATATTAGCTTCCTTTAAGCTATTTTGCCTCCCTTCTAACATCAGTAAGTCACTTCATGTAGCCCTTTTAAACTCTTTGGTGTTTTTAGACCATTGGATTGCTCCAAATATTTCAGCATAAAATAAGTGAGAGCAATTAATAAAATTCAACTAAATAATTTACAGATGCTCTGCTGTTCTAAAAACAAAAATCATTGGAAATAGTCAGGCAGAACCTTTGGAAAGTGGCACAAAATTAATGTTCAAGTCCATTCATTTTCTGATGCCTACTTCTGTGTCGTCAGGATGCTGGAATGGCAAAGGAGATTACTTTATTGTAAGGGAGAAAACAGGTGGCAAATTGAAGATTGTTAAAAAGGCACATCTGTTCAAAAGTCTGAATTATTCACACAATTTGGGTCTTAATTGGTGATGAACAGAATCTGAGAACTCTTGGAGGCTTTAAAAGAGGCTGGAAGGCAGCAGTCAACTGCTGCTCAGAAATTATTTGCCTAGCACCCCTAAATAGCCACTTCTGCTGACAGTGTGGGATTGCTTAAGGTGGTATGTGAGTGGGAAGGTTGAGAATCACTGCTCTAGACCTAATTGTTATTGAAATATTTTGCTTAAGAAAAATTGTCATTGGCCCATTTCCTTTGGAGTTATGAAACCGTGTGCATAATGAGTCATTTAGGTACAATTAAAACAGTGGTTTTCAACCTTTTTCTTTCCACCCACATACAACCTTAAGCAATCCCTTACTAATCACAGAGCACCTATGGCATAGGGAATACTTAAAGGGCATATGCAATAAATAGTAGGGCACTGAGGAGTCTGGTAGAATAGAGGGATCTTGGAATACAGATACATAATACCCTGGCGTCAGAGGTGGATAGGATTGTAAAGACATCTTTTTGCATATTGGCCTTCATATATCAAAGTATTGAATGAATATAGGATTTGGGATGTTAGGGTAAATCTGTATAAAACATTGGTGAGGCCAAATTTGAAATATTGTGTGCAGTTTTGGTCACCTAACTACAGGAGAGATATCAATAAGATAGAAAGAATGCCAAGAAGATTTACTAGAATGTTGCCCAGACTTCAGCAACTGAGCTACGGAGAAAGATTAAACAGGTTAGGACTTTATTCCCTGGAGCATACAAGAATGAGGGGAAATTTGATAGAGGTACTTAAAATTATGAGGGGGCTAGACAGAGTAAATGTAGGTAGGCTTTTTCTACTGAGGATGGGTAAGATACAAACAAGAGGACATGAGTTAAGAGGGAAGGCAGAAAAGGTTTAGGGGGAATATGAGGGGGACCTTCTTCACAGAGAGAGTGGTAAGAGTGTGGAATGTGCTTCCAGATGAAGTGGTGAATATGGGCTCAATTTTAACTTTTGGGAAGAATTTGGTCAGGTACATGGGTGGGAGAGGTATAGAGGGCTATGGACTGGGTGCAGGTCAGTGGAACTAGACAAAAAAATGGTTCAACACAGCCAAGAAGGACTGAATAGGCCTGTTTCTGTGCTGTAATGTTCTACAGTTCTAAGAATAAATGATGAATAGCACATTGAAGTTTTTGGCTCTTTCTGTTGGGCTGTCTTCTCACAGTCTGAACTATATAATTGAAATAGGAAAACCAGAGAGTGAATAGTCTATAGGCCCCCAGATAGTCCTTTGGACACTGAGTGACGGGTGAGTATGCAGATTTTGGAATGGTAGAATGGTTGTTTGGAATGGTTGTTGTTTTGGGAGATTTTATCTTAATTTAAAAAAAAAATTAAATGTAGACATACAGCATGATAACAGGCCATTTCAGCCCAGGTGTCCATGCTGCCAAAATTACACCCCATTAATCTACCGTGGGAGGAAACTGGAACTCCCATGCAGAAACGGGGAGAACGTATAAACTCATTACAGACGGCGTGGATTCAAACCCCGGTTCTGATTGCTGGTGCTGTAAAGGCATTGGGCTAACCGCTACGCCAACTGTGCCACCCCAAATCTTCACAAATATTGAATGGCACCTCCTTGCTGTAAGAGGGATAGATGGGGCAGAATTTGTCAGACATGTCCAAGAAGGATTCCTTATTCAGTATGTGGTCAAGTTGACTAGGTAAGAGGCCATACTGTATCTTGTACTGGGTAATGAACCTGGTCAGGTGACAGACTTCTTGGTGAGGAAGGATTTTGGTGAAAGTGACCACAACCCACTGACTTTTAGCATAGATATGGACAATGATAAGAGCAGCAAAATGGTAAAATGTTTATTTGTGTAAGGGCTAATTACGATGAGCTGAGGCAGAAACTGGGGAGAGGAAATTGGGAACAGATCTTTTCAAGGGAAGAGTACAGAATAATGTTTTTGGGCCACTTGTGCAGGGTCCAGAATAGGTTTGTCCCTCAGAGACATGGAAAAGATGGAAGGATAAGGGAACTGTGGTTGATAAGACAAGTGAGGCAGTTAGTTAGGAGGAAGAAGGAAACATACATAAGGTTTAGGAAACCAAGTTCAAGAAGGGCTCATGAAAATTGTATGGTAGCCAGGAAGGAACTTAACAAAGGATTTAGAAGGGGGCATGGGAAGGACTTGGCAAGTAGGATTAAGGTATACATGAAGAACAGATGGATGATGAGAATGAAAGTAGGCCTGCTTAAAGATAAAGGAGGCAACATGCGCAGAGGAGGTAGCGGAATTCCTAAATTAATACTTTGCTTTAGTGGCCACCAGAGAACTCATCTTTGTCAATGTGAGATCAGAATAGAATAAGCCTACGTACTGGAGCATGATAAGGTTAAGAAACAACTGAATCTTCTTAAAACAAACATGATGATTGATAAATCCCCAGGATCAGATGAGATATACTCCAGATTACTACAGGAAGCAAGGGAAGAGATTGCTTGGACTTTATCAATGATCTTTGCATCCACCCTGGCCACAGAAGAGGTAATGGAGGATTGGAGAAAGACAAACATGTTTCCTTTGTTTTAAATAAGGTACTAGGCAAATTATTGCAGAGGATGCGTAATGACAGGATTAATGAGCATTTAAAGAAGTACACTTTTTTTTCCAGGGATAGCCAGGGTGGCTTTGAGAAGGGAATGATCTGCCTCAAAAGCCTTTTTGAGATTTTTGAGGAAGTAACAAAAGAAATTGATAAAAGTAGTGTGCTTGATAAGGTTTATATGGATTTTAGTAAGGCATTTGCCAAGGTCCCCCATAGTAGACTCATACAGAAAGTCAGGAGGCATTGGATTAATGGAATCTTGGCTCTGTAGTTTGAATTGGCTTGCAGAGATAAGTAGTGGATGTAATGTATTCTGCCTGGAGGTCAGAGACAAGTGGAGTTCTGCAGTGATCTGTTCTGAGATCCCTAGTCTATGTGATTTAAAAAAAAAATAACCTGGATGTAGTAGAGGGATAGGTCAGTAAGTTGGCAGATGACATGAAGTTTGAAGCTGTTGTGGATAGGGTACCATGGGTTACAACAAGGGAAAGACAGGATACAGAGTTTGGTGGAAAAGTGGCAGATGGAATCAATCTGGATAAGTGATGTATTTTGTAAAGTTGACAGTAGAGTACATGGTTTATGGCAGGACTCTTTACAATGTGGAAGAGTAGGGAATCCTTGGGTCCAAATCCATAGATCTCTCAATGTTGCCATGCAGTTTGATGGGATAGTTAAGAAGGCCTGTGTTATGCTTGCCTTCATTGGGTGGGGGATTAAGTTCAAGAGCCAAGAGGTAATGTTGCAGCTCCATTAAATTCTGTTTAAACCACTTTGGAATATTGTGCTCAATTCTGGCTGCCTCATTACAGGAATGATGTGGAAGCCCTGGAGAGCACGCAGAGGAGATTTACCAGGATGTTTCCTGAATTGGAGAGTATATCTTAAGAGGCAAGGTTAACAGAGCTCAGGCTTTTCTCTTTGGAGTGAAGAAGAATGGGAGGTCACTTAATAGAGGTCTACAAGATTATGAGAGGCATAGAAAGAATGGTCAGTCAGCATTTTTTTTTCCTGAGGTGAGAGTAGCAAACACCAGACAACATCTATACAAAGTGAGAAGATGAATGTTTAGGGGAGATATCAGGGGTAGGTATTTTATGCAGAGAGCAATGCATTGCCAGGGGTGATAGTGGAGTTTGGTACATCAGGGACATTTAAAAGACTTTTAGACAGGCACATGTATGAAAGAAAAATAGACTGTTATGGTTTTGAGGAAGGGAAGGTTTAGTTTATTGAACAAGTTTATATAGGTAATTGCAACATCATTGGGATAAAGGGTCTGGACTGTGCCATAATGCTTTATGTTCTATGTTCTAAAATGCTAGAAATGAGGAAACAAGGCCAGAAAATGTTGTATAAATGGCCCGTCAGCTAGCATCTATCAAAAATTGTTTGTTTTTCTTCTATTTGGAGCTGTGCTAATGATCGTTAATGTATCTCTTTTTTAGATGCTGACCGAATTATTGAGTGTTTCTTACTATTTTTGTTGATGTTCTAATTTGAATAATTTCTTGGACTTTTCCCACCACCTTCCAAATCCCACATTTTTATTCGCAACAGATCACTTTACTGTTTAATTTCCCTTATTTGCAAAATGGAAAACCACAGTGAGGCCACATTAGCTTCAACTATTGTGATGTTTGCTGTTACAGCGATTTATTTATGCAACCTCAATGCAAAAGCCAAAAAGCCCGAGGCAGTTGTAAAAATTTCAGAATCACAGCGTGGGGTCATGGAAGCAAAGGGCCTCTGCTGGTTCATTGAATGGAGCTGAGACAGGAAATGTACACATATGGCAAGAATTTATTGTGCCCAGGACGTCCCATTCACATCCCATTATGTCAGATTCTCAAAGCTGAGTGTGTCAGAGCTGCATTCGTCTTCAATTCGGGTGTAGTCTACATTATGCAGAGACATATTTGGACGCCTCACCAACCCTATTGAGATGTGCATTTGAGTGTGTTAATCTGACAGTACAAAAGGATATCCTAAAATGTGAAATGCGCTGAAATTTTCCATATTTTAATACACGTGCTTAAACATTATAGAATATGAATCTGAACATTTAAGAAATGTAATTTATTTCTGTTTTTATTTCTACACTCTAAAAAATTCATTGTTTCAAAGGATTCCAGATTTAAATTTGAATTCTCAGTTTGGAATGAACTGGTGGTTTAATTGGTTATTTAAATTTGACCAAGGTGCGGAAAAGAGTGTCAGAATCTGGCTTGGGTTCATGGAAAACATGGAAAGAATAAAGTGAGGAGAGAGTAGGATTAATTTGAATGCTGCTTAAAGGGTCAGCATGGATTTGATAGGCTAAAGAGCCTGTTTCTATGTTTTGTTTGACTCCACAAGATTGAAAATTGTTATATAGCTTAAATAATATTGTGTGAAGCAATCATTGAAATATGTGTTGGAGGGCAGAATAAATTAATCTATATTAATATAATTTTGTTGTTTCAAAGTAGAATTTATTTACAATTAAAAATACACAGTACAGGGTCTTTTCACATTCCTAGTGTTATATTTGTAGATGCACAAAGGAAGAATAGTGCAAAGTTTTGTTTGAACATTCATAATGTCATACTTGTATTTGCATTTTGTTGCTGAACATTGTAGTGTTAACCATTTATTGCACCATTGCCACTAATGTGACCTGCCAGGTTTACTCCTTCTGTTGATTGAGTTGTTCCCCCACCCGTCTTACCCCCTCAATATCTTAGACTGTGGTCCTTCCCTGCAGAGCTCTTGCTGAGAATGCTGCCAACTGGCACATTGTAGGCTGCAGGAGTACATGAGGGATGCATTGAGGCTTGGCACAGCCAATGTAAGAACTCAGTGGGGAAGGATCTACTTTAATATTTTGTAAGATGTTGGATTTGATTCTAACTGGGCCAAATTTGGTGTATTCTTGGAGTGTGTTGGTTGGATATCTCTCACCAATTTCCTTGGGTGAGGCTGAAGCAGTTTTAAACCTAGTGACTTTAAATTTATCTGTACAATACCATTCATGAAAACAAAAAGAAAAAGATAATTGTTTTCCTGACAAGTTGCTTTGCTAGATGATGAATCAAAAGAGCCAGTAAGAGGAATGGGTAATACAGAATATTGGGTTTCCCAAGAATTCTCTGAAAAGACCTATTGCAGGCAAATAGGATATATGTTAATATCCAGAACAGTTGGAATGGATGTGGTGATTGAAGGGCTTGCTTCTGCGTTGTCTTGCTCTTTAACTCCAAGACTCTATGAAAAGGCTGGTATCTCTCTTTGTCTACAAGAAATATTCAGAAAATATTTAAAAGTGCACGTTGCCCTTGCATTTCTTCTTCACTTGCTGTTTCCTTCCAGATTCTCATGCTATAGCAGGAATTTGACTGTCAAATGATATCAAAGTCCTGCTTAAAATCATCGGGCTGTGACTTGCGTATTCTAATTAGCCAATACCTGAATACATATTTTTTTTAAGCTAAAGGAATAATGGCACTTAAAATGATTGAGGGCAGGCAAGCAAAGTCTCAATCATCAGATGATTTCTGGTGCAAGCTCTTCAATCTGAAACTATTTCTACACAGATGCTGCCAGACCTGCTGGATTGCTTTTAAAATTCTGAATAGAGACCTTTACTGCTGGACATAACTGATTTTAAAATCTGTTACACATTATTTAATATTGTTAAATCAAAACAGCAAATATTGGGGAAAAATCATGGGGGAGGATCAGACCATGGGGTGAAGAGAGGAACTGGTTTAAACTCTTAGGGTGTCTACTCTTCAACAGGCAAAAGACTCATCTAAGTAAGCACAGGATCTGAGAAAGTGAGTTTGAAGTTGTGGGTTAGGGTAGTGGCAGGATATGGAGAGAGTGATTAGTCTACGGGTTGGGGGAGATAAAGGAAAGTTTAAATTACAATGAGGACGATGATGGATGACAAAGTAAAAGCTTGGGCCAGAAGAAATATGAATGGTTGTACTCAGAATTAAATAAAGGAAAGGGATCATGGAAAGTCTGATTAGGTTTGTCATATCATAGAACATAGAACATAGAAACTGAGGTCCTCCATCAGCCAGCTCCCCACCATGACTACCAGCCCCCCCACATCTCCATCGGGCACACAAAACTCAAAACGGTCAACCAGTTTACCTATCTCGGCTGCACCATTTCATCAGATGCAAGGATCGACAATGAGATAGACAACAGACTCGCCAAGGCAAATAGCGCCTTTGGAAGACTACACAAAAGAGTCTGGAAAAACAACCAACTGAAAAACCTCACAAAGATAAGCGTATACAGAGCCGTTGTCATACCCACACTCCTGTTCGGCTCCGAATCATGGGTCCTCTACCGGCACCACCTACGGCTCCTAGAACGCTTCCACCAGCGTTGTCTCCGCTCCATCCTCAACATCCATTGGAGCGCTCACACCCCTAACGTCGAGGTACTCGAGATGGCAGAGGTCGACAGCATCGAGTCCACGCTGCTGAAGATCCAGCTGTGCTGGATGGGTCACGTCTCCAGAATGGAGGACCATCGCCTTCCCAAGATCGTATTATATGGCGAGCTCTCCACTGGCCACCGTGACAGAGGTGCACCAAAGAAAAGGTACAAGGACTGCCTAAAGAAATCTCTTGGTGCCTGCCACATTGACCACCGCCAGTGGGCTGATAACGCCTCAAACCGTGCATCTTGGCGCCTCACAGTTTGGCGGGCAGCAGCCTCCTTTGAAGAAGACCGCAGAGCCCACCTCACTGACAAAAGGCAAAGGAGGAAAAACCCAACACCCAACCCCAACCAACCAATTTTCCCTTGCAACCGCTGCAATCGTGTCTGCCTGTCCCGCATCGGACTGGTCAGCCACAAACGAGCCTGCAGCTGACGTGGACTTTTTACCCCCTCCATAAATCTTCGTCCGCGAAGCCAAGCCAAAGAGAAGAGAGAAGACAGCACAGTACAGGCCTTTCAGACCTCAATGTTATGCCAACCTATATATTCCTATAAAAAAAAAACCTTTCCTACCTCATAACCCTCTATTTTTTTTCATCCTTGAGCCTAAGAGTCTCTTAAATACCCCTAACATTTTAGTCTCCATCATCACCCCTGGCAATACATTCCAGGCACCCACAACTCTGTGTTTTAAAAAAAAGCTCAGCCCTGATATCTCCCCTGACTTTCCTCCCTTCACTTTGTACATGCATCCTCTGGGGTTTGCTATTCCTGTCCTGCAAAAAAGGTGCTGGCTGCACACCTTATGATGACTCTCATAATCTTGTAGACTTAATAAAGTCTCCTCTCATTCTTCTTTGTTCCAAAGAGAAAAGTGTGAGGTTGCTAGTCTTGCCTCATAAGACTTATTTTCTAATCCAGGCAACATCTTGGTAAATCTCCTCATGCACTCTACCCATAGCTTCCACATCCTTCCTATAATGAGGTAACCAGAACTGAACAGAATACTTTAAGTATGGTCTCACCAGTGATTTATAGTGTCACAATGTGACTTCTGAACTCATGAACTCAATTCCCCTATTAATGAAGCCATTCTCCAATCCTCTGTCACCTCCCTTGTGGCCAAGTAAAATTCAAAGATCATAGCCAATGCCCCAGCTATATTTTCCCTCCCTTCCCACAGCAACATAGGGTATGTCACATCCAACCTCGGGGACTTATCAACCTTAATGTTTTTAAGAAGATCCAATACTTCATGTTCTTGAGTCTTAGCATCGTCCAGCATACAAGCTTGTTGTATTCTGACTTCACCCTGATCAAGGTCCTATGGATATAATGGAAGAAAGGACCATGATTATGGCCCAGTTGGTATATCACATCAAAATAAGAATGTTGGTTGCAATTTTATTTCTCTTTAGTTCTAAAAGATATTCTGTTTTATGGCTGAAACAAGCTTTCCAAACTGCTAGAAAGGGATAAGATCAGAAAATTCATTAAATCATGCTGTGTTCCAGTCCCTATTTCCACACCAAAATCCACGGACTTCAGGATATACTTTAGCAGAAAGTCAACAAAGTGAAGCATTCCCAGTTTTATTCCATCAAGCAAAGAGCATCTTTCTATTCCAACTGATGTAGGAGGCAGCTGGCCTTCTTATGCTGAGTTTTAGATTCTGTGGATTTACTGCAGCACATCACACCTTGGGAGTGATGTGCCAGTAAGGGCGTCCATGCCAGAATGACAACCAAGGGTGTCATGGTTGGTGTAATGGTTAGTACAACGCTTATACAGCACCAGCGATTGGGACCGGGATTCAAATCCTGTGCTGTTATTAAGGAGTTTGTGCATATTTTCCATGTCTGCATGGGTTTTCCCTGGGGGCTCTCGTTTCCTCTCACCACAAGAAACGTACTGGGGGGTGTTGGTCAATTTGGTGTAAACTGGGCAGCAAAGTCTCGTGGGCCAAAATGGCTGTTACCGTGCTGTATGTTTAAATTTTCAATTTCAATTTAAATAAATAAAAAAATAAACTATTGGAACCTACCCTGTGATCCAGGTCCAGATCAAAGTTTACAAAGGGTTATAATAACGTGAGAATAAAAATCAGCATTTCAAATTGGAGCTGCGGGTTATTTCTGAACAGGGGATAAACACTCGAAGAAGGTCATCTTTGCATTTATGGGATTATGTATGAGCGGGTGACTTCAATGCATCCCATACATCAAAAACAATTTGAAGTACCTTCTCTCAAACCTGGAAAGTTCATTAAACTCAGCACCTGAGTTTCACATTGGGACAACCCACTCAGATCATGAGGTAATTTCTCATAAGTTTCAAGATTATTACATATCTGCTTTATAGCAATAGTATCAAGTTGTGTGATGGAACAAACCCAGATTATTTGAAAATATTTTTGCAACAAATCTTCATGATAAACTCCCTGCATGTCATGCAGTCTCATCTATATTGAGCTGTTTTCTACTCCATGGGTTGTGTTGCTATTCTTTGCAATTTGTGTTTTCCTGCCTTCATTATTTAATCATATAACCACTTACAGCACAGAACAGGCCAGTTCAGCCCTACTAGTCCATGCCGTAGCAAATCCCCACCCACCTAGTCCCACTGACCAGCACCCGGTCCATACCCCTCTAGTCCCCTCCTATCCATGTAACGATCCAGTCTTTCCTTAAATGTAACCAATGATCCCGCCTTGACCACGTCTGCCGGAAGTCATTCCACATCCCCACCACCCTCTGCGTAAATAAATTTCCCCTCATGTTCCCCTTATAATTTTCCCCCTTCAATCTTAAACCATGTCCTCTAGTTTGAATCTCCCCCTTTCTTAATTGAAAAAGCCTATCCACATTTACTCTATCTGTCCCTTTTAAAATCTTAAACACCTCTATCAAGTCTCCTCTCAATCTTCTACTCTCCAGAGAAAAAAGCCCCAGTCTGCACAACCTTTCCCTGTAACTCAGACTCTGAAATTCTGTCAACATTCTCTTAAAGCTGCAATGACACATGACTACTCTGCAGTCCATCAAAAGCATTTAAACCCTATTCCTTTATCTAATGTTTATGTAAAATCAAACAAATGAGAAAAAAGAGCATGTAATACTTAAGACTAAAAATATCATGTAAACTGCTGAACACACATACTCCAACAACTTCCCTTTATGCCTTCCTCCAACGCCACCCTCCTCGCATCTCTCCACTCTAAAAAGTACATCATCCTAAATAGTTCATGGGAAAAGTTTAATGTCCATCAATACATCATTTTCCAGCTCTCCTCTGAACCTCCTAACTCACAAGTGTTCTTCAGAGTTCAGAATACCCGGATATAACTTTACCTCTAAAGTGCACTCTACATTATTCTTTCTTCTGATACATACCTCTTAATTTCTCATCTCCATTCCCACTTCTTCCAGGTCCTATTTTGTTTAATATTAATGGAAAAAATAAGTTGTTTAGCTGCTTTAGCTTGCACCATCATTGAATTTTGTGGCTGATCCACAACCTAATGGCATATACCTCTTTAACCTTTTATTGTTTGACAATTTTTGTTAATAATAATATGAATATATCAGATTTGAAATTAATAGCTAATTAAGTGCCAATTTTCATTTGAAGAAGTGAAGTCCGTGTCACTGCCGCCCAATTTATTCCAAATTAACCTACACCCCTGGGACAGATTACAAACTGCTACGTTGTATTAGAAGAATTTCTAAACTTCACTTCTGAAAGGTCTGATTGTTTTAGACAATGTAATTTACTCCTAAAGTTTGCAAACATTGAAAATAGTTATTGTCTTTTGACCACATTAGTTCACTCAATATCTTGAACCTGTTCAAAAGTGTCAATAATATCCCACATTCCAGAGAATAAAACAGTGATATGTATTCTCTTTTCTAGATCTCAAACCCCTTTTTCGACATTCCAAACTCTTTAGCCAACCTTTTTATCTCCCGTTTTTATTCTCTCCTTTTCTTCCTCTGCTTCAATTCTGCTTAAAGTATTTTAAGGTAGTGCTTGCCATTGAGTCATCTGCATTGCATTCCAAAAGATGACTTTGCAGACGACTTTTCTCATGGATTTGAGTATTAAATTACTAACTACTTAACATATGAACATTGACATGCATCTTTATTGATTTTAGCTAACTTTTAATTATTAATTTTATACTATGTGCCTGCACTGACTGAATACACCCATGTGCCAATTAACCTACTAACCCCATATGTTTTTGGATCATAGGAGAAAACTCAAGCACCTAAAAGAAATCCTTGTGGTCATAGGGAGAACATACAGACTCCTTACAGACAACATTGGATTTGCATTGTATTACGCTAACTGCTGTTCTAACCATGGTTTTTTCAAATGTTAAAGATAAATTTCCTTTTTATAAGTACCACAACTAAAACACCAGTTTTGAAGAGGCGGATGGAGTTTGCATCACTAAAACATGAATGATTTTCTTTAATTCGAACTTGAATTGATGGTCCAACACCTCAAAGCAAAACAAAAATCTCAGCTTTAATCAAATGTTATAAATTATGAAGGAAGTCTGAAAGTAAGTGTAGAATGTGTAGATACAATCGATCCAATGGGATGAGCAAAACTGAAGAGGAAATAAAATGAAAAGCAAAACCATTATAACATCAAAATTCAAAGCCAATTAATGCATACTTACCTGTCATTTGTTGTTACATTTATCCAGGCTTCCTGTAACTCCAACCTCACTTACAGGAACAATGTATTTCTCTTCACTTGACTAGTATTAATTATGAAATACAACGAAGTGCATCATCCCACTCTGACCCCTACTGATAATGACATTTATCTTACTGCTGCAGAAAACCATCATATGACTAGCAGTAGAATGATTTGGCGCACCTTTTGTTCAGCCAACCAACATAAACCAAACTTCAAGAGCATTTGATAGATGTACTGTAAAATACTTGTGGACTTCTGTGATTGTAAAAAAAAATGTCACTTCAATCAAATCATTTTTTACTCCATCTTCAGTACTCTACAGCATCAGTAACTTTTAGAGTAGCACAACAGTGCAAATCCAGTATCAGAATCAAAATTTATTGTCATGAACAAGTCATGAAATTCTTTAAATGTTTTGTGGCAGCGTCACAGTGAAAAAATACATATTGTAACCATCTTATAACATTACTGTAAAAATTATAGTGCGCGATAAGTAAGGCCGTGTCTATGGTTCATTGATTATTCAGAAATCTGATGGCAGTGGGGAAGAAGCTGTCCTTGTGCTCGTCTTTAGGCTCCTGTACCTTTTTCCTGATGGTAGCAGAGTGAAGAGGGCATGGCCTGCTTTGTGGGGATCTTTGAAGATAGAGGCTGATTTTTCTAAGACACTGCTTCATGTCGCTGTCCTCGATGGAGTGAAGTCTGGTGCCTGTTATGTAGCAGGCTGAGTTAACAACCCTTTGGAGTTTATTCTTGTCCTGAGAATTGGCTCATCTGTACCAGGCAATGATGCAATCAGCCAGAATGCTCACTATGGTATATCTGTAGAAGTTTATGAGAATCTTCAGTGGCATACCAATTCTCCTCAAACACCTCACAAGGTATAGCTGCTGATGAGCCTTCTTTGTGATTTCATCAACATAGAGGCTCCAGGACAGATCCTCAGAGATGTTGGCACCCAGGAATTTGAAGTTCTCGACCCTCCCTACTACTGATCTCTCAATGAGACTCAGTTGTGTTCCCCTGACTTCCTCCTGAAGTCCACAATCATCTCCTTGGTTTTCTTAACATTGAGCACAAAGTTGCTGTCATTACACCATTGAATGAGCTGATCTATTTCCCTCCTGTGTGCTTCTTCATTGGCGTTTGTGATTCTGCCAACAACTGTGGTGTCATTGCCAAATTTGTAGATAGCCTTGGAATTGTGCCTGGCCACACAGTCATGGGGTACATAAAGAGTAGAGCAGTGGGCTAAGCACACATCCTTTTTTTTATTTTTCACACTATAAACCATATTGACCAAGATACATACAGACATTTTTCTTCTTAAATATATAGTGTCGTTTTCTCCCCCTTTTCCCCCCTCCCTTCCCTCCCTCCCTCACCCCCTTCCCCATTTATTTGAAGTTCAATCTATAAGATACATTAAACCCATTAAACAATGTTGTCACAATAAAAATAAACAAGAAATTTTACTGAGTCAGTTCTTTTTGTTATCTTCTCCTTCTGTCATTTTAGGTGGTGGAAGTCCATGGTAGGATTTCTCTATTGTATTTCATGTATGGCTCCCATATTTGTTCGAATATTGTAATGTTATTTCTTAAATTATATGTTATTTTTTCTAATGGAATACATTTATTCATTTCTATATACCATTGTTGTATTCTCAAGTTGTCTTCTAATTTCCAGGTTGACATAATACATTTTTTTGCTACAGCTAGGGCTATCATAACAAATCTATTTTGTGCTCCATCCAAATCGAGTCCAAATTCTTTGTTGAAGAGGAGAAATTGTTTCCAATTTGTACTGACTGTGGTCTTCCGATGAGGAAGTAAAGGATCCAGTTGCAGAGGGAGGTACAGAAGCCTAGAGTTTTTAGCTTTTGTTCTTTTTCAATCTTTTTATTAAACATATTGTAAGTAAACAATACATGAGGAGAATCGAATACAGAATCAAACAGTAAAAATGGAAACATCAATATATTGCAATACATAATACAATGTATAACATATTGAACAATATTATCCCTTTCTTCTCAATATGGAATATTCTAATAAGAGGAATAAAATATTGTTAAAGCCCATCTAACCTACCAAAATAAACAAGAAAAACAAAAAAAAAAAAAGCTGGGCAGCCTAGACCGAGAGTTCACTGCAACAGACCAATACAAACTATTTATCTGGTCTGAAACAGAAATCCAAAACAGTCTGGGAGGTAAAGTCAAAATACAGATTAACCCATACAAAAATAGTTTCTAAAAGGATGCCAAGACTCTTCAATCTTAACGGAGGTGAGTTTGTAGCTTCTTGACCAGCCATGAGGGAATAATGGTGTAGAAGGCCAATCTGTAGTTGATGAAGAACAGCGTATGTATGAATTGCAGTTTTCGAGGTGATCCAGAGGTGAGTGGAGAACCAATGATATTATATCTACTGTGGAGCAATTATGATAATAGACAAATTGCAATGGGTAAAAATCTTTGCTTAGGTATGTGTTAATTCTGGCCATGACCTCTCAAAGCATTTCATCACAGTAAGTTAGTGCTACTGGGCAGTAGTCGTTGAGGCAGCTCACACTACTCTTCTTGAGTACGGGGATGATTGATGGCCTTTTGAAGCAAGTGGGGACCTCTGATTGCAGCAATGAGAGGTTGGAAATGTGAAATCTCTGGCTAGTTGGTTGGCGCTCATTTTCAGTACCCTGCCAGGTATGTCTTCAGGGCCTGATGCCTTGCAAGGGTTCACCCTCTTGAATGATGTCCTGATGTCACCTTCAGAGACAGATATCACAGGGTCCTCAGCCTTTTCAGGGATTTTAGTAGGCACTGTTTAGTTCTTCTTCTCAAAGCAGGCATAGAAGGTGTTCAGCTCATTGGGTAGTGAAGCATCACAGCCATCTATAGTGTTTGCCCTCACTTTGCGGTCGTAATGGCCTGCACTCCCTGCTATTTCTGGAGAGTATCTGTCTCTAGCTTCCTCTTTGCTTTGGAGATGGACTTCCACAGGTCGTCCCTGGATTTCATGTAAAGGTCCTGATCCCTGGCCTTAAACCCCCTTGTTCTCGCCCTCAGTAGCTTGCGGATTCTCTGATTCATCCAGGGCTTCTGGTTGGGGAAACTCCTGTATTTGCACGTGGGCACAGACTCATCCACGCAGGTCTTGAAGTCAGTGACACCTGTTGGACATTCACTCAAGTCTATGGATGAGTTATTGAATATGTTCCAGTCCTGCAGGTGCTCCTCCATCTCCCTCCAAGGCTGTATTAATCTGACGGAATTGAAACTGCTGCATGTACAGCAATGAACATACAGGGAAGCAAATTTATTGTAAATGCCAGGATTGTAAGTTGGACTCTTTGCATTAGAAGGCTAAAGCTTGTGTAAAATTTTACATCAGAATGCTTGGAAAATGGATAGCTCCAAACTAGATTCTTGATTTGAGGAAGCAATTGCATCACTACCCATGCATGGATTAGTCTGACTGCACCATTTGTTAGCTCTTGGTCAAATGCAATGAGAACTTCATTGCGCCCCTGCTAAAGTCAAATAAAATACTAAACTGGCAATGAAAAATTAAAACAATCTTGGGGATGATTCGTTGAGGGATTATTTGGTCTGCAATAAATGTTGTAATTTCACAGTCTTTACTGGATATCAGTACAAAACAGAGAAATATGTTCATTCGATCTTATTTAAGAAAGATTTACTAACGTGAGTTTCTCTTTTACCTACAGTTAAATAATTTTCACTAGATGGGTGTATCCCAAAAATATAATTTGTGGGGAAAAAAAGCTCTTTCTCTCTTTGAATTGAGGCTTTTGGGATTTAAGACCTGATTGAGAAACTCAAAGAAAAGCTTTATGCTGACACCCTCATCCAACCATGACCATCACAGTTGCATCCACTTGGATCAACTTTCTAACCTCCCATAAATACAGAAATGCTGCAAGAGCTCAGCCAAGTATTATATATGTAAAAATATCCAATCAACATTTTGGAATGTTTTCCCAGAATTTCCCAATTGGATTCCTGCATCTGCAGTTTTGTTTCTTTCCCCTTCTAACCTCTCCTCTCAGGTAGACTTAAGATGATCTCATGTTGGTATTTGTTATTCTGGTAAATCTTTGCCTCTCAAGTAACTTCAGAGAATGGATTATCTATTCATTATCATTTAACTATTAGTGACCGGACTATAAATGCATTGGCTGCCATATGTGCTGCATTACAATATTTGACTTCAGTCCAAGAGTACTTCATTGGTTCTGAAGTGCTTTGGGATGACCTGAGATTGAAACTATACCATGAAAAACGGAATAGTTTGTGCCTTTCTTTTACCTTTGGGTTGAAACTACACAGCTGTATTGGTCTTTTTATAGGTCTTAAAGGTTGAACACAATGTAAGAATCCTAAATCACATCATTATCAGGATCTTGTACAACAATGATTCTCAGCTAAAAATGGTTGCTGAGGAACTTTTTTCTAACCAAGCCATGAATCCAGCACTTTCACTATTGCTATTGTTTTTAATGGGGTTCCTCCCTCCAAGAATAAACATTTTTTGGAAGCCTTGTGAAGCAAATTGTGTGATATCAGATATTGTGATTAATCCCTTTACTCCAGCCATTCTCAATAGGCATCGCACAGCCCCACTAGGAGCCACAGCACAATTTTTGGGGGGACCGCGGAATTAAATCATAAAATATTTTGTGTTTTTTTATATAATCAGTAGGAGAGAAGTATGAATATAATCTAATAAACTTGACTGCTTTACAGTGAAGAGGCTCCATAAACTTTGTGCAGAGTCCTAAGGGGGCCTAATCAAAAAAAGGTTGAGAATGGCGACTTTACAACATTCATAGTTGGATTTCCTTTGCAATGTAATAATGGTCTGTGAAGATAATGGATAATTATACCAGCAAGACTGCTTCATAACTTCTGATTCATTAAGCATTCCCCCCCAAAACTATGGAGGATGAAATTAAACTTTGTTAATTTGTTCTCTTATAGAATTGTTAACAGGCATTCTGTATTTTAAATTCTTAATATTCATGTGTTATTTTACTTCTGTGATTATTCCAAGTGTTCTGAATCATCTATTGACAGTCCGAGCAATCAAAATTAATTAATGCAGTGAATTTGTAGCTGATATTGGATTTAATGAAGAGCAGAGTACAGTGATGTTATTAATTTTCAGTTTTTCTGAATGGCTCAGCAGAATGGAGCTAAAATCCTTTGAAAGTATGGTTCCTAATGTAGTAGGTAATATGTGTAGTGATTTCAGAATAATTGGAGGAAGTGTAGAGAAATTGAGAACAGTGCCATAGTGAGTGCCTGAACAGATAGTTGTGATAATTTGCTCCTTCCATTAATAACCTTCCTCCACCATCCTATCCCTCCTCCCAATCCTAGCCATGAAAATATTTAAGGCCTCTTTTTTGGGCTAGTAATAGATGAAGCATCCTAATTGCACAGCCAGGATACACGAGTTCAGCACAAGGTGGAACAACATGAACAAGCTTGCTAATGTGAGTTGCTCCGCCACCCTTGGTTTGAGTGGGTCTTAGAAAAGAGGTGGGGATGGTAGCGGGATGGTGGGTGACTGTAATAATATTATGGAGTCAGGAGAGGATGCCTAATCATAATCCAATGGGAATGTTGTTTTTTTTAAAATTAGTAATGGCCCCTGAAGAATTTTGAGCAGGGCACGACCAAACCATTATATGTACCGTTGCCCAGTTTGGTTGATGGACAATTCTCACACTGCTGTTCAAAAGCATCCTATCTAACTTCCTTACTTATTCCCCTCAGTATAACAATGATTCAATGCTGCTTTTTATTGTAGTATTAAATATTGTGACCACCAACAGCAGCCATTCATGTGTTATCCTTTGAAAATGTTGCACAATTTAAAAAAAAACGTCTTTTCTCCCATTAATCTTTCTTGTGCCAGCCAGAAAGCCTCTGTGTTTTAACCCAGGTTTTTTCATAACTACAGTGCATTATGGTGTTTGGCAAGTTTGAAATATTATTTTGTAACGTGGAGCTAGCTGACAGTATAACTGCAGAGTTTAACTGTGGTCAGTAACTGACTGAGTTAATGAAGAAATATTGGGGTAGTTTTGACTTTGGGCAATGATTTGAAATGGGCAATATCGATTCAACTTCTCATTATCCGTTGCTCTTGATCTTCATTTCCTTTGAAATCATTGAAATGAAAATCAGAAGAGATGTATAGTGGGCGGCTAAATCGATACCGCCTGCTTTACGCTATTGCCCAAAGTTTAAATTGCCCCATTATCCTTTGAAAAAGTGGAGAAGGAAAGTAATGGTGTTGAGAAAGTAAAGGAAATTAAAGGCAAGTTATCCATCATTTTGTGACTGAAGAAAATACAGGAGATAATTGTGAAATGAAAGCAAACCACAAGGCACAGATGCTTAAATACTGTATGCTTTCAGGGTATCTAAATGCCAGTAAATGATCATTGATTCACTGTAATTAGTACATGGTTAGTTACAGTCAAAGGAACTGCTCACATTTTTGCAAATAGGAAAGGTCACTTCAAAGCTTTATTGAATTTTTGACACTTGTGCAACTTTTCTCGTGATTGGAATTTATAGGAGACTAGTTAGATGCAACCTTGTTATTGTTACTAACTGGCTAATGATCATTATGTACATGTTGGTGACTGTGTTCAATTCACCAGGTAACTTGTTCAGCCCGATTAGTTATTCTTGGTCCTTTCTGATTTTGATGGTTAGTTGATAAAGCTTGACCGACTGTCTCTTTAATTTCCTGTGATATGAACAGCTGTGGGTGGAGCAGCTTTTGTCTTTCAATTGTGGAATATGCAATGGTCACTCACAATGCACGAGGCTGTCCATGTTGGCCTTTTCAGACCACAGCCTGGGGCAGATTGGGCTCTGACCCTGACAGGTCGTGCTACTTATCCACTGGGCTTAATGACAGATGTCACTTACGACTAGACCTCATTTTTTTCATTTTCGAGCTCTCTTACAAGCACCCTTGTGTAGAATGTTCATAAGGAAATAATCAGATAAGGTTGGCAAGCTGAGTTCACATATCGAACCCTCTCTCCTTTTAGCGTGTTTGCTGACTGCATGAGTGCACTTTATGGCAAATTGTAAATGACATTGTGATTACAGAAGCCCAGCTGGGTTACATTTAGAGGTGATCAAAGTTCTTGGTTCAATAAGATTGTCAGCAGAAGATGTGTCTGTTACTGATGCAATGATATAAGAAAGAGAAATGAGGAGAAATTCTTCAGAAGTACATCACACAAATCTGCAATTGTTATGAGTTTTATTTTCACTGCAAGCTTTCGTTGTATAAAATTATTTTAACTGTTATTGCCAACATTTTGCTTGCCAATCATTTTCAAATCCCCACAGTGATGCCAAAATAAAGTGTTAAACTGTCTTTTGATTCACTTTTAGCTGGTCCTTAAGTAGTCTAGTAAAAATATGAGCTTTGGCCATAAGCTACATTATTTAAATCAGAAATGGAAGTGCATTTGGTTTCAAGAATATATTTAGATCTGTAATGCTGATCTGCATGTATTACTTAGGGCACCCTTTCAGAATAATAATGGCGAAGGCTGAGAGAAAGTCAAGCTGCAGTAATCCATTCTGGACATCAAAGGAATAACAGTATCAGTGATGTCTGACAACAAGCTATAATTTGGAAGAAGGTGTCATACAAAATTTAAAAATGGATGATGAGTGAAGTTCTCTGTTTAATTCTCTTAAGAGCTCATTTGGTGAGTATGTTCAAACTAAATCAGAACATAAGAGGGAAAAAATGTAATGATTTATTTTACAAGATGGATTTTCAATGCAGCCAAATCATGGGATGACAGGAGTTGAAGTAATTATGACGAGTGAGAACCCAATCCACTGAGAACTGGGCAAGATGTGGCTCAAACAAAGAAGGAGAACTAAACCTGTTTGAACGTCCTCCAGTCCTTCATCCCCACAATACTAGTGTCACTGGTAGAATTTGTTTATTGCCAATTCTTCATTGCCCTTTCAGGGCAATAATCACACTGTGAGAACTTGCCAAGATCATTCCAGATAGATGTCAAGTCTGCACTATGGTCCTGGACTAAATAAAGTCAGATCATTACCTGCCTTCTCTAAAGAAAAACATTGATCACATCGGTTATTTGCAATAATTCACTGGTTTCTGGATAACTTTACCAAAATCAGCCTTTTATTTCCAGATGTTGTAAAATTTGCCAATTTATGTAGTGGAATATGAATTGAATTTCTCTGGATTATCAGATAAATCATTTTGCTAATTAAATCACTAAAATAATGATCAGACAACACGCATAAGAACATTCCAATTTCTACATGTATGAAGATTAATTATCTCATACTGTTCTAATCTCTTTCTAATTGTATTTATGAAAGGGAAACTTAAACAAAATGTAACCACAAACATCATTGATTTGTTAACTTTTATATTGGGCTATTGGAACAATATAGATAAGATGTTTCTTTGTTTTTTATTCATTTTGCTGTATATTTTCAGATTTTCAAAGCTTGTTTTTCCCTGCTGTCAGCTCTGTTTTTGGGAGTTTCAGTATTCAAGTTTCAAAGTTCCTTTTATTGCCATGTTCTTCTTCTTTGGCTTGGCTTCGCGGATGAAGATTTATGGAGGGGTAAATGTCCACATCTGCTGCAGGCTCGTTGGTGACTGACAAGTCTGATGCAGGACAGGCAGGCACGGTTGCAGCGGTGGCAAGGGAAAATTGGTGGGTTGGGGTTGGGTGTTGGGTTTTTCCTCCTTTGTCTTTTGTCAGTGAGGTGGGCTCTGCGGTCTTCTTCAAAGAAGGTTGCTGCCCGCCGAACTGTGAGGCGCCAAGATGCACGTTTGGAGGCGAGATCAGCCCACTGGCGGTGGTCAATGTGGCAGGCATCAGGAGATTTCTTTAGGCAGTCCTTGTACCTCTTCTTTGGTGCACCTCTGTCTTGGTGGCCAGTGGAGAGCACGCCATAGAACACGATCTTGGGAAGGCGATGGACCTCCATTCTGGAGACGTGACCCAACCAGCGCATGGATTCAGCAGCGTGGATTCGATGCTTGCGGACTCTGCCAGCTCGAGTACTTCGATGTTGGTGATGAAGTCACTCCAATGAATGTTGAGGATGGAGCGGAGACAGCGCTGATGGAAGCGTTCTAGAAGCCGTAGGTGATGCCGGTAGAGGACCCATGATTCGGAGCTATAAAAACATAATATACATGATGTCCTTCAACTTTTGTTGCCAGGAGCAATGCCATGCACCTATAACAATATGAGAAAGAGAAGCAGAAGAAAATCCCTTCAGAGACACGGAGCCATTCTTGCCCTCAGCCCCCCCTTGAATCGCGGGTATCAGAGCCAGTGTTCAGCAGCCTTCAGCATGTGTGGGTCCTTCGACCACAAGTCACCAGTAGCATGTGAGTGTCTGTTGACTGTAAGTTGCCAGCTGCCCGCCACTGGTCTGCTGCAATGGTCATCTTCACGGTAGGCTTGTCTCCTACCCTTCTCATTCTCAACGGGGTGCGTTCTCTGTTTCTGGTGGCCTGCCCCAGTCTGCTGCACCGCTGGAGTCTGCAACCCCTCGTGGTCTGCTGCCTAGCACAGGTGCTGACATTTTGGGCACAGTCCTCCCAGGTGGCAGGATTTAAAGATAAAATTCAGCATTGACTCCTTTATCATGCCGTTTAAATCCTTTACTGAGCTGTTGACATCACGATCAGGCAGAAGGGGCCTGCCGAGCAGCATTGCATCTCCACTTGCTGCTATCACCTCTTAGCTCCTTTCTTTTCTTCCCTCTACTGAATTCAACTATTACATGCCAGCCAGTTTTCCTCCCCCTCCTCCCCCCAACACCCTCGTATTCAGTCATCCACCCCCTCCTCCCCCTCCAACACCCTCATATTCGGTCATCTAGCCTGTCCCAGCTCTCCTGATAAAGGGGTTTTGTCCCAAAATGCAGATTTCCCATTGCTTTCCAAAGATGATGCTTGACTGCAGTGCCAGATTAAGGTATTGAGGGGCTTGTACAATGTATTTTAAAGGTGCCCTAAACTGTTCCAACTGCTGTGCCCCCCCCAAGCCCAGTTAAACTGACTTACACATTTTGCACTTACACTTGCATTGAAATTGCGCCCTCCCCCTCCCCTGTTAAAACGTACTTACACATTTTGTCAAAACAAAACCTACTTACAACAGCGACGGGCGGCTGGCTCAATGCGGAATCAATGGCAGTCTTCATTACCCATAATCCCCACACAGCTGGAACCACTCTGCATTTCCCTGGTGCAGTGGTGCTGGCAGAGCGGTTCCAGCTGTGGGGGAGTTATGGGTAATGAAGATGGCCAATGCTCCCACATTGAACCATCGCTGTGAGCTGCCTGGGCGGTGTGGCTCCGAAGGGCCCAATCAGATGCCAGTGAACTTCGGCAGGAGAGGACAATTGCGCCCCCTCCCAACACACCCCCCCATATTCAAGTGGTGCCCAGGGCATTGCCATGTTACATCCTTGATGAAAGGTTATAATAATTTTCGCTACCACCCCTTTAAATTTTCATATTTTATTTCCCAAAAATCCCCCCAAACCCAAACAACCATTATATAACACTGATAATATTACTTACATGTAGGTATCAATTTCCAATGTCAAAAGTACAAAACTACAGTTTAAAAGTTACATTTTCTAGATTAACATGAGCACATTTGTTAATGATACTGGAAATGACTATTTCACACATAAGTTCATGTTTAATGCTCATTAGAGTGAGATTGTTCAATCTGTTTTCACCCACAGTACTCCTTAGTTCATTTTTTATCCTGTTCAGTTTTAAAAATGAGCATTCTCCTCTGCAGTTGGTAACTATGAGTGACAAATAGATGCACAAAGCAATTTCTATATTTGGAAAACAAGACTTGTTGTTCCTACATTTCCAGCTTCAGCCATTATAGGACCATCACCATGAACATCAAAATATTCAGTCAACGTGTGTTTTGATATCACAAGTTGGTCTCTTCTTTCTTCTTCATCCTTTGCTTTATGCTTTACACTTCCAGAAGCATAATGGTGTCCAATATCTTTGACTCTTCCACAGCTCATCATGAGGCCCTATCACGAAAAGAAAAAAGCCCAATTGTAAAGGCAAAGGTTCTCCACCCTTATATCGGGAGGTTTGCCTTCTTGATGCACCGTGGCCAGCTCCGAGTCACTGAATGTGATCCCTCTTGGGGAAAGACAATGCTCCTCCACCTGGCTTGAATGTATAACTGTTCTTATAGCTGTTTAGAAGCCGGCTGATGACATTGCAGTGATGCTGTCAGCCTGAGATGCAGGAGCAGGATTTTTAAAGCGCTGACAGTGCGCACGGCCGGGAGACATTGCAGGTACGTTCTCATTTAGGAATAGCAGTGAGGGTTTAGAATAGCAGTGAAGAAATAATGACTTCTAATTTGGGGAGATGCTGAGATTAAACTGCTTCAAGACCTCATATCTCAGGAAGCCCAAGAAAGGGAGCACACAGGGAAGTGAGGGATGGCCATACCTTTGAACAACTGGCCAGTGTGCTTTCAGCATGTGGTCACAATCCCAGCAAAGGCCAGGTAGTCACCAAGTTCAAGATCCTGAAGAAGTTTCACGCTATGCTAGATCACAAATGGAGGACGTTTAGACTGGCAGTACTTCGATCAATCACTAGTTGCTCAGCAACACCCTTGAACATGGTTAGTGCATTGGAGAGCCCTGCTTCCCCAGTGCTCATCCCCAGGTCATCTCAGGCAGCAATCAGAAGTGCTGATGAGGGAGACATGCCGCGCGAGAAGTGCCAGGTCACTGCAGATGATGCTACTGGTGCGGATGTGGACATCTCCGGAAGCAACGACATGGACACAGAAATCACTGTCCGTGGAAGGGACAGTCCGTGAGGCGGACTGTCACCAGAGGAGACAGGTCTGATACCATTGTGGCTTTATGTGTCAAAAAGCACACAATTCCACTATTGATCCCCTTTTCTTGATATGTCCTTCATTACCGAGACGTAAACGTCAGAGATTGACAAAAGGTCAGCTTCTCCCAAAAGAGTTGGAGAACATGATGATCCCGCTGGACAAGGAGGATGGAGAGAGGAATCACCTGCATGCTGAGATGTAGCTTAATCAGGAGAGAGCAATGCTTGCCAATCTGAGGGAGAAGAAGGATGCAGCATGCTGGGTGGAAGTTGCCAATCTGGCGCAGGCAGTGTCTGGGTTGTCCTCTGCACTGCGTATACTCAGTGCTGCAATGGACAGGCAGTCCACCATTTTCCAGAATATGGTCACTCGATTCAAGAATGCCTACCCTCCTCAGCAACTGTACCCGTAACACTGCAGTTCCCCCCATTCCAACTGCCATCAACGTCCCGTGTCATTCCACAATGGCATGTTATGATCGTAGCCACGTGGAGAGGAGTGAGGGGACGGAGTTGTTTTGCGAGTCCTCTTCCAGATGCTTGAGTGATGTGTGGGTCTAACGTAATTACAGAAGGGAGTAATATTTATATTGCTCAGTCATTAGCTACTTTGTTTTTAATGTGCATTATTGATGGAATTACAAATTGATTTGTGCAATGCGCTGTGCCCTATTTAATGGATTAATGCACTACTGGGTGAGATATGGGACAGGTTGCAGTGTCAGCTATTTGCACTATCTATGTTTTGTCATTCGATGGTTGTTTGCTAGGAAGTAGTCATTCGTCACATTAGACGTGATTTGCACAAGCAATTGAGGTAAGTAGCTGTGTGTCAAAATGTTATGTAATGTGTTGCCTTTAACATAATAATTTAACTTGATCATTTAACAAACTATACATGTGCTATAGAAACAATTTTATTAAACTTCTCAAAGGTCATAAAGCCTCTTATATTTCATTTCTTTCATACTCTTTGCTTCACGAGATTACAAGAACAGATATGACAGCATGCCGCAAGCTCATGTCGATTTGGGGTGGGGCGGAAACAAGTGGGGATGGTGGGTTTAGTAGTTGGGAGGGATGTGCCCTGTTGATAGCCACAACTCCTGAGGACCCCCCCCTCTTTTTTAGAGGATCAACATTATTGCCGCATGGATAGCCTGGTGTCCATGTGCTTACGGATCATTACAAACTGGGCAGGCGGGTGCAGGGAGATCAGGTGGAACAGACATCCACTTTTGCAGAAAGTGATCCTTGTTGAGTTCACATATATTGTCCAGTAAACAGCACACAAACACAACATCCGGAACAAATGTGGTACAAATATCGAGGCGCTTCGACAAGCACCACCATCAGCCTTTCAGATGGCCGAAAGCATGTTCTACCAGTATCCTTGCAAAACTCAGGACTTTGTTAAATTTTCACTGTCACAGATCCAGTGCACGGTGATACCTGAAACCCTTCATCAGCCACTTTCTGAGGAGGCATGCAGTGTTGCCCACAAGATGTACTGGGATCTCCACTCCATTAGCATCTTAGGATACCTGTGGGCACAACAATGCAGTTATGTATTTAGTTCACCAATCTGGGTCAACACTGATCTCGACACTGCAGGGCTGGGAATTGCAGGACCTGCCAGTGTTACTTTACACCCCTTTCAGGAACCAAGAACTGTAGATGCAGCAGCCACCAAGCTGAGGAAGCTAAAAGTGTGAATAATGATAGCACAATGGGCTTGGAAAGGTGCCCACTTGCAACACGTGGGAAGAGGTATCCTCTCTGGTCCTCTGCCTTCCTGTAGAGGGAAGAATTGGCAAGCACTTGTACACATGCATGCAGCCATGCCACCTCACACATATCTGTGAAACTGTTGAACGGAAAACAGAGTGTAATGATGTGCATCGAGACATGCCAGGTGACAAACATCTACGGCTTAAACTTACCAGAACTTGTGGTCAACATCAACTTGCAGAACAATGGCGTGCCAATCTTTGCGATTGTAGTAGGCTGCAGCTTCCATGTGGGGGCAATAATGGCAATATGTGACCCATCAATGGCACCAGCACACATTGGATAACCCTGTTCTGCAAAGCCATCAATTGTCTCCTGGAGACATGTTCCACTTGGCAGGGAGATTAAACATTTACCGAGGACCTTCTTCAAAGCTCCATTCACTTGCCGCACCACTATGCACACAGTACTGACACCTTTTACCAAAGATGGTACTGATGGATCAATAATCACATGTAGTGGCATACCACCATAAGGCAACAGTGAATCGAAGGCCAGGATCCAATGGCTGCTGCCAGTTTATTGTCTGAAGTCTTGAGTGAGGCTCTATGAATTCCAACACAAAGTGAAAGGTCCCACATAACATAAAAAAGTGTCTCCTCCATTAATCATCATCAAATTTGGTGAGGACATTACTCCAAAACTCATCCTCCTGGGATCTGTCTAACCTGCAGAGGGTCCTATTTGTTACCAGAGCTATTTGGCTAACAAGCAGCATGCACCTCTGTCTGTGGAGCCTACGCTATGCTTGCCTTCCCACTCAAATTGTCACCTGCTCCTCCACAACTTCTGCAGGAATCATTTCCTGATCTCAATGAAACGAATCTCAGACCTTAAGGACATCAGAATTTTAATGGCGTTAATGGCCTTACTGAGGGTGCACTGGATCTCTATCTGGATATTTTTCTTTGGCTTGGCTTCACGGACGAAGATTTATGGAGGGGGTAAATGTCCACGTCAGCTGCAGGCTTGTTGGTGGCTGACAAGTCCGATGCGGGACAGGCAGACACGGTTGCAGCGGTTGCAGGGGAAAATTGGTTGGTTGGGGTTGGGTGTTGGGTTTTTCCTCCTTTGCCTTTTGTCAGTGAGGTGGGCTCTGCGGTCTTCTTCAAAGGAGGTTGCTGCCCGCCAAACTGTGAGGCGCCAAGATGCACGGTTTGAGGCGATATCAGCCCACTGGCGGTGGTCAATGTGGCAGGCACCAAGAGATTTCTTTAAGCAGTCCTTGTACCTTTTCTTTGGTGCCAGTGGAGAGCTCGCCATATAACACGATCTTGGGAAGGCGATGGTCCTCCATTCTGGAGACGTGACCCACCCAGCGTAGCTGGATCTTCAGCAGTGTGGACTCGATGCAGCATCTGGATACTAAGACCATCTGAAAACACAAGCATCTGTCTTGCCTGCACCGGGGCTGCCATGATCCAGTAGAGGGCTCTTTCTGTGTTGGCACATATGAATGACTTCCTCTCAGCGGGCGGCGCTATGGCACCAGTCTTCCCGCCTCCATCGGCTCCTGAGGGCTTCTCCTTGAAAGGTGTTTTATGATTTACCTCCATGCATATAGCCATCCTTCCTTTGGAGACCAGGCATGAAAGGGCCTACTGTTATCTGCAGCATGCAGCTCCCCCGACATGTAAATGTATGAAACCAGCCAGCTGACTGAGGGGCTGAGATGAGATTATTTTTTGTTCCGTTAACACTAAGGCACATTGCCGTTTATATTTTACAACTATTTTAGCCAATTATCACCTTTAATTGGGGTTATTAACACAGACTGTAAGTGTGGTATCTCATAGCCGCTTGAGTCCTGGACAAATTGTGCAGCAGGTATGAGAGATACAACACACCCATAGAATAAGGCAATAACCCTGATTAAAGGTGAATATTGGCTATAATCACTAACCTTAATTGGTGTGTCCTCCATAACAAATTTGGAATTCATTGGTGCCCTTTCCTTAAGCAAATATCATGCATCAAACTGATTTATCCTGGGCTAGAAACCAGTGCTGGATGAGTCATGTCTATCAGGAAACTGGCCTGGGCATTTTCTTTTTCCATTTCTGTTTAGCACATCTGGCATTTCTCTGTTATTTTCACAATGAGTTGCATTTCCTGCATTTTCTTCCTAAATTGAAGTTTTTGGATCTCGCGTATGAAATTCTTTGAACATTTAAAAAAAAACATGAATATTTCACTAAGATCTGGAGTGAAATGTCGGATAAATGGTCTGCACTAATAGTGTCATTTGGACCTTGTATGAGTTCACATGCACATCAACGTGTGAGGAGTACCCACACTCACTGGAGTTGACCGTGTTCCCTTTTCCCTATAATTTCCTTCACATTCATGGACTTTTTTTTTCAAAATTTCTATTCTTTGACCACCCTGGGAAGAGATGATCATTTTCTGATACCCTTAACAGTGGACAGTGCAGTAATGACACGACAGTTCGAAGCTTTAGAACCAGTCCCCAGTGGGAACAGCTGAATTTTCACATGACTGAGCACAAGAACATGACATAGGAGCAGAAATAGGCTATTTGGCCCATCAAGCCTGCTCCAGCATTAAATCATAGGTGTCACAATGTAGTCATTCAGACAGGGGCATTTTTAGGGCACTTTTATACAACCTTCCTGTGTTGCGGTGTTTGTCGGAGGGGGAACGTTATATTTATCAGGCCTATTTCTTGCAGAGTGGCTGCGGTCAATTTACACTGCGGACACGCTGTAAAAACATGTAAGGGTGTCAATGGAAAAATTACAGGATGGAACTTACATAATAAATTTCCTGAAATTTTTTACCCTTCAGTGGATTGTAAAAGCACCTAATGTAGTTTTTTTTCCCATTAGATAGTAATTATTATAAGAGCTACATGAAAGGAAAGAGAATTAAAATAACTTTGCCTTTAACTTTTACTTCCTTTTAAACCCCTCTCTCACTCTCTCTCCATTTTCCTTTCTGCTTTCCTGTTAGAACATAGAAAATGACAGCACAGTGCAGGCCCTTCAGCCCTCGATGTTGTGCAGACACTTATATTCCTTTTTAAAAAAGGACTAACCCACCCTACCCTGTATTCTCTATTTTCCTTTCATCTATATGTCTGTCTCAGAATCTCTTAATGCCCCCAATGTTTCACCCTCCACCATCAACCCCGCCGAGGCATTCCAAGCACCCACAATTTTCTGCATCAAAAAACTTACCCTTGATGTCTCCCCTAAATTTCCTTCCCTTCACTGTGTACATATGTACTCTGGTGTTTGCTATTCCTGCCCTATGCTGGCTATCCACCCTATCTATGCCTCTCATAATCTTGTAGACCTCAATCAAGTCTCCTCTCATCCTTCTACGCTCCAAAGAGAAAAGTCCCAGTTCGACTAACCTTGCCTCACTAGACTTGTTTCCCAATCCAGGTAACATCCTGGTAAAACTCCTGTGCACTCCCTCCATAGCTTCCACATCCTTCCTATAATGAGGTAACCAGAACTGAACACAATACTCTAAGTGTGGTCTTACCAGAGATCTGTAGACTTGCAACATGACCTCTCTCAGTCACCCTATTAATGAATCCCAGCACCCCATCAGCCTTCTTAACTATCCTATCAACCTGTGCGGTGACCTTGAGGGATGTATGGATTTGAACTACAAGGTCCCTCTGTTCATCCACATTGTTACATAACCGACCACTAACCTTGAACTTAGCCTTCTGGTGTTTCCTTCCAAATGCATCACCCCACACTTACCTGGATTGAACTCCATCTGCCACTTTTCTGCCCAACTTTGAATCCTGTCTATATCCTATAGTAACTTTTGACAAACTTCAGCTCCATACACAACTCCTTCAACCTTCGAGTCATTCATAAACTTACTTGACCCATCCTTCCCCCTCTTCATCCAGGACATTTATAGAAATCACAAAGATCAGGAGTCCCAGAACAGATCCTTGCGGCACTCCACTAGTCATCGACCTCTACTACTTTCTGCTTTCTTTCTGCAAGACAATTTTTTTTTCCCAATCAACCAAGCTTCCACAATTTCCATGCCTCATGACCTTATGGATCACTTGTGGCGGACCTTGTCAAATGTGTTGCTAAGATCCACATCTACTGCCCTACCATTATTAATTTCTTTTGTTACCTCCTCAAAAATCTCAATTAGGCTTATAAGGCATGCCCTTTCCTTCACAAAGCCATGCTGACTATTTTTGAGTAGACTGTACTTCTCCAAATGCTCATAGATCCTATCCTTAAGAATCCTCTCCCATAGTTTGCACATCACTGATGTAAGACTCACCGGTTTATAATTTCCAGGATTCTCCCTATTACCTTTTTTAAACAATGAGAGTACATTTGCCGTTCTCCAAACATCTAGCACCTCCCCTGCAGCCAAAGAGGATTCAAAGATCATGTCTATTGCCCCAGCTATCTCTTCTTTCACTTCCCACAGCAACCTGAGGTATATTGTGTCTGGCTCTGGGGACAAAATCTTGATGTTTTTAAGAAGATCCAACACTTTCTCTTCCTTAATCTCCACACTGTCCAGCACGCAGGCCTGTTCTATTTCAACATCACCCTGATCAAGGTCTCTTGTGAATAATGAAGCAAAGTATTCAATTCAGCATCGACTTGTGGGCTGAGATGACCTGTTATTGTGCTGTATGTCTAATTTAAAAAAATGTAAATTTAAAATTAAAATTAAAATAAAAAAAAAATTAGGACCTCCCCAACCTCCTCCACCTCCAAGCACGTTGCCTTCTTTATCCTTTAGTGGCCCCACATTAATTCTCGTCATCCTTCTGTTCTTCAAATACACCTTGGGGTCCTCCTTTATCATACATGCCAAAGGTTTCTCATGCCACCTTTAACCTCTCCTAAGTCCTTTCTTAAGTTCCTTCCTGGCTACTATATATTTCTCATGTGTCCTTCCTGTTTCATGCTTCCTCTATATAATATATGCTTCCTTCTTCCTCTTGACTAGTTGCCTCACCTGTTTCATCAGCCACGGTTCCCTTTATTGACCAGCTTTTCCTTGTCCCAATAGGACAAACCTATCCTGAACCCAGCATGTGGTTCCTAAATTTCCTCCACATTACTTCTGGGCTTTCACCCTTGAACATCTGTTTTCAATTTACTCTCACTAGTTCCTGCCTCATCCTTTCATAATTACCTTTTCCACAGTTAAGCACTTTCCCATTTTGTCTGTTTTTTATCCTATTCTATAGCTGTGCTGAACCTAAGAGAGTTGTGGTCACACTCAGCAAAATGCTCCCCCACCAAGAGGTCCATCACCTGATTGGGTTCATTATCCAGTATGGAGTCTCTTCTCGTCTGCTGGTCCACATATTGTGTCAGGAATTCTTCCTGAATACACCTGACAAATTCAGATCCATTTATCCCTCTTGCATTCATGAGCTGCCAATCAGTAATAGGAATGTTGAAGTCACCCATAAATACAACCCTGTATTTCCTGCACCATTCTAAAATCTGCCTGCTTATCTGCTTCTCGGTGTCCTGAGGGCTATTTGAATTCCTATAGACTACTCCCAGCCAGTGATAGCTCCCTACCTAAACAGACTCAGTGGACACTGCAGCATCCTTGTTTTCTATAGCCCTGATACTATCCCTGACCAGTAATGCTATTTCCCCGCCCCACCCATTCTCTATCTCTCATCCTATTCCTTTTAAGACACCTAAATCCCTGCATCAGCCAAACCTGCCCTTCTTCCAGCAAAGTTTCAGTAACGGCCACAACATCGTAGTTCCACATACTGATCCATGTTCTAATTTCATCTCACATTTCAAGCCCTCTAACTGGCTATATTTATGTTTTGTCCCCTGCCTGTCTTTCCTCACCAACTCAGAATTTCCTTCTTTAACCCTAATCTCTGCACTCGCATTCTGATTTCTACCCCCCTGCCAAACTAGCATAAACCCTCCCCAACAGCTTTAGCAAACCTGCCCACCAGGATATTGGTCCTTTTCCAGTTCAGGTGCAACCCATCCTTTTTATACAGGTTAGACCTTCTGCAGAAGAAACCCTAATGATCCACAAATCTGAATGCTTGCTCCCTGCACCAACTCTTAAGACATGCATTCATTTGCCACAACTTCCTATTCTTACCCTTTCAGGCGCATAGCACAGACAGCAATCCTCAGATTATCACCCTTGAGGTCCTGCTTTTTAACTTCATCCTAACTCCCTATATTCCCTCTTCAGGGCCTCATCTCTACTCCTATCTATTTCATTGGTCCTCACATGGACCACAATATCGGGCTGTTCACCCTCCCTCTCCACAATGTTATGAACTTGATCAGAGACTTCCCTGGCCCTGGCACCTGGGAGGTAACACACCATCTGGGACCTTGATCTCGTTCTTTTTTTCATTTCAGAGAAATTATATGATTGTTTTGAATTTAGAACTCTAACATGTTTCCTGGATTAAATTCTTCAAAGTTTGGTAAGAATTTTCTAGTTTGATTGGTCACAGAAAAATGCTCGTCCTCACCAATTCATGTGATCTATTAATTCCTGTAGAGTTTTTTCCTTCAATCCCATAATGAATTCAATTTAGAATGAAACAGTCCACAGAAGAACTGTGAGCTACTGTGAGGTTAACTTATTCACAGATGGCTACAAAATTTAAATGACTATCTAGGGTAAAAAGAAACATACTGAAGAGAACTAACATGGAGGTGATGCAGAATATTAAGTAGTGCAAGAATTTAAGAACTATCTGAGCGGTGACAGGGATCCATTCTGGTTCACTTATCCGGCAACAGGTCTACAGCAGATGCCATCTCACTGGCTCTACACAAAGCCCATGAGTACTTGGACAGCAAAGATGCATACATCAGGATACTCTTTAGTGACTACAGTTCGGCATTTAACACCTTCATCCCCTCAAATCTGATCAGCAAAGTCCAAGACCTGGGAATTAACACCCAACTGTGTAATTGGATCATGGATTTCCTCACCTCCAGACCACAATCAGTGAAGATTGGATAAAAAACTTCTCCACAATCTCCATCAGCACTGGAGCGCCACAGGGTGGTAATCTTAGTCCCCTGCTCTACTCACTTTACACCAATGACAATAACACTATCTACAAATTTGCTGACGATACCATGGTAGTGGGTTGTATAAAGGAAGGGGATGAGCCAGCATATAGGATGGAGATTGAAAACTTGGCTGAATAGCAACCTTGCCCTCAATGTCACCAAAACTAAGGAGCTGATTGTTGACTTCAAGAAAGGATAGCCAGAGTTATACAATCCAATGATCAGAGGTGGAGAGGGTGAGCACATTAAGTTCTTGGGAGTCACTATCTCAAAGGATTTTTCCTGGACCCAACACACCAATGGAATTGTGAAGAAAACATGTCAGCACCTCTACTTCCTCAGGAGTTTGGGAAGGTTTGGTATGACATCAGAAACCCTGGCAAACTTCTACAGATATGTGGTGGAAACTGTGCTGACTGGCTGCATCATGGTCTGGTATGGGAACACCAATACCCCTGAGCATAAAGCCCTCCAAAAGGAAGTGGTCACAGCTCAGGACATTACAGGCAAAACCCTCCCCTCTATTGAGTACATCTACAGGGAATGCTGCTGACGGAGGGCAGCAGCAATCATCAAAGATCCACACCACCCAACACATGCTCTGTTCTCGCTGCTGCCATCAAGAAAGAGGTATAGGTGCCACAAGATTCGCACCACCAGATTCATGAACAGCTGCTATCCCTCCACCATCAGATTCCTCAACAACAAACTCAATCAGGGACTAATTTAAAGATGCTTACTTGTGCACATTATTGATTTTCTTTGCTCTCCCAGTATTGCACAGTCAATTTGTTTACATTTGTTTTCTGTTTACAGTTCTTAGTCTGTTTACATTGTGTATGGTTTATTTTTTGCCCTATCAATTAGTGGTAATTCTGCTGCACCCGCAGGAAAGAGGAATCTCAGGGTTGTATGTGATGTCATGAATGTACTCTGACAATAAATCTAAAGTAATTCAAAGAACTAACATGAATTATAAGAGAAAAGAAAGTAAGTAAGAGGGGAGCCAAGAGCTAGGGGTAGAATAAAACAAAAAATGTTGCAGAACAAGAATAAATTTGCTAATAAAAAATAGAAGCTGTGGTTGTCCATTCAGCCTTCACACTCTCTTAAAGTGTCTTCTTATCCCTGCTTAGTAAGAATTGCTTGTTCAGAGGGTTGATCTGTAAACCTGAGGGGGGGGGGGGGGGCGGGGGGTTGTGGGAAAGGTGGTTAATTATCTATAATGTTATTGTCCATCTTTTGCGTGGCTCCATAGAGGGAGAGGAACCTGCAGATACAGTGATGATTAAATGCTTTCAAAGAATATGACTGAAAATAAAAAAAATGCTTTAAGGTTTATATATTCATGCAATTTAAGTTTTTCCATTGTAAGTACATCATTTCGGAAAATATTTTAGCCTCAATCTTGAATAAGGAAAGTGGCTAAGCCTCCACTAACCTTTTGGGTGGAGAGTTCCAAGATTCACTGCCCTTCTGGGTGAAGAAATTTTTTCTCCTCTGTATCCTGAATGGCCAGCCCCTTGTTTGAAGCTGAAAATAATGATAAAAGATATCCAGAGGCCACGATCAATCCAAGTCAGAATTTTGGTACGCTTTGATTAGCTATGGAACAATTGTACAATTAATCCATATTAAGGTGAGTTGTGCCACTTTAATATGGGATGAGATAGGATTATTGTGGATTTCACTTTGTTGACTTCACATCATGTGTAATAGAAAAAGTTAAATAGACAAATATATGAAAACATGACATTGAAAATTAATGTTTTAAAGTTTTGTGAAATACCGTAGAACCCCTGGTATCCAGAATGCAAGCAATTGGCTCTCCCAACCTACCAGCAAATAAAAAAAAAATTGAGAAAAAACAAGTAAGCATAAATGAATAGGTAAAAAAAAATGTTCAATTTAAAAAGTAAAATAAATGTTTCTGAAACAACACATAAACCTTTGATGAAGATGGGATCAAATATTCAGACAGTGGAGTACCTTGGTTGTGCTTTGCCCAGAGCAGTAGTTTGAATAAAGTTGTACGAAGCAGCAATGGTGTCACCCAGGATGGATTAATGCCCCTCGCCATTGAGGTGACTCTCTTAAAGTGTCTTCTTATCCCTGCTTAGTAAGCATTGCTTGGTCAGAGGGTTGATCTATAAACTTGGGGTGGGGGGGGGGTGGTGGCGGGGGGTTGTGGGAAAGGTGGTTAATTATCTATAATGTTATTGTCCATCTTTTGCGTGGACAAAAGAGGGAGAGGAACCTGCAGATGCAGTGATGATTAAATGCTTTCAAAGAATATGACTGAAAATAAAAAAAATGCTTTAAGGTCCAGTGTAAGTACATTATTGTATATTTGTCTTCAAAGTTGTTTATTCATAATACAGGTATATTAGTTAGGCATTGTAAGAATAAGTCTCAAGCAACCAGAGAAAATACTTACCTGGCATCTACCAATCCCCATATGAGTCAGATACCATGCTTTTTACTATGTACGAAAGATGAGTCTTTAGAAATAGTACAGGGGTAAAATTACTGATATAATATAACGTCAGAGGGGAAAAAGGGTCAATCCATGAAGTGGAGTTTTTAGGTGTGATATTCTTGCACGAGATTTACAATGAAGAATGCCTGCAGATATCACTGTAAAAGAAGCAACAGATCTGGAATGGGCTCCTTGTTCATCTGGGATTTCTATAGTTAAAATCTGTACAGTCTTGATTTTCTGATGTGCCTTGGTCTACAGACGATGATCAAAATAAGAACTACCTTTGTTATGGAGGTGTAATCTTTTCTTAAACATTCACTTGAGACATTCACTTCACTTTGGAATCAGAATTTATTGTCATAAACAAGTCATGAAATTTGGTGTTTTGTGGCAGCATCACAGAGTAAACATTCATGTTAAAACATCATACAGCATTACCATTAAAAATAAAATAATACTGAACAAAAGGTAAGGCAGTGCCTTTGATTCATTGGTTATTTAGGAATCTGATGGCAGCGGGGAAGAAGCTGTCCTTATGCCTTTGAGTGCTCGTCTTTAGGTTCCTGTACCTTTTTCCCGATGTTAACAGAGTCAATGCAATTATGATTGTTGGTATTTTTTTAAAAATGTACTAATTTCTAAACTGCTTCAAATGTAATGCATTTAATGGTAATGAATCACAGCACTCTATAAATCTGATTAATTTATAAGCAGCAGAAAACACATGCGAATATGAAAGGCTTTTGAATGAATATTTCACTCACAGAGGGAGGTTATTAAAATATAATTCAAATGTGTCTTGTTTGCACATGTTAAGCAGATAAAATGAGTAATATTACCAGTTAGTTTACTTTAGCGAGAACTGTGCCTTAATAATTAGTGTTTTTCTCTGAGGATAAGAGCACATTATGTCTGAATGAGTGTTTTGTTTTGCTTTGTTTTGCTGTAATTACATTCAGTGTAGGAATGAGAGAAATAAGCTTCCTCCATTGAGTGAACAGTGGGAGTGCAGAATGATTTTTATCTTTAATGACTTTACCTGGCATTGATCTTTTTTTGCAACCATTTTATTTACAGATGCAAACTATATTTTTTTGTATTTTATTTTGCTCCTGTCACGTTGATATTACAACATTTTGTTTGAGGTAGGATAACTAACTAGGATGTTACATTAAGGCGCCAGTCTCACTTACTGCTCTTCTCCCCTGGAGGCACAGGTTCCATTCAGGTAATGGAAATGAAAATCTCCTCCAACAACTCTGAAGGGTCAAAGGTTAATTGAGGTGAGCAGCCTTAGATGATTCTCAATGTATTTGGTCTGTAATTTGTCATTTTCTCTGCTGCTTCATGTCGTTCAATGACAGAAACATTGATAATGTGCATTATAAACTGAAAATCCAAATTTTAGTATTTTCCCTTCAAGATATTTAACCTTTAAGAAATGGCTGAATGGACTCTCACTGTCCATTATCAATTGAATTTTAATTTTTGAAATTTTGGAGACAAAGTTTCTCATGTGAATGATGCCCCAAAGATACATGTGAAATTCTGCTCATGTCATGCCAAAATTTCACACCAATCTCGTTGGCATACTTCTCTTCTCTGAAGAAAAAAGTTTGGAAATTAGATCAATTAGCACTTGCTAATAATGCATGAATAGTGAAAAGAATGATTAAATCTGGAATAGATCAGATGAGTGATCATCTTGTACTGAAACCATGAGCACTATAAAATTGGATTGACCAATTCCATGCCCTATTCACATCAGCATTTCTGCTGTTTTCCTGGGAACAGCCTAATGATATTGTTATTTGAACAATGGCCACTTCACCTTCACTGACATAAATTGGAGCTGTGTTCCACCATACAACAACCTTGGATCAGTCTCACTACAATTAGAAGCATGTTGCACCACCTTGTTGCTTTTCCTATCAATGAGAAATTCAAGAAGGAGACATTCTGCTGGTATCAGTATACCTGACTGGACAAATTCACTGCTCAAGCTACATTCCATAGACATCAGTGTTAAACCTAAAAGCGGGTGCTTTCTCCGTCATTTAGTTGCTGACATGTTCATTTGACAGGTGCCGTAGTTGTAACACTAATGGTAGTGCTACACTAGCAGCCTTCCTACGTGAGACATGGCCATGCTTGGCGTTCTTGCATTTGTTCCTGACACATTAACCATTGCCAATCTACTGACATGGCAAGATCTGCAGGAATATCAGCCACTGCCACACCGAGTGATAGTCTTTCCACACAGCTACGGGCTTTTTGGACCATAAAGTGCACATGAAACATTCATGATCAAACATTCATTTACACTAATCCCATTTTAATACTTATTTTATTCTCCTCATATTCCCCTCAACTCCCACCACCCCCCCCCCCCCCCCCAAGATTCTACCACTCATCTGGAAGCAGTTTTATTCTGGTCAACTCACGTCTTTGAATTGTGAGAGAAAACTGGAGGACTCAGAGGAAAGGCACGCGGTGGCAGGGAAAACATGTACCTCTGCACAGGTGGGACAGGAGGTCAGAAATAAATCTCCAATTGGCACTGAAGGCACAAGGCAACAGCTCCCCTAGCTATGCCACTGTGCTACTCACTTAACTCTTCAGAAAATGAATATTGTTTTTTTCTAAACACATCGTATGGCCCACGAACCAGTGCTGCCCATCTGACCTATAACCCTAGTATATTTTTGAACGGTGGGAGGAAACCGAACCACCCGGAAGAAACCTGTGCAGATCCGGGGAGAATGTACAAACTCTTTATGGAGAGTTCTGAATTCAGACATCAGTCACTGGCACTGTGACAGCATTTCGTTAACTGCTTCGCTAACCTTGCCATCCAAAATAAGAATGCTTTTGATTAGTTCTATTTCAGACTTGTTTATAACAATAAAAAGTCAAGCAGTAAAAACATTTAAAAAAAATCATTACACTTCATTCTGACATTTAAAACACTCACGTATTTTTAATTCATTTTAATTTTTCAATTTTATTTACAGCATGGTAGAAGCCAATTCCGGCCATAGGAACCAATGGTGCTGAATTACACTCAAGTAACCTAACAACACAGTACAGTTTTGGAGGGTAGGAGGAAAGCGGCCACCTGGGGAAAAACCATTTAGGTTAGGGGAGAATGTACAAACCCTTTACAGAGAGTGCTGGATTCAAATCTGGGTCAGTGGCACTGTCATAGCATTGCTGTAATCGTACCTTTTATAGTATTTAGATGTCCTGCTGTTGTATTGCAGTACTTATCAGCTACAGTCTATGTCCTTTTCCTTTGAGTCTGCACAGATTTCATCAATGCCCAGATGATCTTACCAATCATGGGGTACTAGACCCAGAGATGAGCATGCTGACAAATCCAGAATCACAGGCATCCAAACTCTGACAACTCCACTCCTTCTTTGAGTCGGCTTTCTTCATATTAAGAGGTATATAAATGGGGAGGGAAGGTGAGATATTGGTCTGGAGAAAGAAGGTTGCTGCTTCACAGAAGAGAGAGCAGCTCCCATGTGACAGGCCACTGTTCCTGCAGCCCATTGCCGATGGCAACTCTCTGCTTGTGCGGAAGACCAATCTGCTGATGAGGAACTTGCTTTGCTCCTGTTGAACTGCTGGCTACTTGCATAAACTTTTGTAGAAGCAAGAGATGTTCATGGGGGACATCCGTCTACCCCTTGGGAATAGAGATTTACTGACAATTGGCATCTGTTTACTCAATGAGGCAGGCCACTGTTCCCTGGTGGAATATTGCTATTTCTCAAGGGTGGTAGACCTCTAGTTAGGTCAGGGTCATAGAAGAAGGATGAATTTGTACAACCATTCCTGGACCACCACAGCAGCTATCACCTGGATTGGTCAGGACCATGAGGCAGGATTGTCTCCAATATCCAGCAAAGAAATAACTTCCCAGAGGGAAAGTCATGTTCTCCAGGCTCTGCCCAGTATCCTACATGACCTTGCAGCTATCATCTGTTGCATACGTAGTGCATGCCTTAGAACTCACTAACCAGATGAATCCCAATTATGATCTTTGTTTGAGTCATCTGGGACAGGATGAATGGAAAGACCACCCTCTTCTCACATGCATCTGAATTCTTGTATCTATGACTTGTGTCCCGCAACATTTTGCTCATCGCTTGTGGCTTCTGGCAACCTTTGCAGTGGTGTTGTGCTGTGCCATTGTGCTCTTCATCATTACCATAGTCATCCTTCTCCTCATCTCCCTCCAGTGTTTCCTCCTGAACCACGTATGCTTTCCCCCCCCCCCCACCCCTTGTTTCCTCCTCACCAGGGGCAGGGAAAAAATCACGAAGCCTATCCTGAGACTATGCACAGAAGAAAAGGAAAATAGTTGTGCTTGTAAGGTGTGACCACAAGTCATTGTGATAATGCAGCAGTATGGATGGTGCTGATAATGTCAACTGGTGATTAAATTAAATGGGATACAGTTATCACATGAAATATTATTTATGACCCAGCCTGGGGGATTGCGGATTTCAATGGTTTGTGCCTCAGTAGCCATCTTCTCATTAGTACAGGATAGTCTCCTTTATTGTGGGCACTTACCACATTCATGACAGTGTCGGTCCCTTTGAGGAGGGGTGGGAGGTGGCAGGCACAGAATATCAATAGTAGATTGTGGTATTGAAGACAATAATTGGAGTGTGTGTGGGGGAAAAAAAATGTTAGTCTAATCTGCACATCTCAGAAAAGAGGACCTGAATCTGGTGAAAATCCTCACATTCCACATCCACTTTCCTCTATTCATTTTACCAGCAACAAATTCAGAAAACTCCGATAGGTTTGTCAAATACAAATCTTCTTTACTAAATCCACGTTGACTTTGTCTAACTTCATTGACATTTCTGTATTCACACCCATTATTATGGATCCTGTGATACTTTTCTCACCAATAGTGTTAGGCTAACTGCCCTATAGTATATGTCTTTCTCTCATTCCTTTATTTAATAATTTTTTTTGTTCTCCAATCCACAGGAACTATTCCATAATCTATAAAACTCTGGAAGATGCCATCCATGGTTTCCATGGTTAATGTAGTAATGCAGATTACAGGAGATGGTAATTTAGCAGTTTTCATCCTATTATTGTTTCCAGTGGCCTTTTTGTTATGCAGGGAGATTAGGAATACAAATGTCCTTACATTCCTCCTTTTTGTTACATGCTTGGTTTCTTGGCATTTCTGGAAATTTACCTGGATCATCTTCTGAGAAAACAGAATATAATTGCTCTGCCATTTCCTTGTTCCCCATTTTAACTGTTTCTGCTTTTGCAGTAATTATCACTAATCATTTTGTTTCTATTGTAGTTGCACTAGCCGCACACCGAGTGAAGGACCACACAGTGTCGAAAGTGAGTTGAACCAACTGCTTTGCTGATTCAAAGGCCGCATACTTAAGAACCCTCTCCCAGCAGATCCTCAACCTGCGGGGTGGAACTAATGTCAGCAGCCAGGCTGTGGCCTTGCCCTGCACTTGGAGCTCTGACAGGAATCTGCTGTGGACTTGCCCGCGACTCCGTGAGCCGGTTCACCTGTTGTGTAGGCAAGCTGCCACATGACCTCCTCCCCCCCCAGAACCAACGTTAGGAGGTGTGGAGTCCATGGCCAACACCTCTTTTGTCCGTTTAGGTGGCCAACCTCGTCGGTGTGGGGGTGGCACAGCCATAGGGTGTTCCAGGTCAAGGATTGCCAGCTTGAGGCAGTCAATGGTAAAGGTCTCCTCACAGATGCTCATGTTGAGGATGCACACCGGTGCATGCCCCTGTGAATGAAAATGTAATCACAATGTTGGAGGTCCTTGGGGACAAAGGAAGATGTCGGGGTGTGGCATAAAGTTGGGACAGGAGCTAGTGTTCCTACCTTCTCTTGGAGTCTTGTGAACACTGCTGCGGGTGTTTTCTCTGTGCCATGGGCCACTGGCATAAACTTGCCTGGAACCATAACCAAATACCAACTCTGCCGACATCATGGCTAAGACTTCTGTGGGAGCCATGCGGATGCCAAGAGGTGATGTTTTCAGGCAGGCCAAAACATGCAACCCAGCTTGTGCAGGACTCTGTGGACGTGTCATCGAGCGGTATGGCTTCTGGCCACCTGGTGAATCTGTCAGCCATGGTGAACAGGTACCCTTGGCACCCCCCCATCACCCCACCCCACCCCGGGAGACTGGCAGCAGACTAATGATGTCCATACGGACATGCTCAAACCTCTTGTGGATAGGCTGGAAGGGTTGAAGGGCAGCCTTCACGTGCCTCTGGACTTTGGAGGTTTGGCAGTGTATGCATGTCCTGGCCCAGTGCCCGACCTGCTTGCGTAGGCCTTGCCAAGCAAATCTATCCACCATCAGTTGGATGGTTGCTCAAATGGACAGTAGGCCAAACTATATAGTGCAACAAAATCGGGACACCTCCAAGAAGCAGGAACGATGGGCTGGGTTTGGCCAAAGGACACATCAAAGAAGAGCTTGCTGCCTGTTGGGCCAATAGGGATGTCCTCAAGTTGCAGGCCCGAGATTACAGTGCAATAAGTCCAGCTGCTGTGCCTGGGCAAGCACCGCATAGTCAAAACCAAGGGACAGGGAGAGCACCGAGTGGATGGAGGTGTGAAACAGTGTTTTTTCCTGGAGATGTGTTTGACAGTGGTGGTATACTCTGAGATGTATGACAGATAGCATTGCTGTCATGCCGTCCATGGATCGGACACTTCGGCGAATGCAAAGATGAGGGGTCTGTGATCCGTGAAGACCGTGAATTCCTGCCCCTTCAAGAAATACCGAAAGTCCCTGTGGAAGGTGCTGTATTTCAGCTCCAGGAGTTGCAGGTGTTGGCTGAAGAACGTGAGTTGTTTCCACTGACCCTCAATTAGTTATTCTAGCAAGCTGTCGACTGCTGAGTTGGAAGCTTCAATCATCAGGAGGTTGGATTTTGTAAGGGCATACTTGGCCTGCTCAAATGACTCCATGACCAAGGTGATTTCCTTGGCTTTGCCGGACATCAGGCCAAACAGGGGCCTTATGATCTGGGCTGCTGATGGTAGGAATCAGTGGTAAAAGTTGAACATGCCCACAAACTGCTGTAGATCTTTGACTGTACTGGGCCTGGCAAACTGGCGTAAGGCCTCAACTTTTGCCAGCAAAGAAACTGCTCCATGCAGTGCCAAAGAAATTAATGGCTGACAGCCCAAACTGGAACTTCGCAGCATTGATGGCCAGGCTGTATTCACTCAGGCGGTGGCAGAGTTGGTGCAGGTGCATCAAATGCTCTTGATGTGAGCGGCTGGTGATCGGGATATCATCTAAGTAGATGAAGACAAAATGCAAGCCATGCCCCACTGAGTCCATGAGCCACTGGAATGTCTGTGCCACATTCTTGAGTCCGAAAGGCATCAGCAGGAACTCGAAAAGGCTGAATGGAGTGATGAGGGCTGTCTTGGGGACATTGCTAAGAATGGATGAGAATCTGGTGATACCCGCGATTTGGTCGACCTTGGAGAAGATGTGTCCGTAAAGTTCTTAATGTGGGGCACTAGGTAGCGGTCGACCATGGTGGCGTCGTTGAGCCTTCTGTAGTTGCTGCATGGCCTGCATCCTCCAGCTGACTTGGGCACCATGTGCAGCGGAGAAGCCCACAGGCTGACTGAGTGACGGACGATCCTCATCTTCTCCATTTTCTTGAACTCCTCCTTAGCGAGGCGGAGTTTGTCGGGCACCCAGGCTTGTAGTAGTAGTCCTTGAGTGGGAATATTGTGCTGTACACCATGCTTAGGGGTGTCTGTGGAGAAATGTGGTGTGATAATTGTTGGGAACTCTGCTAGTACTCTGGCAAATTCATTGCCTGACAAAGTCTCAGAGTATAGGTGTGGGCCTGGTAACTTGGCTTCACTGAGTGTGAAGGTCTGGAAAGACTTGACATTCACTCAGCTCCATCCCTTGGGGTCCACTAGGAGGCAGTGCGCCCGGAGGAAATCTGCATCCAATAAAGGCTGCGTCACGGCAGCCAGCGTAAACGGCCAGGTGAAATGTCTGGAACTGAACTGTAGTGGGATGGTTCCTGTGCCATATATGCAAATACTGCTGTTGTTGGCAGCGGTGAGCACTGGTCCTGACTTCCTGGCCTGGGTGTCGTGGTTTGACGGGGGAAAGACTCTAACGACTGCCCTTGTGTCTATGAGGAACTTTCGCCCGGAGTGTCAGTCCAATAATTAAAGGAGACTATCACGACGGCCAGCTGCTGTAGCCATTAGCGATGGCCAGCTCTGGCTTTTCCCAGAAAAGAACAGGGTAGGTGGCAACGGTGGGCTCCTAAACCTCACTTTTGGTGGTCAAAACACCAATGGTCTGAACTGGAGGTCATTCCCTGCTGCGAGTGTCACTGACTTCATTGGTGGTGTGGGGAAGTCCTGGCCTTAGGGTGTGATGCAGCAACTTGGTCGATGGAGGCCCCACTATTCTGCTTGGTGTGTCGTGCGGGCTGCTACATTGCTTGGGTCACTGAAATTGTCATTAGCGATGAGGAGGAGGATATCCTCTGGCATTTATTCAAGGAAGACTTGTTCAAACAGTAAACATGGCTTATAGTCATCTGCTAGTGACAGCATCTCATTCATTAAGGCTGATGGCAAGCATTTGCCTAGGGAGTCAATGTGCAGCAAACCATGCTGTGAGCTCATGGTGGGAGAGGCCAAAAGTTTTGATCAGGAGCACCTTGATTGCTTTGTACCTCTCTACAACTAGTGACTGCTGTAGGAAGTCGATGATGCGGCCTGCTGTTTCCTGGTCAAGTGAACTGACCACATAGTAGTACTTTGTGGTGTCCGAGATGATTTGCCTGACCTGGAATTTGGCTTCAGCCTGTTCAAAGGAGGAAGTTGGCAGTTTCAGTGAAGCGGCATTCTGCATGCTTGGGTCGGTCATCATTGGGTCCAAATGCCGTTTGGTGTCACCAATGTAGTCGTGCCGTCTACATACTTGGAGTTCTTATAGTCAGATCTACCGCGGACTTGACTGCGACTCCGTGAGCCAGTTCACCTGTTGCATGGGTGTGCAGCCACACTATGTACTTATTAAAGATTTGTATTCCACTTTTGTGCATCTTGAAAGTTTTCTCAATTACTTTAGTTTTGTTCTCATTTTCATTGCCAGACTCCGAATTGTTCTGACAAGAACATGTCACAAAATTCGATATTTACAGTGCAAATATTGCTATAAAGGCAAATATGGCCTCGGCCCATATTTGCTGAATTCTAAACTGCTCCCAATATTCAACTTTACTACTTTGTCAGGTGCACTGGATTTCACGGTCTGTGTGTTGTTCAGATGGCTGGCTCCACCCTCACCTACCCCAATAAAAACCCTGGTTTTCCCGCCTTACCTCAGATTCACCTGTGGACTGTAGTTTCTATCAGCCATTGATGTAAACTATTAAAAGTGTGTTTATATTCCTCACTTGTCTCTGAGTACAATCAATCACATTACATCAGTCAAATGAGTACAATTATTTTTTCAGTCCATCATCAGTCAAATGAGTACAATTATTTTTTCAGTCCATTTCTACTTTTTGTTCACCATGGTTGTATTTTTTCCCCTTTGGTGTTTTTGCATCAAAAATTGTCTTTAATTGCTGTATTTCTTGCATTAGTTACACAGAGGGTGGCAACCTTTATTTTTTTAAAACTCACATTCCATCTTAAGTAATCCCTATGCCTTAAGTGTTCTGTGATTGGTAAGGGATTGCTTAATGTGGTATGCATGTGGGAAGGGAAGGTTGAGAATCACTGCTCTAGACCCAATTGTTACTGATATATTTTGCTTGAGAAGAATTGTCATTGACCCATTTCCTTTGGAATTATGAAACCATGCACATAACGAGTCAACTAGGTACGATTAAAACAGTGGTTTTAAAACCTTTTTCTTTGCACTCACACACCACCTTAAGCAATCCATTACTAATCACAGAGCCTTTATGGCATAGGGAATACGTAAGGTGGAATGTGAGTTTTAAAAAAAGGTTGCCCCTACTGGGTTAGAATAAAGAACATAAACACAGTGCAGTATAGGTCCTCCAGGCCACATTGTTGTGCCAACCCTTTTAAAATAAACTAAACCCTTCCTACATTTTAACCCTTTATTTTTCTTTTACCTGTATGCCTGTCTACAAGTCTCTATTGTTCCAGCCTCCAACACCAGCCCTAGCATGGCATTCCTGACACCAAAAATAAAACAACATACCCCTAACCTTCCTCCCTTCTCTTTATACAGATGTCCTCTGACTGTTTACCTTATCTATGCCTGTAATAATCTTGAGGTCCTCTATTTAGTTACCTCTTGTCCTTCTCTCCAGAGTGAAAAGCCCTAGCTCTGGTAGCCTTGCATCAAAAGACATACTTTCCAATCTTGGCAACATTCTGGTAAATCTCCTCTGCACCCCCTCCATAGCTTCAACATCTTTCTGGTAATAAGATGACCAGAACTGAACACAATATTCTAAATGTGTTCTCACCATAATTTTATAGAGCTGCAACATTACCTCATGACTCCTAAACTCAATCCCCTGATTAATGAAGTCAGCGTATCATAGACCTTCTTAACTGTCCTATCAAATTGCCCAGCATCTTTGGGAGATCTATGATTTGGACCCCACGTTTCCTTTGTTCTTCCACAATTTTGAGTATACTTGCACTCACCATGTACTCTGCCTTCAAATATGACCTCCCAAAATGCATCACTCCACACTCTGTCCACCACTTTTCCACCCGAATCTGCATCCTGTCTATATCTGGTTGTAACCCACAACAACCTTCAATACTATCCACAACACCTCCATCCTTCATATCATCTGCAAATTTACTTACCTATCCCTTTTTTGTTCAGGCTACACAAATCACAAAGAGCAGAGGTCCCTGAACAGGTCACTGACTTTCAAGCAGAATAATTCCCACCCACTACCGCTTTCTGCTTTTGATGGACAATCCAATTCTGAGTTCATACAGACGAGGTTCCATGGATTTTTGTTTATCACTGTCAATAATTTCAATAAAGTTTCCTAACCTATCACAGCCAATTTATTCTACATGCTTGTTTCTTCAATTTCTATCATAATGAAGAACTTGTGGTATGGAGTCATAGAACTATACAGCACAGAATAGTCCATTCAGCCCAATTCGTCCATAGAAATTACATCAGCATTCTGGGCTCATTCCATTTGCCTGCATTTGCACTAAGCTTTCTAAGCTTGTTCCATCCATAAATCTATCCAAATCTCTTTTGAACTTTGTAATAATCCCCATTTGTATAGTTTCATCTGGGAGCTGGTTCCAGACCAATCTCTGAGTGAAAATTTTATCTCTTATGCTCCTCTTAAATCTTTCCTCTCTCACCTTAAAACTATGCCCTCAAGTTGTAGAATGAGCTACCCTGGGAAAAAGGCCCTTCATGATTTTCTAAACTACTATAGCTTCCTTCCCCTTAGCAAATGAAGACCTAACCTATCCAACCTCTCCCCATAACTCAATGTCTCTAGTCCCTACCACATCTTGGTAAAGCTCTTCTGCACTTCTTCCAGATATCTGATGCTCTCCCTGTAGCTGGATGACCATAACTGCACACATAACTTCCTTACCTATGCCTTGTACACCAGTCAAAATTTCTAACTTTTATTCTCAGCTGCAAGCTTTATAGTTATCCTGTGATTTTGTAGAGAATCTGCACTCTGACTCATTGCAGCTTGAGTTTGTAAAGCTGCAAGACACATAATTAGTCACTTTGTACCATTATGTTTTCAAAATTTAATTATAATACGATGGCTACAGAAAATATCGGCAAGACATCTTTAGCTTAGATCAGAGAAGCATTCTAAAAAAAAAACGAATTACATTCACATAATGAATGTATCTACTCGGTCAAAATTGTAAAACAATAGGAAATATCAATTGCAATAGCGAATTGGGAAGTTCTTATCTAAAAGTCATGAATTATACCTGAACAAGCTTCCTTCTTTTATTAAGAGAGCAAACTCAGCACAGGACATTACAGGCAAAATCCTCCCCACTATCGAGAACATCTACAGGGAACGCTGCCATCGGACAACAACAGCATTCATTAAGGATCCACACCACCCAGCACATGCTCTGTTCTCTCTGCTGCCAGCAGGAAAAAGGTACAGGTGCGACAAAACCTGCGCTATCATATTCAGGAACAACTGCTACCTCTCCACCACCAGACTTCTCAATAACAAACTTGCACTATCCTGTTGAGGACCAACTGCTACCTCTCCATCACCAAACAACAAACTCAATTAGGGACTCATTTAAGGACTTAGTTGAGCACTTTATTGATTTTTAAAAATTTTCTCTGTATTGTAGTTTGTTCACATTCATTATCTGTTTACAGTTTTTAAAAATTTGTTTACATGTATACGTCATGTACAGTTTTTCTGCACCACTAATATGTAGTAATTCTGCCTCGGCCACAGATAAAGGATCTCACGGCTGAATGTGATGTCATGTAAGTACTCTGACAATAAATCTGAAATCAGAATCTGAAATTATTGGAAAATTAACCTGCTTTACATGAGCTGTTAATTTAGAATATGCCACCACACAAAGGGCAGAGGATATGTTGAACATGATTCACAGGAGCCAACCAAACCCTAGCCACACAAATATCTGGAATTAAAGTGGAGGTTATCGATGTAAAGACACAAGATCAAAAAACACCATTGTAAGTTTTTGGTTTAATGGCTCTATGATCACAAATTTTAATATGATAAATATGAAATTCAATATTCAAAATGTATTCTGGAATTTAACTTGGGAGTAAAAGTTTGGGTGAAAATCCATTGAATTGACAAGCTGTTCCATCCAAGCATTCCAAAAACATGGATTTCTAATTTCTGTGAATTATTTTGATATTTTATTTTATTGTTGGCTTATCAGGAATTATTTATATTTGTTGCTCATCAGAAGCTGATGAGCAGGTTGACATTGAACAGTTTGGGAGAAACAATAATGGTGGTACTGAGTAAATGAATACAAGGAGTCACTATCTCAATTGATCCTCACGTAACATGCCACATGCCATATGCTTGTGAGGATAGAAATAGGTGGATGATCCAGCTTAACACATGGCTAAAGACATGGTGTAGGAGGGAGAGCTTCACTTTTCTGGATCATTGGGCTGTCTACCAAGGAAGGTGGGCCTGTTCTGACAGAACAGTTTGCATCTGAAATGGAAGGGGATTAATATCCTTGTGGGAAGGTTTGCTAGTGCTGCTCCGATGGGTTTAAACTAGACTTGCAGAGGAACCTGAGTGCCAGAGCAGATAGAGGAGTGGAGGAGGGAAAAGATAATGTTAAAATTTCATGCACTCAATGGGTTGAATGTGGTGGAAATGCTCTCAGGTGCATCTATTTCAGTGAAAGGACTATTGGAGGAAAGGCAGATGAGTTTAGAGCATGGTTTGGCATGTGGAATCATGAAACTGTGATCATTAGTGAAGCTGTTGCAGGAGGGGTAGGACTGGAAGCTCAATGTTCTGGGCTTTTGTTGTTTTAGATGTGATAGAATGGTGGGATGAAAGGGGAGGAGTGGCATTGCTTATCTAGGAAAATATCACAGCTATGCTCAAGCAGGTCAAACTAGAGGGGTCACCTACTGCGGTTTTATGGGTGGAGCTGAGGAATAGGAAAGGTATGAACACACATGAGTCTTTATTATAAACCATCTAATAGTTAACAAGAATTGGAAGAGCAAATCTGTAGAGAGATATCAGACAGTTGAAAGAAACATAAGTTTGTGATAGTAAGAAATTTTAACTTTCCACATATTGACTGGGAGTTCCATATTGTAAATGGACTGGATGGCTTGGAGTTTGTCAAATGTGTTCTGGAACATTTTCTAAATCAATACATAGAGGTACCAACTAGAGAGAGTGCAATACTGGGCCTCCTATTAGGGAATGAGACAGGACAGGGAAACATTTTGGGTCCAGTGATCATAATGCTATTAGTTTCAAATTAATTATGGAGAAGGGTAGGTCTAGGCCTTGGGTTGAGATTCTAAATTGGACTAAGGCCAATTTTGAGAAAATGAGGAAGGACCTAGATTGGATGGATTGGTATAAATTGTTTCACGCAAGGATGTATGAGATGTGGAGAACCTTCAAAGATGAAATTTTGAGAGTACAGAGCTTGTATGTTCCTGTTAGGATGAAAGGCAAGGTTTGAAGGCAAAGGGTACCTTGGTTTTCAAGGGGATCTGGTTTGAAAGAAGAGAGAGGTCTATAACAGGCATAGACAACATGGAACAAATGAAGTACCTGAAGAGTATAAAAATGCAAGAAATAAATCAGGAAAGCTAAAAGAAGACATGAACTTGCTTTGGCAGACAATGTGAAGGAAAATCCTAAGGGTGTCTACAGGTATATTAAGAGCAAAAGGATAGTAAGGGACAAAATTGATCCCTTGAAGATCAGAGTGGTTGTCTTTGTATGGAGCCAAAAGAGATGGGACAGTTCTAAAATGTTTTTTTTTCCATCAGTATTCACTCAGAAAAAGGGCACAGAGTTGTGGGAAGTGAGGAAAATAAGCAGCGAGGTCATTGAACCTGTACGGATTAAACAGAAGGAAGTTCCTGCTGCCTTAAAGCAAATAAGGGTCAATAAATCCCCATAATCTGACAAGAAATTCCCTCAGACCTTGAGGGAGGATAGTGTAGAAATTGCAGAGACTCTGGCAGAATATTTAAAATGACTTTAGCCATAGGTGTGATGCCAGAGGTTTGGAGGGTAGCTCACTTTGTTCCATTGTTTAAAAAAAGGTTCCAGAAGTAACCCTGGATATTATAGGCCAGTGAGCCTGATATCAGTAGAAGGTAAATTATTGGAAGGTATTGCTAAATGATCGGATATACAATTGAACTGATTAGGGATAGTCAACATTGCTTTATGCATGATAGGACGTGTTTAACCAATCATATAGAGTTTTTTGAAAATGTTACCAGAAAGCTGATGAAGGAAAGGCTGAGGATGCTGTCTACATGGACTTTAGTAAGGCCTTTGTCAAGGTCTTTCATGGGAGGTTAGTGAGGAAGGTTCAGACGCTAGGTATTCATGGTAAAATAGTGAATGGATTCAACAATGGCTAGACAGCAGAAGCCAGAGAGTTGTGGTGGATGATTGCTTTTCAGACTGGAGACCTGTGACTAGTGGTGTGTTTTAGGGATCAGTGCTGGGAGCATTGTTGTTTGCCATCTATATCAATGATCTGGATGAAAATGTGGTAAATTGGATCAGCAAGTTTGCAGGTGACACTAAGATTGGAGGTGCTGTGGACAGCGAAGGAGGTTTTCAAAGCTGGCAGAGGGATCTGGACCAGCTGGAAAAGTGGGCTGAAAATGGCAGATGGAATTTAATGCAGACAAGTGTGAGGTGTTGGAAGGATAAACTTAGAAAGGACATACACAGTAAATAGTAAAACACTGAGGAGTGTGGTAGAACAGAGGGATCTGGGAATATGAATACATAATTTTCTGAAAGTGGCATCACAGGTATCCACCTGTTGATGAGAGCTCTTGGCATATTGCCCTTCAAAAATCAAAGTATTGTGTACAGGATCTGGGATATTATGTTAAAGTTGTATAACACATTGGTGAGACCAAATTTGTTGTATTGTGTGTAGTTTTGGTCACCTAATTGCAGGAATGATATCAATAAGATAGAAAGAGTGGAAAAAAAATTACCAGGATGTCGCCCAGACTTCAAGGAAAGGTTAAACAGGTTAGTATGTTATTCCCTGGAGCAACGAGGTATTTAAAATTATGAGGTGGATAGACAGAGTAAATGTAGTTAGGCTTTTTTCACTGAGGGTAGGTGAGATGCAAAACAGAGGATATGGGTTAAGAGTGAAAGGGAAAAAAAATTAGGGTGAACTTGAGGGGGAATTTTACACAGAGAGTGGTGGAGTTGTGGAATGAACTTCCAGCTGAAGTGGTGAATTTTGGCTCATTTTTAACATTTAAGAGGCTACATGGATGGGAGAGATATGGAGGGCTATGGACCAAGTGCAGGTCAGTAGGGCTAGGCAAAAAACAAAATGGTTCGGCACAGACTGGAAGGGCTGAAGGGACCTGTTTCTGTGCTGTAATGATCTATGGTACTATGGTTTTAATTTCTGCTATTATTTTTTTATTGCTTGTCATTTAGATAGAAACCAATTTATTCCTAATTATATGATCAGTGCGTGTTGTGTTAAATGCACTATATAAATAAACTACTACTACTATATCATTCAGCCCATAATATCCATGGACTATTACATTTGCTCTCACTTCCAAGATCTAGGCCTGTAGTTTCAAAAGCCATGACTCTTTCTGTTTTATCTAGGTACCAGTCAATATGGTGATGTGACTACATCCAGCACCTTTTTAGGTGTTCTTTAGTCATAAGTAAATTCTCAATTCCTTACTATAACCAATGAACAAATCTATGTCTTCTAGTTATTGAGCTGTGCTAAGGAAGCTATTTCCTTCCTGCTTAGAGAAACATGAAAACATGAGTTACCAGAGAGATTCAGTGGGTCAGGCAGCACTCATGTCAAGACTCCTGGTTCTCAAGTTCAGACTTTTCATCATTTAAGGTGCCTCGATTAAAACTTGCTCACTGTCCAATCTTTCAAAGAACAAATTTTCATTTTATCCCAGCATCTTCTCAGAAATGTCATTATCCAGCTCAATCTGTACCCTTCCAAATCTCATCTGCACCTTTTAATGTAAATGCATCCATCCTGTACTGCAGTGACCTGGTTTGTACATAATAGTTCAAATGTAACCTACCAGTTCTTGATTTTTATGTCTCAGGCACGAATGTATACGTATAATCACCTTTAATAATATATTCAATAATTATTTAGCCTTCATTCCAAACAAATACTTAACTAAACAATTAAATAGCCTGCAAATGAATATATCAGTGCAAACTCCAATAAGCAGGAAATATAAGTATTGGCTAATGTCTCGTAGCTTTCTGAATAATGCTATTTTACTTTTCAGAAGAATATTTGAAGAATGCTTTGAGATTATAAGGAAAATAGGCATAAAAAATCAATGCATTCATTTGAAATTCCTCTTTCTGCTGCTTTATCCACTTTAAATCTATTGGTTAATAGCTTTGTTAAAATCCCTCAATATCCCTCAAGCATTTGTTAGCATTTCCCAGAGTACATTTGAAGATTTGAAGAACCAATTTAATTCAGATTTAAATTTCATGGTGACTCTGGGCACCTTTTCAGTTTGATCTCATTTCCTCAAAGTAAAAGAGTTTAGGATTGTTTACATCTTAATAAGAACCAGAAGGAGCAAGATTTGAGAACATATGTACTGGAAAATTTACAGATCTTCCTGTCTGCATGGGACATAGCTGTGATAAACTACTTCCTCAGAGGAAAGAACTGGAAGGGTTAAAGTTTAGGTTTTGGCCCAGGTCTTCCTGCCCGCAGGCACAGTCACATTACTAGCAGTAAATTAGATAATGAAGGTGAAATGACAAATCCAGGTTGTGTGCAATAAGGTGCTAATCCCCTGCTTTAATATCAGAGCAGCATGTAATGATGTTTGGACATCACTCCAGTTTACTGACGACCCCACTGGGAAAGCAATCCAACCTCGCCAGTTTGTAACAAGATGTCAGGTGACTCCCATTGCCATGGTAACAGACCTGGGAATCTAATATTCCCTTCGCCCCTCGTAGGTCCAAATAAGGGCTAGCTTATATAACTAGGCCATTCACGTTTTGTACTCAAATCAATTAGTGCTAATCCGCAGAATGCTATGATGTATTGTGATCACTCTCATTTCAGAAAAGGGAAAAATTGCAATAATTCACTGAAAATGAGGTTGCCCGCCAAGCTGAGATGTTAATTGGGTGTCCACATTTAATAGGAAAAAAGGGTGATGATGGGATGAAAGGCGGATGTGTGAGTCTCCTGGCTGCCATTGACCTATCCAAAGAAGACAGTGCCCTTTTCGCTTACTTTTATCTATTCCAATTTTTGCTGCATTTTGTCAGCTTGATATATTATAAAGAAAATTCATATGATGACCCTTACCCTTAATACAAATTAAAAATGGTAATATCATCTTATACTGTAATCTTCACCTTTAATCTTGGTTTGAATTCACATTAATGAGGAAGAAGAATTACAAGGTCTCACACAAATGTTTTATCTTCTCAAAGTTTAAGCCATATTTTAACTCTTTCACTTGCCTCTGGTCTATTGAAATGGTGGGCTTATTTCCAGAACTGGAAATTATGTAACTCAGATTGAACTGTTGAATTCATTTTTACATTTTACTTCATAGTCTTATTGTTGTCTTTGGGAGGCTTAGCTCTTGCTCGAACTTTATTCTACTTCTGTCATTTGATAAATAGATTTAGTTTTGCAAGCCTTGGGTTAGAACCCTACATACTTCCAGGTAGGAATGATCAGCAGTTGAATATCGTTGAGTCTCAATGACATAACCATGCCTTCTCTTGTTACTGAAGATTATGGCTGTTGGCACGGTAGATTCCTGGTGCTTGTTGAAAATTCTGAAACCTGGATCTCCTCAACCTCAGCAAAAAAAAAGTCACAGCAAAAATTACCTTTATGCTAGATGTTGAGACCCACCCCAATTTCCCGTGTGAAAGAGTTTGTTATACCACCACAGTACTTTATCTGAAGGATGGATGATTGAAGCTTTTTCACCTCCTGCAATCTCTCAATTAAATTGACTCATTTGAGGTTGTTAGGGAATATTTTAGGGAAGGAAAATCAAAAGAATTATAATTGCAGTTTTCAAAACTCTAAATGTCTTCAGATAATCACCCACTTTAAAGTGTATATAACAGTTAATGTATAATTCCCAAAATAATACAAGTTTTTACTGAAGTGGATTTGCTTTCCTTCAACTTCTAACATAGTATCGTCCACAATTTCCTCCACCTACAATGTGATCGGACACATCTTTCCCTCCTTAATGTTTTCTTCAGGGATTACACCTTCCAGAACTCCGTCATTAACTTCTCCCTTCCCACCAATCACCCCCTTGCTACCTATCCCTAAGACCACATGAAGTGCTATGCATGTGTCAACATCTCCTCCCTCACCACAATTTGGGGAGCCAAACAGTCCTTCCAAGTGAAGCAACACTTCACCCATGAATCTGCAGGGTCATCTATTGCATCTGTACTCCTGTTGTGGCCTCTCCTTCATCAGAAAGACTGGACGCGGACTGGGAGAATATTTCATTGAGTACCTTCACTCTGTCTTCTGCAATAACTGGGACCTCCCAGTGGCCAAACTTTTTAATTCCACACACCGTTCCCACACCGACATATCTATCCATGGCCTCATGCACTGCCAAACCGAGGCTACCCACAAATTGGAGGAACCTGGGCACTCTTCTACCAGACAGCATTAACATGTGCCTGTCTGTTTTACAGTCATATCCTGATGTGGGTGCAGGTCTGAAACATTGGTGATCATTTATTTCCTACAAATGTTTCATGACCTGCTGAGTTTCTTCAGCACTTTTCTGTATTCATCTTAAAGCAAAGGACCTGGTTTCAAATTTCAGTGAATGACCAATAATACTTCAGTGCATTTTTTTTTAATGGACAGGTATAGAAAAATAAACATGAAGTTCCCTTTTCATTGACACAATGGTTTAAGAATTTTAAACCATATAATTCCCAAAGAATTATATTGCAACCCGAATTGGGCTGCAATGAGCATCATTTTATAATGTAACAATTGAATTTTCTCCTTGGTGTGAAAATTCTCTCAACCACATATTTACTCATTGGTCCTGGTTTGGCTGTGGATGTCAACATCCCATGTGATGAAGAAGAACTCTTCTGCCATCCCAACCATAGCAAGTCATTCACATTGCAAAATCTGCACACTGTGTGATTTCAGATACAGAATCATTATCAGGATTTATTGACATGAACTCATCATGAAATTGGTTGTTTTGCATCATAGTGTAAACATATATATTATAACAATCTTACAACATTACGACAAAAATAAATAAAGAATGAGGACGATTATAGGTGCATGAAGAGTAAGGCAGTGCCTTTGCTTCATTAAGATACCTAGGAGTCTGATGACAATGGGGGAGAAGCTGTCCTTGTGCCACTGAGTCCTCGTCTTTAGGCTCGTCTTTTCCCCGATGATAGCAGAGTGAAGAGGGCATGGCCTGGGTGGTGGGGGTTTTTAAGGATAGAGGCTGCTTTTTTAAGACACCACCTCATGTAGATGTCCTCGATGGGAGTGAAGTCTGGTACCTGTGATTTTGCCGGCTGAGTTAACAACCCACTGGAGTTTATTCTTGGCCTGAGAGTTGGTGCCTCCATACCAGGCAGTAATGCAACCAGCCAGAATGTGCTCCACAGTACACCTGTAGAAGTTTTCAAGATTTTTGGTGATATACCGAACCACCTTAGGCACTCCACAAAGTATAGCTGCTGGCGAGCTTTGTCTGTGATTGCGTCAACATGGAGGCTCCACAACGGATCCTTGGAGAAGTTAACACCCAGGAATTTGAAGTTTTTGATCCTCTCCATTACTGAGCCCTCACTGAGGACTGGGTTATGTTCCCCTGACTTCCTCCTGAAGTCTATAATCCACTCCTTGATTTTGCTGACATTGAGCACAAGGTTGTGGACACAGCCCAAGACATCACAGGCAAAACCCTCCCCACTATTGAGTAGATCTAAAGAGAATGCTGTTGTCAGAGGATGGCGGCAATCATCAATGCCCCTCACCACCCAACACACGCTCTGTTTTTGTTGCTGCCATCAGGAAAGAGGTAAAGGTGCCACAAGATTCGCTCTACCAGGTTCAGGAACAGCTGCTACCCCTCCACCATCAGGCTCCTCATCGACAAACTCAATCATTTAAGGACTCTTACTTGTGCACTTTATTGATTGTATTGCACATTCAGTTTGTTTACATTTGTTATTTGTTTACAGTTCTTTATGCATTTATGTTGCACTACCAATTAATGGTACAGGTACACAATCTTTTATGTGGAACCCTTGGGGGACAGTGTGTTCCGAATTTCGGATTTTTCTGGATTTCAGAACAAAGGCCAGCTGCCCCAGATTTAAGCCCACCCGAATTGTGCTGCTGTATCCATCCCCTTCCAGTCATCCTGGCGTCTCATTCCTCCTTG